>NW_006408618.1:12076978-12081960 GCF_000296735.1 Chrysochloris asiatica
GGATTTGAAAACATTTATATAGGACTTGGTGATAAAATTAATTATATTTTTATGTATGAGTGTAATTACAATGTAAATGAAACACAAAGACTTTGGAATTCAATATTAGTATTTCAAATATTTTCAAAATTTAAAATTGAACCTTTTCCACAAGTATAATTTTCATTTTTGATTTTATGTTTGAAATGGCTACAAGCAATTTTCAGTCAAGATTTAAATAGGCTAATAACCGTTGACAAGAGGGATTTTACATAATTTCAAAAGCTTCTAAATAATTTTTACAATAACTAAAATTTTTAGAATAGGTAAATTTAAGAGATTCTAATGTATTTTCTTGGACCAACAAATGCATTTTTGATATTTTTGTGATAATGCAAGAGTGCTTCAAATCCGATCAAAGTTTTCCATGAAAAGTATTTCAATCTAATGATGGTGTAATCAATCACAAGGGCAGTCACGATGCAGCCACGAGTTACTGTGTGCTGTGAAGTCGGTTCCCATTCACAGCGACCAGGGAGCAAGTTTGAACGGCCCACCTTACAGTTAGCAGTCCTAAGTAGGTTAGCCTACGATGCTACACCAGGACTCCAGAATGGATGCTATTAGTAAGAGTTGTTGTTAAGTACCATTGAGTCAATTCAGTAGATGCTATTAAAAGTGCCCACGAGTCACTGTTGTTGCAGTTAAATACGTTGAGTAGGTTCGGACTCACAGCGATCCTGTATAGGGTTTCCGAGGACCAGCTGGTGGCTTTGCAGATAGTAGTCTAGTTAGTAGTCCAGAGTTTATCTACAGCGCCACACCAGGATTCCCAGGAGCCACTAACCGAGGCAAGTATCAGAGGCAGAGGAACTCAGAGCCCCAACCGAGAAGTTTGGCTTGGAAGACACCCACCCCACCCCCACCTGCGGCCTCACTTTGTGGACAGACTGCACAGCCTCCTGGCTCAACCGGAAGGAAGGTGAACTCTAGAAGCTTCCCAGGCGATCAGCTTCCTGCAGCAGTTAAGTGAGTGTTGAATGACTCCTACCAGCAGACCTGTGGGCACAAGTAGTCCCACTTGATTGCTTTTTGAAGAACCTGAGTAGAGGCAATTTGGGGCTGGTATCTCTGAGCATGACCATCTTCGTGCATAAATATCCCCTTATGGTCTGAGAGAATCAGTGTTAGAACACACACCTGGAATCTGTTCAGGCTACCAGAAAACCAATTGCGGGTGGAGTAGATAACTGTTCATGGCGACCATGTGCGTCAGAGTAGAACTGCACTCCATACGGTTTCTAATAGCTTATCGATTCCCAACCAAGCTTTTCAACCTATTAATGGTTTCACCCAAAATCAAACCCATTGCCGGTTGATTCCAGCTCATAGGGACTCTATAGGAGAGGGTAGAACTACCCCATAGGGTTTCCAGTCTACAATCTTTCTCTCACTGAGCAGCCTGTGTGCTGTGTGTTCCAATCGCTGACCATTGTTAGCAGCCCAGCACTTTAACCACTGTGCCACCAGCACTCCTATATATGGTATAACCCTATTGCCATTGAGTGGACTCCGACTCATAGGGTTTCCAAGGCTATAAATATTTACAGGAGTAGGAAGCCTCATCTTTCTCTCATGGAACAGCTGGTGGTTTGAACATCCTACCTCGCAGTTAGTAGTCCAATGCTTATCCTACAGTGCCACCAGGGCTCCTTACTCATGGTATGGTGGTGATGGTGGTTGTGCACTGTTAAGTTGGTTCTGACTCACAGTAACCCTGTAGAGGGTTTCTGAGAGGCTGTAAATCTTAATGGGAATAGAAAGCCTCACTTTTCTCCTGAGGGGTGGCTGGTAGATTTGAACTGCTGAACTTGTGGTGAATAGCCCAACTCATAACCACTACCCTCTACTAGGGCTTATTCATGCTACAGGGGTTGGGAGACTGCTCTAGAGCAGTGGCTGTCTTTAACAGGCATCAGAATCACTTGTAGGTCTCTGGACCTCACCCCCAGAGTTCTTGATTCAGCAGATCTGGGATGGGGCCTAGGCATTTGCATTCCTAACCAGTTCCCTGGTGATGCTGCTAGTTCTGATGACATAGAACACCCATTTAAAGCAGCCTCTACTTGTTACTGTTAGTTACCTCATAATAACTCCATGTGTGTGGAGTAGAAATACTCCATAGGGCTTTCAAGGAGCAGATTTCCAAGCCTTTATTCTAAGCCACCCACCTTTCTGATAGTCATCAAGTGCTAAGTCATTTGTGCCACCTAGCCACCTCCTCATTGTCTTACCTGGTTTTTCTTTGGAACATTTGATATTACACATTGTGTGGATCATGACAAGCCATGGACAACATTGTGAAGTATGAGTATTCTGCAACACTTAATTGTGCTCATGAGGAACTTGTACATAGACCAAGAGGCAGTGTTTTGAGCAGAACAAAGGAACACCAAATGGTTTAAAATTAGGAAAGGTATGTGCCAGGGTTCTATTCTTTCACTACACTTATTCGATCTCTATGCTGAGCAAATAATCTGAGAAGCTGGATTATATGAAGGAAAACTTGGCATCGGGATTGGAGGAAGATTCATTAACAATGTGCGATATACATATGATACAACCTTGCTTGCTGAAATTGAAGAGGACTTAAAATACTTACTGATGAAGAGCAAAGTGCACAGCCTTCAGTATTGGTTGCATTCCAATGTAAAGAAAACAAAAATCCTCACCAATGGACCAATAAACAACATCCATATAAATGAGAAATGATTGAAGTTGTCAAAGACTTCATTTGCTTTGATTAACCATCAACACTTGTGGAAGCAGCAACCAAGAAATCAAATGATGTATTGCAGTAGGCAAATCTGCACAAGACCTCTTTAAAGTGTTGAAGAGCAAAGATGTCACCTGACCCAAGCCATGGTATTTTCAATAATGTCACATACATGTGAAAGTTGGTCAATGAATAAGAAAGACTGTAGAATTGATGGATTTGAGTTACGGTATTGGAGAATACTAAAAGTACCATGGACTGCCAAAAGAACAAACAGATATCTGTGTCAGAAGAAGTACAGCCAGAATGCTCCTTGGAAGCCAGCATGGCCAAACTTTGTCTCATACTTCGGACATATTATCAGGTGGGATCAGTCACTGGAGAAGGATATCATGTTTGGTAAAGTGGAAGGTCGGAAAAAAAGAGGAAGACCCCCAAGAAGATGGATTGGCACAGTGGTGGCAGCTATGGCCTCAGGCTTAACAGTTGTGAGGTTGGCGCAGGACTGTTGTACATTGGGTTGCTATGAGTCAGCACCGACTCGATGGCACCCAACAACAAATATATACACACGTGTGTGTGTATGTATGTATGTATTTGTAACTCCTGGTGTGACGCTGTAGAAGCACTCAACTGAAAGGTCGGTTTGAACCACAAGGTAGGCAGTTCAAATTCACCAGCCATTCCTTGGAAATTTGTATAGGGTTTCTGTAGGAAACCTGTATAGGGTTTCTAAAGATTTGTTGGTGGGTTTGAACCACCGACCTTTCGGCGATTGGCAGTATAGTGTTTTTTTTTTTTTTACAGCATCACACCAGGACTCCTCGTAAGAACTTAAAAGGTATTGCGTGAGTGAACATACATTTTGGAAGGCATCAGCCAAAGTGGAGTCCATGAACATGAAATGATCTCCCAGGATGAGAGGAAACAGTAAAAAGGAGAAGGCTTGAGGACATACCTTGGAAGGTACACGGACATTTAATGGAATAACAGAAATAAGTAGAATGGAAAGCTAGAGCCAAGTCAGGGGCAGCAGCCTTATAGAAACCCAAAGAGGAGATATGTTCAGAAAAGGGAGGGGGCACCAAGAGTAAAGAGCAACAAATGTGTAAAATGAAAAGATGGAAAGTTCCTGAGATTTGTCAATTAGAGGTCGCTGGTGTTACGCTTAAAATAAGTTAAGAAAGGTGTCCAGGATAGTGGATTGATTGCTTTGGATTGAGTAGTCAGTGGAGATGCAAGAGTGCAGAAACTGAGTGTAAACTGTGTATTCATAGATTTCGATTGTGAAGGGAACACAGTAGCTAGAGGACAACATATGATCATGAGAAAGTGGTTCTCACTGTCTGTGTAAACTAAAAAGGATTAGAGTATAACTTTGTTACAGGAAAAGATCTTTAAAGAGATGTTGAGTCTACAGAATTGTGTAGAGCAACCAAAAGGCAAGGTCATGGCCCTCGAGGAGGTGGAGGGAAAGAATCAGAAGTAGGATGGGTTGCCTCCCTCAGGAGGAAAGATGTGAGGAGGCTTAATTTAGAGGAGTGGTTTAGAAGATAAGGGGGTTCAGGTCTGAGTGTCTCTCTTTCCTCTGGAAGCTGGAGAAAAGTCATTGTTAGAAGTGGGACAGGAATGGGCTAAGAGGTCTAACCCAATCGACTACCAGCTAGTTCATTCTGACTCATTGTGGTGCTGCAGGACTAAGAACTGCTTCCTAGTGTTTCTGAGACTGTCAATCTTTATCCCATGGAGTGGTTGGTGGGTGTCAACTGCCTATCTTGAGGTTAGCAGCCCAAGGCTGAACACAGTGTACCACCAGGGCTCCTTAAGTGGTGTAACAGACTGTGGCAAATGCTTAGAGGAATTGTTATGGTACATGAGATTGAATAATGACATCAAATGGCCTAAAATTGGGCACAGTGTTAAAAACTTTGTTGTTGTTGTTGTTAAGTGCCATCGAGTCAGTTCCGACCCATAGCGACCCTGTACAAGGTTTCCGAGGGTGTAAATCTTTACGGGAGAAGAAAGCCTCATCTTTCTCCTGTGGAGCAGATGGTAGTTTCGAACTGCTGACCTTAAGGTTATGGCACATGAGATTGAATAATGACATCAAATGGCCTAAAATTGGGCACAGTGTTAAAAACTTTAGTAGACAGGAAAGTTGTATAGGCTCTATGTGTTTCAGACTCACCCACTCTCTCGTTATTTTTCAAATGCTCCTCTCCTCATT
>NW_006408618.1:12082060-12084355 GCF_000296735.1 Chrysochloris asiatica
GAAGAGTGAACAAATCTGTCATAGAAGTACAGTCAGAAAGCTCCTTAGAAGCAAGGATGTTGAAACTTTGTCTCACATTCTTTGGTAATTTCATCAGGAGGGACCAGTCCTTGGTGAAGGACCTCATGCTTGGTAAAGTATGTTGTTGTTGTTAAGTGCCATTGCGTTGGTGCCGACCCATAGCGACCCTGTATAGGGTTTCCGAGGAGCAGCTGCTGAGCTTGAGCCACCGATCTTGCAGTTCAAATGACTTTGTAGTCTGGTGCATTAACTCACAACACCACACCAGGACTCCTGGTAAAGTATAAGGTCAGCAAAAAAAAGAACCTTAATAAGATGAATTGATACAGTGACTGTGACAATGGGGTCAAATGTAGGACTCATTATGAGGATGCCCAGAACCAGAGAGTGTTTTGTTCTGTTGTACAAAGTGTCACTGTGAGTCAAAGCCAAAGGGATGGCACCTAACATCAACAACAAGAACATTAGGCATTTTGGAGATTGCTACTTTAGCAGGATTCTGTAGTAGACTTTCCCTTAACTGTTCCTACTGTCTTTGCCTGTAGATGCAAGTGTTGACTTATTAAATTCTAGATGCAATGGCAAGATACTTATTTCACTTTTTGCACATAATTCATTTCACATTTAGTGAGCACCTATTATGTATTTAGTGCTGCCCACCTTTGAAGACATAAAAGTGAGATAGTGTGTATGCCCTCAAGAACTCAGAGTTTCACAGGGAGAGACAGATATATAAACAAGACCATTTCAATAAATTGTTTTACATGTTATGATTGAAGGATTTTTATCAAGGTTTCTCAACCTCAGCACTATTGAAATTTTAGACTGGATAATTCCTTGTTGTGAGGGGGCTGTCTGTTTTAGGGTGTATGGCAGCATCCTTAGTTTCTACTCACTACATTCCAGTAGCACTGAACTTATAGCATGACAACAAACAAATATCTCTACACAAATATTTCAGGGACTCAAAATTGTTCCTAGTTGAGAACCACCAATCTACATACTACTGTGAGGACACAGAAAACAGCATTCTGTTTTAGAAGAAATAGAGTTTGGGCTGCAATAAGATATGAGTGGGTGATCAAGTGGACTTTAAGAAGGGATCTCCCAAAGCTGTACAAAAAAACAAAAAAACAAAACCCAGCAGCCCATTCAGTTACTTGGCAAAACAGGAAACCAGAGAGGTAAAGTAAGTAAAGAAATGGAAAACCTTTATAGCATATAAGGAAATTTTGATTTATTTTATAGGCAAAAAAAAAAGGTCCATCAAAAAATTTTCTTAAAGGAAGGAATAATATTAGACTTATAAATCAGAAAAGTCACTTTGTGGACAAGGATGAAGGTGAACTGAAATGGGAAGAGGATGGAGGTAGAGAGACCAGAGAGGAGTCTCTTGTAAGAATCTAGGGTACAAGTTACAGTCAGAAGGAAAGCTGATGACTGCCAGCACTATATCACCAGTGGTTGGGTGAATGGAGCTGACATCTAAGGGAGTGAAGGCAAGAGAAGAAACAGATTTCATTTACAAGCAGGTGGGCATGATAATTTCAGACATACTGAGCTAGAAGTGTCTGTGGGATAGCTGTCTGGAACTGTATATTAGACAATTGAATATTTAAGCTCAAAGCTAAGGGCAGATGTTTCTGAGGCCATGATCCTGAATCCTTCGCCAGCCACCCCCTGTGGCTGTAGGCTCCTCTGCTAAGTCAAGAGACATAAAGACTTTCTGACAAATGTACTCTACTGCTGATTTGAACTTCCCATTCAAATCCCTAACAGCTCTTCCACCCTCATACATTTAGTCAGATGCTTTGTGGGCCTGAACGACCTTCCTGACTCTTTCTGTTAGGACTTAAAAAGCTGACCAAGTGTCTTAATTCTAGTCCCCTTTTCCTTCAGTCCAAACATTGGTTTTGATATTATGGTCAAGAGCAGAGTTGCAATTAAAAAATGGGCACAAGACATGAACAGACACTTCACCACCGAGGAGATCCAGGCAGCATACGAAGATATGTTCATGATCACTAGCCATTAGAGAGATGCAAATTAAAACAACAATGAGATATCATCTCACACTAGCAATAACAGCAAATATCAAAAAAATTGTTGTTGTTAGGTGCCATCAAATCGGAACCGACTCATAGCGACCCTAGCAATAACAGCAAAGATCAAAAAAGTTGTTGTTGTTGTTGTCAGGTGCCATCGAGTCGAAACCGACTCATAGCGACCCCATGCACAGCAGAACGAAACAATGTCCGATCCTGGGCCAACCTC
>NW_006408618.1:12095381-12102664 GCF_000296735.1 Chrysochloris asiatica
TTTTTTTTGGGGGGGGGGAACTTGCCTTTTCCTCTCCTCATTCTTGTCATAAGGTATATATTAATAAAGCAAGCTCCAGATGCTTAAATTCTTTACTGGCTATTTTCTGAGGCAGGAATGCTGGTAGGAGCAGCTGCAATTGGAATCCACTCCCACATGCAAGGAGGCCGGGGAGGAGACCAGGTGGAGGCAGTTAATTACCAGAAGAAAAGTGGACCCTATAATGGGCGGTAGAATGGAAGACAAATTAGCCAGACCCACAGAGTGCACTGTGGTTTGTGGTTAATTGTTGGATTTCAAGAAATGAACTTACCAAATAACCCTCTATATAATATGTGTAACAAAAGAAACAAACCAACAAAACACAGTTCTAGGTCTGAGGAACAGAGCTCTCTCATGATTGAGACACACCTGGCTAATCAGAGCACTTAACACAGTACTATATCAGATCTCAGAACCTCTGGAGTATGGGCTTAATTTTTTTTCTAACTTTTTATTGTTATTTGGGTAAAAGTTTACAGAACAAATTGGTTTTCCATTCAACACTTGACATTTTGATTCATGACTCTGATTGTAGTCAGCACTCTTCTTAAACTTACTGGGTCCTTTCTTTCCTATCCCTTCTTGCCTTCCGAGATGTATCCCAGGTGCCCTTTGATTTTGTAGGGTTGGTTGTTCTAGGGATTTGCAACAAGTGGCTAGAGATTAAGCCCGAGTAGGGGTGAAGAGAGATTAGAAAAAAAGAAACATACAAGACACAAAATGAGAATAGACTAGTTGGGACCAGGTGGGCACAGCACTCTTTTAGAGATAGTGTGACACCGTCCTAAGTTTAGCTCGTTTATTATGTACACTAATCAAAGGAGAGACCTGGGGGCAGGGAAAAGATTGCAAAAATCTTTTGGTGTGTAGATGCAAGTAGGAAGTGGGACGTTATCAGAAGACTGTAGTTGCTAGGCAAACAGAAAGGGTAGGAGATGTTTTTGCAGACTAAATTGAAGGCCATGACTGCATACAAGGAAAGACTTTGCAAATTCCTTGTTCTCTGAGATAGGCTTTGCAGGTTCCTCAGGGGGCAGCCTGACCTGGGAACAGCTCGATTTTCTGGACCACAACTGTTTAGTTGCAATCCTTCGGTTAAACTGCTCCCAAGAGAGATTGCTTATCTTCATGGTGTTATTGTTCACTGTGTAGGTCTATCTGTTGTTTGGCTGAAAGTTGAGCCCTGAGGGTGAATTCAGTTCCAGGTTTGAAGGATGAATCAGTAAGGATCATATACCAGGGGTTCTACCAGTCTCTATGAGACCAGTAAACCTGGTCTTTTAAAAACTATTTTGAGTTCTGTCTTCTTTTTCTTCAGGACCTACTATTGTGATCCCTTTTGGAGCAGTTGGTAGTGGCAGATGGAGCAGACACCATCTAGTTCCTCTGGTCTCAGGATCCAGGAGGCTGGGGTTCACATGGCCCATTAGGCCTTTGAAGTAATTTTTTTCCATGTGTCTTTGATTTTCTTCACTCTTCTTTGCTCTGGACAGGAGAGACCCATGGTTGCCCTTAAATGACTACTCACAGCCTTTTGTGACTGTGGTCACTGCACATCAGAATAGGATGTAGAACACTGACTTTATGGACTATGTTGTGCCATTTGACCTGAATGTCCCCCGAGGCTATCATCCTGAGCCTCCAGGCCCAGCAAATCATTCCCCCAAGGTATTTGCTTCTGGCTAAGAAGTTTCATAACTTTGTCCCCTGTATGCTCTACTATATTCATGGATGTAGTTGCAGCACATATACTTTTGATAACTTCTATCATGCAAATGTTGGAATTCTCCACGTCTATTTTCTTTTTGGTTAATCTACTATTCAACTTTGTTCATTCTGCTAGTCACTCATAAATCTCTTCTCTATTTTTAGTCTTTTGGGGATTCTTCAATATTCCTTGCTCATTGATGGCATTTTCTGTTGCCTCTGGGATATATATACACACACACACACACATACACACACACACATATATATATGATTTTTAGATGAGAGATAAGGTAAATGTGTGTACTCAAGTGTCCATCTTGATTAAAATATTTTGGTTATCATTTGGGTTGCCTTGTTTCATTAATTCGATTATGCATTTAAAAGCAAATGTCTTTATGCCTCTTGATTCTAAACCAGAAAACTGCTGTTTTCTAGTTTTCAGTGACCTTACAAATCTGGCTCATTCCAACTCTCCAACAAATACATCTCCAAGTCATTCCCCCAACTTCTTTAGTTTACCACCTGTTTTAGTTCGTCTCACGTGCCGGGTTGGGTTCTTCACTCATTTTGAGCTGTCCTTGCCCCACCCATTCCTCTCTTGTTAAGTGCTGTCGAGTTGATTCTGACTCAGCAACCCAATATAGGGTTCCTGAGGAGTGGAAGGTGAGTTTGAACTGATGACCTTATGATTCAAACCGACCTTATGGTCAAGTAATCCTACACCATATTTCCAGAGAACCCTAAATTTTGCCTTCCTCTGTAGTTTTCTCAACCTCATATCAGAATTGTCCGTAATTTCTCCAGAACTAGGACCTTTTGAATAAAGAACATCGAGGATCAGACCTGCGCTTCACAGGTGATTTTGACACGCACTCAAATGAAAAACCACGAAGCCTCCTATGCCTCCCCAACAACTACCCTCCAACAAGCCCTGGTGGCACATTGGTGAAAGCATTCGGCTGCTAACCAAAAAGACTTCAGTTCCAGCTCTGCAGGAGAAAGATGAGGTAGTCTGCTTCCGTAAAGTTTTACAGCTTTGGAGACCCTAGGAAGCAGCTCTACCTTGCCGGACAGGATCGCTACTCCACAGCAGTGGGTTGGGTTGGGTTTGATTACAGGCCGTCCAGAACCTGGACAAGACCCTGCCCTGCGGGGTGGTTGGAGCCTCGGGAGGGGCAGGTACGGGCGGTCCCGGAAGGCGGCCACACCACCTGCGAGCCGGCCGAGTGGCCCTGCGGCGATGGCCGACCCCGGAGTGGCTCCCCCCGCAGCTGGCCAGCTCAACCGTCCCCAACATCCTGCGCGCTCCGCAGGGCTGCGGTCTTCCAGCACCCGTGCGCAGGCGCGTGGGGCCGCCGTCGAGGTTGCGGTTCCTTTGCTGCTCGCTGGAGGGCGCCCTTGACTCCTGGGGGCTGCAACGGCCGCGCAGCTCCAGACGCCGAGGCAGGTGAGCGCCGCGAGGCAATGCCCGGCCGCAGAGGGCTCTCCACCGCCCTACTGCAGTCTTCCGTTTGCACCCGGAGTTGAGGCGAGCCCCCACGCCAGGTGAAGGACAACGCCCCACTCCCGCATGGGCCAATGAGGTCTGGACGGTGGGGGCAGGAAGGGGTTCCCGCCGAGGAAAGTGGGGTCTCGGCGGCGAAGATGCAGTTCTCGAGTTAAGGTCAGAGGAAGCCACGCCCTTGGCAGCGGGTTTGGGGAGACCGTCTGCGGGTGACGGAGGTTTTAGGTAGGGTCGGTTCCTTAAGCCAGCGAAGGCAGTACTGCGTTGGCCTCGTTTTCGATTTCTGCTTCCCCAAGAGTCTACACAGATTGTTAGGAAGTTTGAAATGTAGAATAAAACCCCCAAACAGACCCGAATTAACGCTGTAGCAAAAATAAAACGAGACCGGAACTCAGACATCTCATACACTACCAGTGGCAGGGATCTGTTGAGACACAAATGAATCATCCCAGTGAAGTTTTAGTTTAATTGTGTGTGGCCTTTGTGGTGTCCAAGACCCAGAGCACTCTTACAGTATTGCTTCTGCCTTGTTAAGTGCCTTCGAGTAGGTTCCGATCCATAGTGACCCTGTATAGGGATTCCTAGGATCAGCTGGTGAGCTTGAGCCGCTGAGTTTTTTGTTTAAACCAACTTTGCAATCCATTGTATTAACCCACAGCGCCACAACAGGACTCCCTTTAAAATTCAGAGTGCAGTTGTTTATAGTTTACTATTGATCATTTAAAGCATTTTGTCGTATTGCGTTTGTCCATTTTTTTCTCATGAGCAATATTTCTAACCGAAGCCCTATAGGACACAATGTCTGAACAAGAGCGAATACAGGAATGCCTGAGGAAAGAAATAAGGTCTCTTCTCATTTCCACCAAAGATGGTTTGACCTCACAACAGCTGGAAAAAGAGTACCTTTCAATGGTTGGCAATCATCTACCTCTTCGAATCCTTGGCTATAGGTCTACCATGGAACTGGTTTTGGACATGCCTGATGTTGTTAGTGTCTGCCCCTGTGGGGATGGCACTGTTATACTGAAAGGTAAGTTTAACATTTGGAAGTTCTACAAGCTTTGCAGTAAAACGAATCACTTTGTAAAGATGTTCTGACTTTGCAGTTATCCTGTGCCCCACACAGTGGATTCTAAAATGTTGGAGTGCCCTAGGCTCATTTGAGGTTGTGAGTAAAGTTAGAACCTCATCAAAATTAAGAAATGATTTCTCAGAAAAATGTGTGTTCACAAAAGCTATGTTTTCCTTAGGATTTCAGATTATTGCACCCTAAGTGGAGAGAAACATACCAGTGGGACTTTCTGATTATAAAATCATGTTTTAAATTCCACTAAGCACAAGAAAACACTAGAGGGAAGTTTGTTGTTCATTCAGACTTTTAAAAGAGTTTCAGTTTTTTCAGGAATCAATAATACCTTTTTATTTTCATTCTCCATGGTAGAGGTAACAAGTCATTGTCTAAAATACCAGAAATGGAGGAGTCAAAGGTTCATGTTTATGTGCTACTTAGAGAAACAGCTTTTAGAGACATAAAAATGGTATAAACACACATACAAAGGACAAAAAAGGGAGTAAATCTTTCACCCAAATGTAATTTTTTTTCACCTTCCCCTTAGCTATTCCAGATGAATCCACCAAAGGAATAGCAAGTTTAGTTGCAAAGCAGAGGAGCAGCCATAAAGTTCGAAACTGTCTGGCAAAGGGAAGGACCAGTGTTGGCCCTGGGCCAAGCTCTCGTGGAAGAGTTCCCTACCGGGGAAGGGTACCTCCTATTCTTCCAGCTGTGGTGAAGAGTGAGTTGAAAGATCTCTTGGCATTGTCTCCAGTTCTTCTTTCTGATTTTGAAAAGGCTTTTGCCAAGCGATTTGGACGATCATTCCAGTATGTTCAGTATGGATTCCTCTCTATGTTTGAAGTACTGACTGCAGCTTCAGATGTCATTTCTGTAGAGCAGACCAGGGCAGGTTCTTTACTGACACTAAAAAAGAGCACCTCAGAGCAAAAGCAGAGAGGATGGCCAGCAGGTAAGCCTGTTAGCATTAGTAACTGTATCTGTGAGTTTTGGAGCCATGCTGTGTTTTGTTTTGTTTTGTTTTCCTGTGACACATATAGTGTGTTAGCATCTAGTGGCTAAACTCCATAACTTTGGAGTTACAGCGTCTGAAGTTGAACATACAAGTTACTTAGCCTGGCTAAGTCTTAGTTTCCTCATCTCTAACATAGGAAGCAGAGTACTTGCCTCTTGGGGTTCTATTGAGAATTCAAGAAGATCAGATCTGTAAAGTGCCTGATCTGGTGCCTGACATTTAGTAAACTCATAATACGTGGTAACTGTTATTATCAAGGAGCTCTGGTAGTGTAGTGGTTATGAGTCAAGTTGTTAATCTCCAGGTCAGCAGTTTGAAACTACCTGCTGTTCAGTGGGAGAAAGATGAGGTTTTCTGTAAAGACTTACAGCCTCAGAAACCGTACTCTGGGCTGCTACAAGTCAGAACCTACTCCATAGCACACCACCACCACCATTATTATAAAAGGAGTCCAGGTGTGGCATTGTAGGATAATCACTGGACTGCCAGCCACAAGCTCGGTGGTTGAAACCCACCAGCTATACAGGGTCTCTGTGAGTCAGAACTTACTTGATGGCACTTAACATCATTATTATAAGATCACAACATGGACTCTGTCCAGGAAACTATAAATGAAAATTAGGTGTATATGTTCATGTAAAGGAGACATAACATGGAACGTGAAACGTTTCAAAGAATAATTAATACTAGCTAGTATTAGCACGCCTGATCTTTGTAACATCACTGGTGGTATCCTAGGAATCACTGCAGTAATTCCATATGTTTGAATATTGTTTTGCTTTGGATTCTCATTCCCATACCGTAGACAGAGTGAGTAATCACATCTTACAGATGAGAAAACCAAAACTCTAGAAAGTTACATGACTTTTCTAAAGTCACATTGCTGGAAAGTGATACAACCAGGGTAAATACTCAGTTTTTATGACTACTCTTCTAGTACTTTTCTGTTCACTTGCTGTCTTTTTTATTGACCCAGAAGACCAGTGTGATCATTTATATAATATTTCTCTAGACCCTGTACAGTATAATCTATATATTGAACAGAGAAGGAACCTATTTGGGAGAATTCTTAATGCCTGTTTCAATGATTCTTTTTCTCTAGAACGCACGTTTAGATGTAGGTGTATCGTGAGGCTATGTCAAGAGTTTACAAACATCTAAAGTATTATGGATAATATGTTATCATTGGATGAGGATATTTTATGGATTCACACACTCTGGGGGGCTACTTATTGTTCAGAGTCTAGTCCTTAATTATATCAGCGCTCGAACTTAGGGAGACTAACTCACACAATCAAACTTACAAGAAGTTCAGTTGTGTAAAGCAGCTTGCCAACTTATTGAGTAATGAGGGTGGATATCCTTTCTCAGTGATTGAGTTGTTCATATACCTCATTGATGACCGTTTCTTCCTATCATCAGGATAGCTTAGCAGTAATTGAGGGTGAGTGGGAGAGGAATATGTGAGCATGATTTTACAGTAAAAAAAAGAGCTGAGTCCTTGTAAGACTCAATGATATATATTTTATATTATACAACAGACTATACCTCTCCAGTGATATTTGCTCTTCCTAAAAATTTGGAGAAAAAAATGTACACTGTAAAAGTAATCTATTTTATAGCTTTCTTATTCTCCTATATACTAGATAGCTGTCCTTGAGTTAACTTTCATAATGGCCTTATGTACAACAGATCAACGCTTTAGACCCTTTCTGTGTCATCCTTGGGCTCTCCAGCATGTTTGAGTCCATCATTGCTGCTGTTGCACGCGTTTGTCTCACTAAGATACTCCCTTGCCCTTAACTCCCCACATACTACTGGGTGGTTATTCAGTTTGAGAAGTGTACTTATAAGCAGTCACTCCTTCTTCCTAGTCTACCTTAGTCTGGAAGCACATCTGAAACCTGTCCACCATGGGTGACCCTGCTGGTATTTAAAAT
>NW_006408618.1:12104059-12105638 GCF_000296735.1 Chrysochloris asiatica
AGCACTTTACAACAACAACAAAATAGGATACAGCTTTGTGGACTTTTACCCATCAAATCTTGCCTCTCTGTAATTATTATATTCAGGTGACCTGAAGTGGCGTTATTGAAAGCAGGCAACCTCTTTATGTTCTCTTGGTTTTTTCCATTAGATGATAAATTACTTATATGTAAATGTTAGTGGCATAATATGAAAATACAAACCTTTCTTAATTTTAAGTTCTAAGTTAAGGACAAGTATCTCAGAGTAACCCGTGTATATAACTACCAGAAAGTAAATTAGAACATGCTAGTGACAATATTTCTCTCTCCTTTTATTCACAAAAGGTAAAATTTTTACCCAGTCATTTAGAGTGAAACCAGGGTCATTCTCTGCAGGCTCCTCCATGTCAAGGATGCACTTCTCACAAGCCACTTCAAACGTGGAATCGCCAAAGCAAATAGTGAGCATGGAAAAAGCATCAAGTTCAAATGCAGTAGAGACTTCAGAGCTGAATTATACTGAAAAATTGAATCAGGTGAGACATGTGATTCTCGAGATACGGATATATGGAAAATGTATTTTTAAGTTTAGTGATTATGACTTGGATCTGATGGGAAATTCAGTATTTTAATTGAAGTCGTTCACTTGTTTCATATTTGACTAAGCACTTCCTATGGTTCTGTGGATTGGTAAGAAGTGAGAGGTAGTACTGTGTTTTTATGTAAATGACACATGCATTAGACAGTTTTTTTGTTTTGCAGACCATGCAGTCCCTTTGTGCATTAGTGTCCTAGGTGCACTGTGTATATTATGTGTTGTTGTTGTTGTTAAGTGCTGTTGAGTTGGTCCAGACCCACAGCGACCCTGTATAGGGGTTCCAAGGAGCAGTTGGTGAGCTTGAACCACCGACGCTGCAGTTCAAATGACTTTGCAGTCTGACGCATTAGCCCACAGCTCCCCACCTGGGGATAGTTGTTATTTGCATGAGTGCATTATATGTGAAAAATATAGTACGATTTTATCAACTCCATGGTTTCTACTGCTTTCTGCAGATGACTCACAGATCTGTATCTCTAATTCCAGCTTCTCATCAAAGTTATAGAAACATATTTACGACTATTTCATGAATATTTTCACCTCAATGGCTTACCCCAAATACCACAAACCTGGTATTTTTCTGTGACCTATAATGTTGAGGGACTTTAAATAAAAATTAAGATGCAACTAACAAACTCTGGTTAAGTTAACAAGATAACAATTTGAGTTGAGCTCAGAATGAGCACAGGGGAATGAAAGACAAACTTATTATTTTAGTAACTTTATTTACATGTAAAATTTAACCATTTTAAGCATGCAGCTTGATTTTTGGTAAATGTGTTTAGTCATGCAATCACCAAAAAAGCTCTTTCAAACAACTTTGTGACCACAGATAGCCATTACTTTATATTGTTCTTACTTTCAAATAAATTCATGTGAACATAATCTTGAAAGTATTTAATGTTTTGTATCTGTCTTTTTTCACTTAGAAAAGTGCTTTTGAGATTCATCTATGTTGTTATGTGTATCAGTTGTTGTATTTAATCTTTTGTATCTGGCT
>NW_006408618.1:12106568-12109448 GCF_000296735.1 Chrysochloris asiatica
TAAGTAAATTTGCTTAACCCAGTAACACAAAAGTTTTCTTGTATATGTTCTTTCACAAGGTTTATGACTTTAGTTTTTTATTTAGGTATGTTATCGATTTCAAATTAATTTCTTACATAGTTGTGTTTAAAAACTGCATTGTGCTGCTTTGTGTTTATATTACATTTAGTATAATTTTTGATATGATAGTATTTAAATCAATCATCTTTCTGTATGTTCTGGGGGTTTTTTTTCCTTTTTTTAAAAAAAGTTTTTGTTTTCTTTTGAATTAAGTATTTTTTATTTAATTACTCTCTGCCTTTTGTTCATTAGATATACCTCTTTGTTTTATATTTTTTGGATTCCTATGGTTCTCAACATTTATCTTTAAAAAATTGACCTTTACATAATATACCATTTTATGTCTAAAACATAAAAAATTAGAACAGTAGATTTTTTTTTTTTTAACTTGTGAATTAAGTGAAAGTTTACAGACAAGATCATTAGTTTCAGTCAACAAATAACATATTTTATTTCATCTCAATGATTGCAATCCCCTCCATGGAATAGTAGGTATCATGCTTCCTCCCTGTGCTTCCCGTTTCAATTCTGCCCTCTTTCCTAACCTTTCTGAACTACGTCCTTAGATAAATGTTGCCCTTTTGATTTGGAATGATTAGCCATTCTGTAGTGAACATACCTTACTAGCATTGTTATCCCCCCTATATACCTATGTACTGCTCGACTGATAATTGGGCCATGAGAATGACTTCCTTTCCAGACCTGAAGGGTGGTTGAGGGCCATAGTCTCAGATTCCTTCAGTCTCTTTCTGGCTAAGAAGCCCTGTCTTTTTAAAATTAATATTAATTTTGAGTTTTGTTCTTCATTTCCCCCACTCTATTTGACACCTTCTAATGTGATCCCTTTCAGAGCCTTTAGAACAAGTACTTGGGCACTTTCTAGTTCTTCTTGTCTCAGAGCCAGGGAGGCTGATGTTCACACATTCCATTAGTCTGTTGGACTAATTGATTTCAGACATCTTCAATTATCATCACTCTTCTTTCTTCCACACATGGAAAGACCCATAGTTACACCTTAGACTGTTCATGAGCTTGTAAGATCTAAGTCACTGCTGACCAAAGTAGGATGGTAGAGCATTATCTTTGCGGACTATGTTAGGCCACTTGACCATGGTGTCCCCTGAGTCCCCAGGTCCAGCAACTAATTGCCTTAAGGTGTTTGATAATCTCTAAGAAGTATTCATCATTTTACCTGGTGTAAGCTCCACCGCATTCATAGTTGTGTTTACAAAAAAGGTAAATACCCATGTACAAATTTCCTTTTTCAAACCATTATTTGTAGGTATACTCCAACTCTTCCTCCCATACCTGTTCAGCTTGTGTCTCTCTCCATATATCTACCCACAAAACACTGTTGTTCTGTACCTCTTCCCCTTTAGCCTTTGTATACTTCCCTATGTCTTTACCTGTCTTCATTATTCTTCTGCCAACCTCCTTCTTCTTTTGTCCTTCCTGTCACCTGAATTAACAAGAGTCTAACTTCTATCCAGTGAATTTACTCTCCCTTCCCTCCCAACCCTGGTAACCATAAAAGAATGTTTCTTTTAGTATGAAACATTGAGTTCTTACAATAGTGGTTTCATACGATATATGTCCTATTATGATTGACTAGTGTCAGTCAGCATGATGCCCCCCGGGCTCATCCATGTTATATGGTGCTTCACAGGTTAATCGTTTTTCTTCAACAGTGCATAATGTTCCATTGTGTGTCTGTACCAAATTTTGTTTATCCACCCTTCCATTAATGGGCATTTAGGTTGTCCCCGTCTTTTTGAGATTGTGAATAGTATTGTGATGAATGTTGGTATGCATATGTCTATCTACTTGTGTCCTGGTTCTTATGTCATGTGGATGTATACCAAGTGGAGGGATTCCTAGGTCATAATGGTATTTCTATTTCCAATGAAGTGCCACACCATTTTTCGTGGTGGTTGGACCATTTTACAGTCCCAACAACAATGTAGGGGGCCCCAGTCTCTCCACAACTTCCCCAACATTTGTTGTCTTCTGCCTTTTTTTTTTTAACTTAGCTATTAATGCTGGGGTGAGATGATAATCTTGTTTTGATTTTCATCTCTCTAATGACTAATTGGAGTTCTGGTGTGGCACTGTGGGTTAATGCACTGGACAGCAAAGTCAGTTTGAACTGCAAGGTTGGCAATTCAAGCTCACCAGTTGCTCTTTGGAAACCCTATTTTGGACAGGACTTTGATTTTGTTGAGAGTTTTTTTTATAATGACCTGATCAGTCTCTACTTTTGTTATAGCTATTTCAGCTTCACCGTGTCTCTGTGTTAGTTTAGGTACGTCATGTTTTTCTAAAAATGTATCAATTTCTTCTATATTTTCAAATTTATTAGAGTACAGTTCTTCATTGTTGTTGTTAAGGGCCATCGAGTTGGTGTCAACTCATAGAGACCCCATGCACAACAGAATGAAGCACTGCTGGTCCTGCACCAAACTTACAATCGTTGCTAAGGCTGAGCCCATTGCAGCTGACACTGTATCAGTCCATCTTACTGGGGTCTTCCTCTTTTACTCCCACCCTCCACTCTACCAAACATGACATTCTTCTCCAGGGACTGGTGCCTTCTGATAATATCTCCTAAGTATGAGAGATGAAGCCAGCATGGTCAGCAGCACTTAACAACAACAACAACAAAGCCTGTGATTACAGTCCATTTGAGAATGAGTTGTCTTTGGACAGGATTAGTGTAAGGTATGTCTGAGTCAATCTCTTACAAAATATAAAAAGAGGAGACTAAGGAAGCAGAGATGGGGTAAGAGAGATGTCAAGCCACATGAAGATAGCCCAGGAACA
>NW_006408618.1:12113785-12115545 GCF_000296735.1 Chrysochloris asiatica
CCTGCTTGGTCGGGTATTCTGTGTTGTTGTTGGCTGAGCTCTCTGCTATACGTCCACCCGAGCCGCCATCTTGTGTGTTTCCCCCCACCCACCCCCACCCCCGTCATCTATTTTTGTCTACTGCTATTTGTGTGTTTTTAGTTATGTTTGATAGTGTATTTGTGCCGTGTTATTAAGATCTTTATACTTTTTATATGCTTTCTTTTATGGATTTTGTAGTGTTCAGTTTTACATTTAGGTCTTTGATCCATCTTGAATTTGTTTTTGTGTACAGTGTTGATACATTAGTCCTGTTTCATTTTCCTGCAGAGACAGATACCCAGTTTTGTCAGCACTGTAAGTCCTAGACTGCTTATGCAAGGTTAGCAGTTAAAACTCATCAGCTGCCCTTTGAAATCCTTTACATGGTTGCTATGAGTTGTTACTGACTCGACAGTACTTAACAGCAACATTTTGTTAAAGAGAGCATCTTTTGCTCATCTAATGAGTTTCAGCTCTTTGTCAGAGCGTTCCATAGGTATACAGACTTACTTCTTGGTTCTCAGTGCTGTTCTATTAGTCTATGTGTCTGTTTTTGTATTAGTGCCAGGCTGTTCTTGATTGCAGTGGGTATGTAGTAGGTTTTGAGATTGTAACATGTTAGGCCTCCTATTTGTTGCTCTCCTTTAGTAGTTCTTTGCTTATTTGGTTTCTCTTTCCTTTCCTTAGTAATATTGGTGATTAGTTTTTCCATCTCTTTAAAGAATGATGTTGGACTCTGCATTGGAATTGCATTATATTTATAGATCACTTGGGTAGTATTGACATTTTTATGTTAAATATATCCATGTTGTTGTTGTAATGTGCCGTAGAGTCGATTCCGACTCATAGTGACCCTGTACAGGGTTTCTGAGGCTGTAAATCTTTATGGGAGCAGAAAGCCTCATCTTTATCCCACGGAACAGCTGGTAGTTTTGAACTGCCGACCCTGAGGTTCACAGCCCAATTCGTAACCACTGTGCTACCAGAGCTCCTTAAGCATGGTATATTCTTCCATCTATGTAGGTCTCTTTTGTTATTTTGTAGTGCTAGTGGTGTTTTGTTTCTCCAGTTAGGTTTATTCCTAAGTATTTCATCTTTTGGGTGGCTATATAGATGGTATTGTTTTCCTGTTCAGAATTTTCTTTGTGGAATGGAATTGTGCTTTTTTTTTTTTTTTTTTTTTAAGTGTTGGTTTTGCACCCTGCCACATTTCTGAATCTTTCAAATAGTTTCAGTAATTTTCTTGATGAATCTTGGGGATTTTCTATGTATACGATTATGTCATCTGCAAATAGAGTGTGATTTCTTTGCCAATGTGGATACCTAAGTTTCCTTTTCTTGCCTTATAACTCTGGCTAAGACCTCCAGCACGATATTAAATAGGATTAATGATAACAAGTATCCTTGTCTAGTTTCTGTTCCTAAGGAAAATGCTTTCATTTTTCTCTCCATTGAAAGTGATGTTGGTGATTGGTTTTGTATGGTGGTGGTGGTGGTGATGTGCGATGGAGTCAGTTCTGTTTCATAGCATCCCTTTATAGGGTTTCCGAAGCTGTAAATCTTTACAGGAGCAGAAAGCCTCATCTTTCTCCTGAAGAACAGCTGGTAGTTTTGAACTGCTGACCTGGAGGGTAGCTGGGCTTGTAATCACTATGCTACCAGAGTGCCTAATTGGTTTTGTATATATGCCCTTTATTATGTTGAGGAATTTCACCTCTATTGCTATTTTGCTGAGAGTT
>NW_006408618.1:12115645-12119430 GCF_000296735.1 Chrysochloris asiatica
TGCGCAGACAGCAAGGGACCAATGAACAGCTACCAAGAGAAAAGAATGTCCACACCTTTATCTCTGCAGTTCTGCCAGGCGTCTTTGGCCGCTCTGATCCTTCTCCTGCTTCGTCTCATCCAAGATGGCGGCTCCTGGAGCAGCTGAGCATCCTGGACTAGAAAGCAATGGATTTCTTGCTTCTGCTACCAATTCCCCCAGCTGTAAGCCTTCCAACCTTCTAAATATTCCTTTATATGTGATACAGAGTTCTGGGACCATCCCCTGAGCCTGCTTGGTCGGGTATTCTGTGTTGTTGCTGGCGGAATTCTTTTACTGCGCTTCCACCTGATCCGCCATCTTGTTTGTTCTCTCCTTATTGATTCATTTTTGTAGGCAACATTTCAGATTCCTGAACTGCTCTCAGGATTCCTTCTTTGACTTTGATTTTGGAAAGTTTGCTGTGTCTTGATGACTTTCTTTAGGAATCTATTCTGTATGAGAATTGCTGAGCTTCTTGACTGGATGTTTTTCATCTTTTGTGGTATTAGTGAAGTTTGCTACCAGCAAATTTTTTAAATACGTTGTTTTTGTTTTGCCTATTCATGTTATGTAATTCTAATTACATGTAAAGTTTTCCTTTTGATAGTGTCCCATATAATTCTTAGACTACCTTCATTTTTCTCATTCTTTTTTTTCTTATTTTTCTTCATCTAGATTGTTGTCAAGGGAACAGTTGATCTGATTATCAGTTGATTCAGTTCTACTCATTTGTCCTTTCAATGTGTTACCTATATTTAAAACTTTAATGTTGATCTTCTGGATTTCTAGTTTCTGTTTTTGGATGGTTTCTAATAGTCTTATTTTATTGTTTTGCTCCTGTATTGTTCTGAATTCTTTCAGGGTTTTGTCTGTGTTTTTGTAATTTTATTTGTGGTTTCCTTGATAGCTTAGATGGCCATGTATAGTGGGGGGGAGGGTTTCCAAAAAGTTCATGGTCAAATTCCATTTTCTTTAAATTCCATTCTGCATGAACTTTTATAGTTCTGTGTATGTTGTTGTTTTTAAGTACTGTGGAGTCAGTTCCAACTCATAGTGACCTTGCACAGGGTTTCTGAGGCTGTAAATCTTTATGGGAGCAGAACGCCTCATCTTTCTCCCATGGAAATGCTGGTAGTTTTGAACTGCTGACCTTGAGTTTGGCAGCCTGACTTCTGTGTATAAATCTTTTGAATTCCTTATCAGACTGTTGCATTACAGCTTCTTCCTCAGAGAAGTTTTCTGATTCTTTATTTTGGTCACTTCCTTGAGCCATTGTGGCCTGTTTCTTTGTTTGAACTTCTTTGTTGCCTCTAAGACATTGTGGTGTTGTGTCTTTATTTGTTGATTATATACTTGTTTGTTTCACCTTGGTCTTACATATACAAAATTATTTAGTAACTTTGAGGCAGGTAGTATGGGTATGATTATTTGGTCACGAGTATGGCAGCAATAGGGCTGTCTTTAGGTGGGTGGGAGTGTTGGTTTGGACCTCTGTTTACTGTTGTATAGTACAGCTGTAGGAGTCCTGGTGTGGCGCTGTGGGTTAATGCGCCAGACTGCAAAGCCATTTGAACTGCAAGGTTGGTGGTTCAGGCTCACCAGCTGCTCCTCCTATACAGGGTTGCTATGGGTTGGAATTGACTTGACAGCACTTAACAACAATAACAATGGTACCTCTGTGAATGGAGTGAGCAGCTGTTGTCCACCATGATCCAATGGTGCAAAAGCAGGTGGTGGCACTTGCCCATTGGGTGGGTTAGTAGTTGGCAGGTGTGGTTGACTAGTGGGGATTCAATGTCTGTCTTCCACTGAATGAGTAGGGAAAAGAAAAAAAGACGAGAGGAGGAAATGAAAAAAAAACAATGGAATAGAAAAAATGAATAAAAATGAAGAAGAGGAAGAGGGAAATAAATATAAAGCAATAAGAAACAGTGGTGGGAAAGGCAACATGGTGGCAGGCACATGTGCTTCTAAGGAGCTAGGTACCCAACACCCTCGCCTTGTAGACATGGCGTCTGTCATGGAGGTGCTTACTGCATGATCTGCATTACTACACACCCTAGTCTCTATGACAGCATTATGGCAGTGTGCACATAACATGTGATTCACCTCTCTTAGATGCTAGTGTTGAGCACATGGTCCTGGCTACCAGGGAAGCAGCGCTGCAGTGGATGGGTGAGTATGTTCTTTGGAGTGTTTGCCTCTGACTGCAGAGCCAGTGGGTTTATGGTGCAAGATATGTGGGAGTATACTCCATCAACTATGTGAGTGGTGTGCGTGTGATTCATTGGGGTGCTGGACTGTTGGGGGCTACTGAGAGGTTGGTAAGGAGGTGTGATCTGACTAAATCAGGTGAAGGAGAGGAGGTAGCATGGGGTATACTGGTCACTGGATTAGTGTGGACAGCAGGGGTGCCTCATATGGAAGAAAGTGAAAAAGCATACTTCTCTGGCTCCACTCACTGGTGTGGACCCAGTGCACTCCTGTGTGATTAAAGTCAGCTATCTGCTTCCTTCCCTGACTCCAGCAAGGGCATGGTGGGAGACACCTAAACACATGTGCCTTTTGCCGATACCTCGCAGGCCTTCCTCTCCAAATGGGCCCCTAATCCAAATGACTAGGGATTATTACTGATAAGTGGCTTTAACCTTATGCACTGGCTCCTTCCCATGTTACTGGAGTTCCTACTTGCTTTCCTCCATCTTCCTTTCTTAGATCTAGCTCATGTTCTGTTCACCTTGCTTCACTCCATAATTGTTTATACTGTGTTTCTGTTTTATTAGAGATTCCATTAAGTTGACTTATCCTTACCTGTGTACACTGCCCATTGTGCCCCAGAATGGCCACACTGTTAGTCTTCTGCCTGATTTCCCTCCTTGATTGCTGTTTTCATTATATTTGGGTGGTTTTATCTGTCCATTTGGTGCTTTATTTAATTATTTATCCTTCCATTTGATGCTCTGAGACTCAGGATTATCATCTGTATCTATTTCACTTGATTTCTAGGGTCTTGTGGCTGAGGGATGGGCAGAATGTCTCATCAGAACATCATCTTGCCCCCTTCCTTTAAAATATTCTTCTGAATCATAATTTCAAATAGCAGTATGGAAGTGCCACAGTTAATTTGTACACTACTTGGGCATCTAGATTGTTGCCACTTTTTGCTGTTGAAAATAACCTTGTGATGAAAAGACTTGCTCCGACTTCCATAAATCTCTATTGCTCTTCAGAGTAAAATTCTTGAAGAAATTACTGCCTCAAAAGGAATGGGAGCTTTTATAGCTGTATATGTAGTTAGGTCCACCATAAAAGTTGTTTCAGTTACCACATAAGGCATGAACAAATCCTTCATGGAGACAATGAGTCACACATGTCATTTCCTTGAGACGTATACTTATTTTTTTTTTTTTTTCAGGGAAAGTGAAAGATAAGTTTGTTATAAGCATAGACCTTCATACAGAGAGAAGTAAAAACACCTATTCACATTGCAAAAGAAGAGGTGTTGGCACTCCAAGTACAATTTGGCTTCCTCTTTATAGACCACTTTGTAAGGGGAGAGGGCTACACTCCTAGTTTGAATGATCGGGTACCTTATCCTGGGAATTGGTCATTATATAGTTTCCTTGAGTCTTATCTTTCAGGTTTCAGCATATTAATAACTATATTTCTGTTTCCAATAGTTTTCGCTCAAACCTACCCTTAACTAACTTTATTTCCTTACACAGTTTTTCTCTGTCCCACTTGACTTCTTAGTCATTTAACAT
>NW_006408618.1:12119530-12122393 GCF_000296735.1 Chrysochloris asiatica
TTCTCCTGAAGAACAGCTGGTAGTTTTGAACTGCTGACCTGGAGGGTAGCTGGGCTTGTAATCACTATGCTACCAGAGTGCCTAATTGGTTTTGTATATATGCCCTTTATTATGTTGAGGAATTTCACCTCTATTGCTATTTTGCTGAGAGTTTTTATCAGGATGATAAGATTTTATCAAATATCTTTTCTACATCCACTAATATTATCATGTGTTTCTTTTCTTTTCTTTACATAATAGATTATGTTAATTGTTTTCCTACTGTCGAACCATCCTTGCATATCTGTTTGAATCTCACCTAGCCATACTGTATTATTATTATCATTATTTTTTTACATGTTATTGGATTCTACTGGCTAGAATTTTGCTGAGAATTGTCAGGTCTGTGTTTATGAGGGATGTTGTGTATAGTTTTCTTTCTTAGCAATGTATTTTCCTGGTTTTGGTATCAGGGATATGCTTGCTTAATAAATTGAACATGGGAGTATTTACCCTTTTCTATACACTGGAATAGTTTGGGTAGAAGTGCCATTAGTTTTCTCTTAGTGTTTGGTAGAATTCTCTAATAAAGCCATCTGGCCCAGGACTTGTGGGTTGTTGGGAGTTTTTAAATGATCTGCTCAGATTCTTCTGTTGTTGTTTGTCCAGTTTTTTTACATCAGTCTGTCATAGTTTCAGTAAGTTGTGTGTTCCTAGAAAGTTGTCCATTTCTTAAGGTTTTCAAATTTCTTAGTTAATAATTTTTCATAGTATTCTGCTATATTTTTATTTCAGTTGGTTTTGTTGTAACATCATCCCTTTGATTTCTTATTCATGTTATTTATATCTTCTTTTTCCTTCCATTTGATACATTTATCAGTAGTATTTTAATTTTATTAGTATTTTTGAAGAACCAACTTCTATTTTTGTTTGTTCTTTCTATTGTTTTTCTATTTTATGTATTTTCTGTCTTCAGGTAACTGTAAGCTTTGTTTACTGCTCTTTTTCGACTTGTTGGAGTTGGTAGGTTAAGGTGTTAGTTTTGATTCTTTTTTTTTATGTGCTCATTGCTATAAATTACCCTCTGAACATTGTTTTTTCCATGTCCCCAAAGTTTGGTGATGTTGCATTTTCATTCTCATTTGACTGTAGGAATTTTTTAAATGTCACTTCTTTTCTTATGTAACCTGCTAGTTTTTAAAAAGGTCTTAGTATCCAGGATTTTTTTTTCTCCTTTGATCTTCGTATTATTAATCTTTAATTTTACAGCACTGTGATCTGAGAAGATGGTCTGTATAATTTTGATGTCTTCAAAATTATTGAAGCTTGCTCTGTGGCCTTTTATACAGTGTGTTCTGGAAAATGATTCATGTGCATTGAAAAAGAATATGAATTGTATTTTTGTCGGGCGGGGCGTTCTTTGTATATCTATGAGGTCAGATTGGTTGATTGTGTTGTTGAGATCGTCTGTATCTTTGTTGAGGTTTTTTTGTTGTTGTTGTTGTTTTTTTTCCTAGTTGTTCTGTCCCTCAGTGAAAGTATTGTGTTAAAGTCTCTAACTATTACTGTATGGTTGTCTATTTCAGTTTTGTTAAGTTTGATTTTTGTGTTTTGTTTTCTTTCATTGGTGCATAGATGTTTATTATGGTTATATCCTCTTGCTGGATTGACTCTTTAACCATTATATAATGACCTTTCTTGTCCCCTATGCTGGTTTTTGCCTTGAAGTCTATTTTATCAGAAGTTGGTATTGCTACTCCTGCTCCTTTTTGACTGTTGTTTGTTTGATGTATTTTGATTTTTAACTTATTTTTTCTTTGTATCTAAGATGAGTCTCTTGTAGGCAGTATATTGATCAGTCCTGTTTTCTTGTTCATTTTGCCACTCTCTCTTTACTGATGTAGCTAGATAATCAATATGCATTCAGTGTAATTATTGATAGGTATGAATTTACCACTGTTATTCTGCTGCTTATTTCCTTGGTTTCTGTGTTCTATATATTTTTCTGTGATGCGTTCATTTTGTTTTCATTTACTTCACTGTTGGTTTTATGTTTACCAAGTCCTTATGATTTTCTTATTTTTTATTTGTGCTTGTTAATTTACCCTGTAGTTAATTTTGAAAACATTGTGTTCAAACTGATATCATCTGACTTCTCTATGTATAAATTTTATGTGTAATGTTACCACTTAATCCTCCCCTTCCTTTTTTCTTTTGCAATTGTCATTTGTCTCCGTTTCCTTGTTTTCAGTCTCATAAGTTTATTGTATTATTGAAAATTCTTTATCTGGATAGGTTTGCAGGTGATTATGTAGTGTATTGTAACTTCAGGTTATTGCATGACAGTGTTCATTTTTTACCTGAAGGACTCCCTTTAGCATTTCTTGTAAGGTTGTTCTGGTTTTTGCAAATTTCCTTATTCTGCTTATCTGGTAATATCCTAACTTTGATATCATATTTGAGGGACAATTTGTTGGATATGTAATTCTTGGTTTGCATTGTTTTTCCTTTCAGGGTTTTATATAGGTCTGGTAGCGTAGTGGTTACGAATCGCGCTGTGAACCGAAAGGTCAGCAGTTCGA
This sequence comes from Chrysochloris asiatica, assembly GCF_000296735.1. Classification (NCBI taxonomy): domain Eukaryota; kingdom Metazoa; phylum Chordata; class Mammalia; order Afrosoricida; family Chrysochloridae; genus Chrysochloris; species Chrysochloris asiatica. The sequence continues at coordinate 12,122,092 of NW_006408618.1, forward strand.
AACTACCAGCTCTTCACGGGAGAAAGATGAGGCATTCTGCTCCCATAAAGATTTACAGCCTCGGAAACCCTGTACAGGGTTGCTATGAGTCAGAACTGACTCCACGGCACGTAACGATAACATTACCTTCTTTCTTTCTTGGTTTCTACTGATAAATCAGAGCTTAGTCTTATTGATTCACTTTTTTTTTTAATTAAAGATTTTTATTGTGGATTGAATGAAAGTTTCCAGGCCATATCATCAGTTTTACATTCAACAAATCATATACCTTGTTTCATTACATTGATTATAATCCCCTCCAT
>NW_006408618.1:12122877-12123848 GCF_000296735.1 Chrysochloris asiatica
AGTCTTAGTCTTTAAAGGGGGTTTGCCCTGAGGGGACCCGACCACTTGGCTTGATGTCTCCTAGGTGAGCTACTTGCTTGTTTTTGTAGTAATCAGTCGGACTGCCTTTATTGTTTTGTATTTTTCCTGTTGGTCTTTCTTTCAAGAAGTATCTTTTGTTCTTCTAGCCACTACAGGCTAGTCTGCTTGTCCTTTCAAGTGGAAATTTCCCACCTTAGAAGATTCTGGATGGGCTTCAGGATTCCACCTATGGTCTTATGTAATGCAGAGGCTCCGCAGGAAGCTGCCTTAACTGGGCACATTGTAGCCCCATTTTAGATATTCCAATCAGTTATAGGCAGAATATGGACTTACAAGCTTTTTATGGTGATATTTCTGGCTATTCCTTTCTCTCCCCCTCAAGTGTCTGTTTTATAATGGTATGCCAGGGAAACTAAGATCCAAAACACAGCTAAACATCTTAACGTTATTTTTCCCCTTTTGCCCATTCCAACCACGTCTCAATCCTTGTATCCCAGAGCCCTGTTGTTCCAAGTTTGTACGTACATCATTATTAACCTCTGTCCCACTTACCCCATGCAAACATGCATAGTTGTTTTCCTGTCCTCTTTGTTCTTCCATTCCCCACCCCCTTCTTGTGTATTGGCCCCCTCCCTAGCACCCAAACTATACTGTGTCTATTCCCTACCCTGTGCTCCACCTTCTACTCCCTCCCCTTACCTCACCCCCCTCCTCCCAGTAACCAGCAAAGAAACTCACCCCCTTTAGTGTGAGTTCGTTTTTTTAAACTTTTACAGTAGTGGTACTATGCAGTATTTCTCCTTTTGTGACTTAACTAATTTCACTCAACATAATGTCCTCAAGGTTCATCCATTTTATGTGGTGGCTTGCAGCTTCCTTGTTATTCTTCAAGGTAGCATAATATTCCATTGTGTGTATGTACCACAGTTTGTTTATCCATTCTTCAGTCG
>NW_006408618.1:12153429-12159280 GCF_000296735.1 Chrysochloris asiatica
TTGTTGGTGGAGCTCTCTGCTATACGTCCACCCGATCCACCATCTTGTTTATTCTCTGAGATGTATTATAAGTTTTTGACTCACAACATTTCCCTACTTTTTGTACAATCTTGCTATTTGCCTCTCAAAGTGCCCAAGCTCCCCATACTGATTAAAAACCATCAAGAATATACTTCTAAGCTTTAGAGTCCTTTACTGCCCTGGTTAAGACTTCAGGTTTTTAAAGTTATTTCTTTGGTAATTGCTGTGAAACCAGCAATTTCTTCTTTTTCTTTGCCCCCTCTTCCTACGTTCTGTATTATTTTCTTTGCCCCTTTGGCTACGTTCTATAATGTCTCCTGTTTTTATTTTCACTCTGTTAGCTTTATAGTTGAAGCCTCTTACCATAATGTTGCAGTGGTCTCCTAGCTGGTTGTCTGGCTTGCCCACTCTTCCACTCTTATTTGGTGCTGCCAGATTATAGTTCTGATGTCTTCTACCTTGCTGAAAATCTTTTTGTCTACAACCAAGAGAAACTCCTTAGCTTGGCATTTGAGGTGTTCTGTCATACGAGTTTGGAACCCTAGATGGTGTAAATGCTTAATGTGCACGACTGCTAACTGAAACATTAGAGATTTGAATCCACCCCGAAGCACCTTGGAAGAAAGACCTGGCATTCTGCTTCCAAAAAATCAGTCATGAAAGACCCGGTGGCATACAATTCTACTCTGACAAGGGATCCATGGGTCAGAATCTACTTGATGGCATTATAATATTAATTTAATCTGCCTTTTCAGTTTTTTTCTGCCCTAATGTTATCAGGTAAACTCTTTTTCTCCCTTTGATCATAAAGTTTCTTATACTTTTAGTTCCCACTTGCTGCAATATGTTCCTCATCCTTCAAGACCCTTTTAAGAAGAAGCCTGTTGTATCTTAATGAGTTAATGTAATATTGCCTTCTGTACTTTTATGCCTGTACAATGGCCTTTACATTAAAGAAGTCTTGGTGTGGTGCTATGGGTTAATGCGCCAGACTGCAAAGCCATTTGAACTGCAAGGTTGGTGATTCAAGCTCACTCTACAGGGTCACTTTGGGTCAGAATTGACTCAACAGCACTTAACAACAGCAACAATGACCTTTACAGTCAACGTTAGCTTACAGTTGCTTGTGCATTTATTTCATTCCTCTCCTTAACTGTTAAGTTCCTTGAGGAAACTGATTAAGTGATCTTTCTAAATCCTTGAAACTCCTAGCAAGTTGTTATTTTGAATCTTCAAATGGTGGGAGCATATTGAAATAAGAAAAATCAGTTATTCTTAGTTAGATGTGTCTGTCATGCACTAGGAAACTCTTCTCATAGCAGACACAAAAGAAACATAAGAATGTAAGACTGAGGACAGAGGTCCGTAAAAACTCGTGATTGAATTATCATTTACCTTATTGGAACTTCAATGTCATTGGCTTCTCTCTGCTAAAATCTCTGGGCCTTGATTATGTTCAGTCTGGCCACTTCTGTCTTTACTTTCTATGTCTTTTTTTCTTTTTAACTTTTTTATAGTGAATTGAGCGAAAGTTTACAGAACAGGCCATCAGTCCCACATTCAACAGTTCATATACTTCATGTCATTGTATGATTGCAAGCCCTTCCATGTACCATCAGTTCCCAGTATTTACCTCTATTCCCATTAATGCTTACTTGCTTCCCAGTAAGAAAGCATGCTTACATGCTTTCACTATTTTCATTTTGTTTTAATAATTTAAAATTCACATTTTAATGAGTTTTGATAAATTAATGCAGCCATAGAACCATCACAACAATCGCAAAACAGAATACTCTCATTATCTCAAAGGCTTTGTCATGCCCCTTGGCAATCAGTTCCCTCCTTGCCAAGTCTAGACTCTGGAGACCACTTAGTTTGTTTTCTGTCACTGTCACTATGTTTTTGTATTTTCTAGAAACTCATATAAATGGAATCATACAGAATGTAGTCTCTTGAATCTGGTTTGTTCAATTAGCGTGTGTTTTTGAGATTCATGCACTACTTTCATTTTTCTTGTGCCAGCTTCACTTTTGTTGTATAAAGTGATTCAAGTTAACATGTGCCTACCTTCTACTCAGGGAGCTCTGGTAGTTTAGTGGTTACAAATCGGGCTGCTAACCTCAAGGTCGGCAGTTCGAAACCACCAGGTGTTTTGCGGGAGAAAGATAAGGCTTTCTGCTCCTGTAAAGATTCACAGCCTCGGAAACCCTGTGCAGGGTCACTATGAGTTGGAACCGACTCCATGGTACTTAACAACCTTCTACCCAGTGAATAATTTTCCCTTCCCTCCCACCCCTGGTAACCATCATAGAATGTTTTGCTTAGCAAGAAAATCTTTTTTTAAAACTTGTTTACAGCAGCTTTTGTTTGTTGTTTTAGTGCCATCTAGACTGTTCCAGTTGCTTATAGCGGCCCTGTACAGGGTTTCCAAGGAGCAGTTGGTGAGCTTGAACTGCCAACTTTTTGGTTCAAATCGACCTTACAGTCCAGCACGTTAACCCACAGTGCCACACCAGGCCTACTCATACAGTGTTTGTCCTTTTGTGATTGACTGGTGTGGCTCTGTGGACTAGTGCACCAGACTACAAACTCATTTGAACTGCAAGGTTGGTGGTTCAGGCTCACCAGCTGCTCCTTGGAAACCTTATACAGGGTCGTTATGGGTTGGAATTGACTGAACGGCACTTAACAGCAACAATAACAACAGTGTCACTTAGTATACTATCCTCCGGGCTACATTCAGTGTAATTATCAGTCAGTATGAATTGATTGTTACCATTTTGCTGCTGTTGTTGTTGTTTTTTGTGATATTGCTAGTTTCTTTGTTCCACATGAATTTCTGCACTGAATTAATTTTTGTGGGTTTTGTTTTAATTTCTTCATTGCTGATGTTTACTGAATCTGATTTTCCTCTTTTTCATTTTGATTTGAAAATGTATTAATGTTTTTTGAGGTTACCCTATAATTAAATTCTCTCCCAGTTAGAAACAGCTGGTTTAATCTCAAAGTGTACTTGACTTCCTCAGCATTTGGAAGTTCTGTATCTACACTATTTCCTCTTTTTACTTTGTAGTTGACTTCATTATAAATTGGTATATTTAAGTCTTGTAGGTTTGTTTTACTTTGGACACTTATGTATCTGGATTGATGTGCTGGACTGACAAGTTAATAAAACAATATAATATAATAATGGAGACTAAAAGAACAAAAGTGGGCAATAATAAGAAAAAATAATGTAATAACTAAGTAGAGGAAAGAGAACAGGAAAATAGTTGTACAAGAGAAAATAAAAGGGAGTGAAAAAACACTTTAAAAAGGGAAGATGAAAAGGGAAAGAGACTAGAGCATAGTAAAGGAAAATAAAGAGGAAAATGAGAAGGAGGAGATGGTAGAAATGAGAAAGTGAAGAAAAAACAAGCAGACATAGAATAAAAATCAAGGAAGGGGAAGAGAGGAAGAGGAAGAAAGAATAAACAAAAACAGTGAAGTTGTTGGACCCAGAGAGGAGAAAACTCTAGGAGGCCCTTGCCAGTCAAGGTTAAGGAAGGATGTGATGTCTGAGTTCCCAGCCATAGATGGGGTTCCTATAGGTTTAGGTGTTGTCTACATTCAGGGCAGTGAATCCCGAATTACAGGAGGCCCTTCAAGTTGGTAGCTTCAGTGTCAGAACCAGAGAGCAGCTGGGGGCAGGTCGACTTCTTATAAAGGTTCCTGTTATTCTAATTCAGGCTTGAAGACACTGGGGGTTCTGTAGATCTGGAGCAGAGTCCACCTGAATCCAGATGCCATGGTAGGCCCTAGGATACCTGCCTCACAGTGACTCATTGCTCCCAGAGTGGTCTGTGCTGGGGATAGATGAGAGTGTGGGCCAGCCTCACTTCTTTTATCCAGGGGAATGTGGATAGCAAGAAGGAATCTCACTTTTCCATTGCCCGTGTGAGTCTGTGCTATTTCTCCAAATCTGCTTGCAAAGTTTAAGATGCCTGTGCCTTGTCTGGCCGTCAGTATGTTCACCAGTCAGTCTCCTTCTTTCGCAGACTCTTCTCAGCTTCTCCTCCACATAGGTATTCAGTCCACTTCCCTAACCTTTCTTTTGAAGTCCAGGGTTCCAGAATAGTCCACTGTTTCAGTTTCATTCAGTCTCCCTTATATTTATTGTAAGGAGCTCTGGTAGTGTAGTGGCAACGAATCAGGCTCCTAACCTCAAGGTAGGCAGTTCAAAAGTACCAGCCACTCAGTGGGAGAAAGATGAGGCTTTCTGCTCCTGTAAACACATAAAGCCATGGAAACCTTCTACAGGGTCGCTATGAGTTGGAAACGACTCCCTGGCTCACAGCCACCACCATCTTTTTTGTAGAGGGTCTGTAAAGTGTGTCTGCCTAGTCCGTCATCTTGTCGGAAGCCCCTTCACTTCCTACCTCTTGAATTTATATCATCATCCATTATTATCTCAGTTTTTTCTACCTTCTCAAATGTCTGACCTTATTCCCATCTCTCTCCGCTTAACTCACAGAGAATATTGAAGTCATCACATAGTAATATCACCCTACCCCACACCCTAACCCCCGCCACCTGCCCCTGCAGCTACATTCACAAAGCCTTTCTGTATCCCTACTAACTCTTTTCTGTTTTACTCCTATTACATCAGAAGAGTTTTTCCTTCCTAGACCAGGTGTTTCCCCAGTACCCTGGCTGACACTCATTCCCACCTCCCAAGGGGCTTTGTCCCATCTCTTCCCTGCATTAAAACCCATTGCCATTAAGTTGTTCCCAACTCACATTGACCCTGCAGGACAGAGTAGAACTCTCCCATAAGGCTTCCGAAGCTGTAATCCTTATGGAAGGATATCACAGCTTTCTTCACGGAACAAGTAGTGGGTAAAAAGTAGTGGGTTTAAGCTGCTGGTATTTTGGTTAGCAGCTGAGTGCGTAACCTCTTTACCACTAGAGCTCTTTCCCCTGTGTTAGACATTCATTAGATATGTATTTAATAAATATCAGGCACTTTGATAAACAGAAGAAAATTAATAACAATCCTCTCTGGGTACGAGTATTTTTGTTGCTGTTAAGTGCTGTCAAGTCAGTTTCAACTCTTACCTTGTGTAGGGTTTTCAAGGAGTGGCTGGTTGGGTTGAACTGCTGATCTTGCAGTTAGCAGTCCAGTGCTTATTCTATAGCACCACACTAAGCCCCAGGTAAGGGTATGGAATTGAGTCACTGAAGTCTATAGAATTTTATTTATTTATTTAGGTGGTGAAGACTGGGTAACTTTATTTTTGATTTGTATCTATTATGATTAAAAAATATGTGTAATGAATTTTGCCATTTTAACCATTTTGGAGTGTACACTTCAGTGGCATTAGTTACTTTCACCATGTTGTGATACCATCACCACTGTCCTTTTCCAGAAGTTTGACATCACCTCTAACAGAAACTGTTTCTTTATAACCCCCCCTCCAAAAGAAGACTCTAGAGTTTCATTGTCCTAGAAAAAGTTAACTATTCTGAAAAATTCCACAATGCTTAATTTCATAAAGATTCCATCTATAAATTGTATTTTTTATGGACTGCATTACAAAGCTGCTTCTTACCTCTCTGAAGAATGATATTGTATCCATTTAATTAGGGAACATTTCTTTTGATGTTTCTGTGTTATATTCTGTATTTACCCTTTTTGTTAATTTTTAAAGTTTTTATTGTGAATTGAGTGAAAGTTTACAGGGCAGATCATCAGTTTTACATTCAACAAATCATATTCTTTGTTTCATTACAATGATTATAATCCCCTCCATGTACCATCAGTTAACTGTTGTTGTTGTTGTTATGTGCT
>NW_006408618.1:12160225-12162703 GCF_000296735.1 Chrysochloris asiatica
TTTTTTTTTTTCTTCCTCTAGTTGAGTTCTGATTATCAAGCCATCAAGACTAGGTCAAATGGGTACTATCTGCAAGTTTGAGTGTTCTTGTGCGTCTCCCCTCACTTCATATCAGCTGGATTCTTCACTTTCAGCTCTAGCCCTTTGTAGCTATATCCTTGTCCATGGGCTCAGGGGTCCTCAGGTCTTACTGCACTTTCGACCAACCAGCCCTTTTCTCTCTCATCTCCAGGTCAACGCTAGTCCATGGAACGTGGATGACCACAGCCCATTTCTTCATTGCTGCCTTTCCCCCTCTTCCACTCACCAGTAGACCAATGTGGTCATCAGAAAGCTTACATGCCTGCTCATGTGTTCCCTTTGAGTTTCAGTATTAGAGGAGGGTTTGACCTGAAGTGACTTGATTGCTTGCCTTGATGGCTTCCCAGTGAACAAACTGGCTTATTCTTGAAGTAGGCAATCATACTGCCATTTTTGTTTTGGGCATATTTACCTTTTATTTTGTATTTAGTAAGAGGACTATGATTTGAACTTTCTCTCTCTCTTTTTTTTTTTTTGTAGTTGGAGAACACATTCAAATCAGTTATTGCCCAACTTGGACCTGGAGGGACTATAGATCCAGAGATAAAACAAAAATTAAAATTTGTAAGTATTTTCTGTTTCTGGAAAACAGATAATAGTTATGATTAAGTATCATTTATGGTTGAGTTTAATTTGCCTACTTATCTATTTATCTTGCTTTCTTATTTATCATTTTATATTTATGCTCAGTGCTTTTAAATATATAGCAAATGAGTAGCTATTCTTTTAGCATGAGAAAAAAGTAAGTGCATGAAACTGCAGTGTCTCTACCCCCTCCAAATACTAAACAGTGTTACTGTCCTATCATTTTCACATATACCTCATGACTATATTATTAAGCTTACATCATACATTGTAGGTATTTATGTTTCTTCTTTGAATTGCTTGATAATGTCCTTGGTTTAATTTTCTATTTCTCTTATTAATTTATGAATGTTTTTGTGTTGTTAGTTATTAGATCAGAGGGTATGTATACTTTAGAATCTTGGTGAAAGTGGCTAAATCTGGTGAAAGTGGCTGATTTAAATAATCAGGATGCCTTCATAACTGCGACAGTTTTCTGGGAAAAACGCAGAACACTTGCTACATTTAGGCCCTCTTTTCTGCTTTTAATCATTTAAACTAAAACATGAACTCTTCTTTCCAAGGAGGAAATAATTTTAGTTCAGTTTCTTAAATGACTTCTAGGTTTTTTTTTTTTTAGTTGCCTGTTACTCATGATGAAGTTTTTGAAAAAAGAATAACTGTAGATTTTTCTCTGATTAACTTTGCTTATAAATTTTGGTGTATTGTTGAATTTAATTTATGGGTATTTTGAATTTAAATATTTATCAAAGTTGTTGTTGTTAAGTGCCGTAGAGTCGGTTCCGACCCATAGCGACCCTGAACAGGGTTTCTGAGGCTGTAAATCTTTACGGGAACAGAAAGCCTCATCTTTCTCCCGCGGAGCAGCTGGTAGTTTCGAACTGCTGACCGTGTGTTTCACAGCCTGATTCGTAACCACTACGCTACCAGTAGGACTGCTTATTTTAAAATGTAGTTTTTTAGGAAACTTTTCCTATGGACCTTTACTTTTAATTGCCAGTGAAAATACCATTTTGTAAGATGAGCAAAGTACCGCTTTATAATTTCAGCAATCAGGAATTACTCGTTTAGTGTTGATTTATAAATGATCACTTATCCTCATTTTGACTACCTAAATTAGTGATTTGTGGGATTCATGTTGACCTTCCTACCAGCGTTTTCAACCTAGGTTGTTGTTGTGTTTTTTTTTAAAGTAATATACTACCGTGGATTTTTTTCTCAGCCTTGAATAAATAAATGAGCAAGGACCATCGTAAGAAAACTATAATTACAGGTTCTCCTATTGAGAAATACAGTCTAATTTCCCTCCCCCTTGAATCTGGCCTGGCTTTAATGGCTTGCTTGACAAATAGTGATATTTTGGGGACTTCAGTAGGTAAGTCATAAGAAGTCTTGCAGCTTCCACCTGAGCCTCATGGAACACTCACTCTTCAAGCCCTGAGTCACCTTGTGAAAAGTCCCGTGGCCTCAAGAACACCCAGCTAGCATCCTAATTAAGTGCAAGCTAGTCATGTGGAGAGAAACAAAGATGTTTGGCCAGCCACAGCTGTCGCACCCTCCACCCATGTGATGCACATCACTGCAGAGGCTTCATATATTGTGAACTAGAGGAGCCATTGTTCTTTGTGCCTTGTCCGAACCATAAGACATAATTTGTTTTAATCTGTTAAGTATTGAGGTAGTTTGTTATGCATCAGCAGGCAACCAGAATACCTGTAATAAAAAAATTAGAAGTATCAAATAAGTATTTATCATCTGTTAATTTTTGGGACCTAAACTGCTATATGTGATCCTATAAACCAGAAACCAAAT
>NW_006408618.1:12163373-12163917 GCF_000296735.1 Chrysochloris asiatica
TCCTACTCCTTTAGATGTTATTAAATTAGTGGGTAACTAAAATTGAGCACACTGAAGATTCTCCTGTCTCAGTCATTTCTAAACCTGATAAATATGATGCTTTTTATAATGATTTCATGGAATGTATATAATACTTGGATTAACTAAGCAAAATCCATTTTAATATAACTTTTTAAAACTGTGCCATAGTAGTATTGTCTCCATATGAATGCTAACTTGTTTTTTTGTAGGACTTTTAAGTAGGCATATTAACTTAGCATTTTAATTTCTAGTAATTTATAATTAAGAAATATTTTTAAATGTATACAGTTATTTTGCTTTGTTGTTGATAGGTGCCAGTGAGTCAATCCCACCTAATAACATCATTGTGTAAAACAAAAAAACACTTCTCAGTCCTGCATTCTCACAGTTGTCATGATGGTTGACAGCGCCTGTTGTTGTAGCCATTGTATTAATTCATCTCATTGAGGGTCTTCCTTTTTTATGTTGACCCTCTACTTTACCAAGCTTGATGTCCTTCTGGAACTGACCCTTCTTGGCAGCA
>NW_006408618.1:12164462-12167473 GCF_000296735.1 Chrysochloris asiatica
TATTTCATTTTGTTTTTAATAGTGTAAAATTGGATGTAACTATCTAGAAGTAGAGGATTCCAGCATGGTATTCATTGAATTTTTAGGCAGCCATTAATAAAAAAAACATCAACTTCTAGATTTGAGATTGGTTTCTTGGATTAGGATGGGTATTCTTGTGTCTAATTCACACTCTTTTCTAACTTTGGGACAACAGGGAAATTCTTGATTAATGTTGAACAGGTTTTCTTTCTATCTACTTTGTTACATGTTCAGGACTTCTGCCAGAAAGTGATAGATGTGAGAGTGTAGAGAGAAGTAGAAGAAAGTATTGATCTTCTTTCTGCCTCTAGGGATTATTTTCAGAGAGTCAAAATTGAGCAAGAGTCATAAACAGATAATTTTCATGAAAGCAGAAATGTAGTAGGCACATAAAATGGTAGTCACAAAATAAAAGCAGATGATCTCCTCTCCTCTCAATTCAACAAAGAGTAGAACCACTGACAGTTGTGATCTTTGGTGAGATAGGTACTAGGAAGTAGAGAAATGTCTTTCTAAAGAGCTGTTTGGAAATATTTTTTTAAATTGAGGCTGCTTAGATCTTTTACCTGTCAATAATGTTATATAAAATTTACCCTAAGGAAACAAGGATTATATATTTAAAGTTGTTTAATATAACTTTGTTTATGATAATGAAAGTTAAGCATTCATTGGTAAAGGATTGGTAAAATTATCCACTCAAACTAGGAAATCCATGCAGCAGCTGATTATGTTAATGCACATTGAAATATTCCTTTGACATGTTGTTTGGCTTTAACAAGAAGTTACAGTATAGCATTTTAATATTATTTTTTATATGAATTCATGAATAATGTGAATGCATAAATTTTATAAAAGAATATTTTCTTAAATGTAGCAGTAGTTGTCTCAGGGTCATGGATTTTGTAATAATTTTTAGTTTGTAACTTTTGAATCTTGAAATATAATTTTACGTAAAATATTTAATATCCACGAAAACACAAATATTTTAAATTTTTCTTGGGATAGAACAAATCCACTTCCAGTTTGTGGAAAAAAAAAAAATTGGATAGGTGTTCAAAAATATAAGTATGAGAGTATTTGCTAAAGTATTTATAATGATAGAAAATAAGAAACAGCTATAACAGAGGCCTGAATGAATATATTTATGTATATTGCATATTAAAAAAATATTAACCAATCAATAAGTTGATACATATTTACTTACATGGAAAATGTCTGTTATGATATATTTAAATACTAGTTATAAAATAATGATCTTATTTTTCTAGTAAATACAAGTATTTTTATGCACACATGATAATCAATGGGTATTTTTTCTCTTTGCTTATGTGTATTTTCCAAAATTCCTATAGTGTCCATTGTATTTTTTTACATTGAAAATGCATATAATTATGCCATAGAATATTTATTAATTTGTTGTGTTGACAAAACTTTAAAAAGTACTAATCCAGATTTCTCAAATCTGGAAATATAGAAAATCGCTCTTTTTTGTTACTGTTGTTTTGTTATAGACTTTTTTAAAAATGGGAACTGATTTTTAAAAATAAATTATAATGTAATGAGGGGTTTTCTGGTTTTGGCAGGCAGCAGAGACAGCCAGATAGGAAAGGCTCCGTGAGGGAGGGACTGAAAACCCAGAGAAGCTGCACTTATGGAACACCACCAGAGCTCTGGATCTAGCATAAGATACAGGGTGTCAGTTTATTGCATGCCCAAGTGAAAAAATCACTATATAAAGGAAACTCTTGAGACGGGCCACCCTGACCAGGCAGAGTTCAGAGGGCGGGGCTACACAGACCTGCACAGGGAACAGGAGCTAAAAGCAGCACAGTGACATTGGCAAAAGGATGCTATGGGAATTCTACACATATTTTCCTCCTCTTCCCTGTCGTGACTTCTTTGCCTAGCCTGAACACCCTCTTTGTCTAGCGTGGGTGAGTGCACAGCCCCCAGGCACCCCCTAAAAAAAAAAGCAATGCTGAACCCATAGTTTTTCCACAGCACAGAGAGAGAGCTTGGTGGCTGTTTATTAAATCAGCCTGCGGGTCCCAGCCCTAAAGTTAACAAGTACGGAACCCTTTACTATATAGCAAGAAAAAACCTAGTCTGGCATAACAGACAAACCATATGAACAATCTGTAAAACCCCAACATAAAAGAACACAACTATCTCAAGAATTATGCCGTACACACGCAGATACCTAACTGACTTCCCATTAAACTTCTCAATATCTATCTGTGCGCCTCTACGGTGGTGACTGGAGGAAGTACCTGAGCAAGTGGACACCCTACCCACTACTGGAAGCTCCTACGGTGCACACACACTGCCTGTGTAGCAAGGCAATTGGACAATCGGCCACAGTTTTATTTTTCTTTCAAAGTGGTGGTTTTTGTCTTTGCTTTTATATTGCTTCTGCTTTGGGTCCTTTTGATCACACATTTGTCCTGGAGGTGGGAGCTTTTTCTCCCTACGTACGTTACCCAAGAAAAAACAGCAACCGTGGCCATATAGCCAAGCTACAAGCATACCCCATAATATTCCACCATTTACACAAGAGCCAATAACAGGTGTTAAGTATTACATGCAAAAAGGGAAGCCTATGTCCTGATCATATCCACCAGGAGACACCCAGTAAGCTTAATAACACAACAACAAATATCCATTTAAGCTTTAAAAAAAAAACACCACATAACTACTGGAAATGAGAAACAAAAGATCTCAAACACAACAAACAATCTCAAAACATATTCAAAAACAGAAAAGAGTAACTGAGACAAATGTGCTGGAGACAGACAAAGGCTCCCCAGAAGAGGAAGACCAGGTTTGGATTTGCCTGAGAAGGAATTCAGAAGAATGATATGGAAACAAATTCAAATGCTCCGAAAAGGGGTGGAGGAAAACAAGGATGAAGTCAGGAAAGTACTACAAGAGCAATCAAACAAGATTGATACAGCATTGGAAACAATTCAAAACCTGCAAAAAAAGGGGTC
>NW_006408618.1:12167853-12169286 GCF_000296735.1 Chrysochloris asiatica
TCCAAAATCAAAGACAAGGAGAGAATTCTAAAAGTGGCCAGGGAGAAGAGAAGTGTCACATACAAAGGCAAGCAAATCAGATTAAGCTCTGACTATTCAGCACAAATCATGAAGGCAAGAAGACAAAGGGTAGACATATACAAAACCCTAAAAGAAAAAAAACTACCAACCAAGAATCATTTATCCAGCAAAATTATCAACTAAATATGATGGGCAATCAAAACATTCCAGGATAAACAGAATTTAAGAGCTTTTATCAAAACCAATTCAGCACTTCAAAGCATCCTAAAGGGAGTTCTTTGGACTGAAAACCAATAAGAATAGCAACAACCAGAGATTGACAGGCGTCACAACACCACCTTGAACTCAGTTGACAGCATAGTCTAGAACAGAACAAAACTACAACAGTGAATTCAAAGGAGCTGGGAGGTCAACCGAAGACCAAAATAATATTAATGTCAAAGAAGGGATAAATGTAGGAACAGAGATCCAGATGGTGAGGATGTCAGGTTCCAATAGATTCTCTTAAATGGAGAGAAAAGTTAATAGACTATAAGATAACCCTAAAGAAAGTTAATACTTCACAACTTAACCATGAAGCACAAGAAGGCATGCAGAACAAAGGAGCGAACAGCACAACCAATAATAATAATAATAATAATAGAATGGCAGCAATGAATTCATTCCTATCGATTATCACATTGAATGTCAATGGATAAGAAAACAAGACCCTTCAATATGCTGCCTACAAGAGACACACACAAAGACAAAAACAGACTGAAAGTTAAAGAATGGAAAAAAATATACCAAGCTAATTGCAACAGTTAACAAGCATGAGTAGCATTTCTAATCTCTGATAAAGTAAACTTTAAGACAAAAACCAGCATAAGAGATAAAAAAAAGGACACTCTCTCATGATCAAAGGGTCAGTTGAGCAAGACGACATAACCATAATAAGTATCTATGCTCCCAATGAAAAAGCACCAAGATATATGAAGCAAACCTTTCTAGAACTGAAGAAAGAAAAAGATAAAGCTACAATTATAATGGGAGATTTTAATATGCTACTTTTGAAAAGGGATGGAACAACCAGAAAGCAACTTGATAAAGTTACAGAGGAATTAACAGCACAATCAACCAACTTGACCTCATAGACATGTATAGAGCATTCAACCCAACAACAGCACAGTATAAATTCTTCTCCAGTGCACATGGAACGTTCTCCAGAATTGACCATGTGTTAGGTCACAAAGCAAGCCTCCATAAATATACAAACATCAAAGTAGTGCAGAGCATCTTTTCAGACCACAAAGCTATAAAACTAGAAATCAACAAGAAGATTAAAGAAATAAAATTGAATACATGGAAACTGAACAACACCCTGTTGAAAAGTGACTGGGTAAAAGAAGAAATTAAACATGAATTCCTAGAAA
>NW_006408618.1:12173087-12202070 GCF_000296735.1 Chrysochloris asiatica
CATACCAGGATTCCATATATAAATAAGTATGTTGTATCATGTTAGGCACAAGTATACCTTTATAATTGTATTTAGAAATCATGCATGGTTTAAGATGTGTTCAGATATCAAGTTGGCAATGAATAGACTGTGATGGTCAACTTGGTTAGTCTATGATTCCATTTTTGTGATCTGATGTGAGTAGCCAATCATTTGTAAACCCAGTTAGTAGAAAGTCAATCCATTTCTTTGGGTGTGTGGCCTGCATTCAGTACATATGGATGTTTGGACAAATCTGTCTCTTGATCCTGCATCTTACTCATTATCCTCTGACCTCTGGTTCTTGGAATGTGAGCCAGTCACTTGCCGTCTGATGAACTGATTTTTTACTCTTCAATCCCTGCAGTCATATGAGTTAGGAGACACCTGACACCTGACCCATAGATTTGGGACTTGCTAGCCTCCACAACTGTGTGAGCCATTTCCTTGAAATAAATATCTCTATTCCAAAGAACAACTGGTAAATTTGAACTGCCAACCTTTTGGTTCAAACTGACCTTGTGGTCCAGTCTTTGCCTGACAGGGAGACCAAAATTTTATTTCTGAAGGATTCCAGCCATTATTAGTGATGTTAGTATTAGGTTGCTGAAGTTTCAGTATAATAGGAGCAATAGAAACAGTGAAAAGAGAAGGTCCACAGATAGAGTTAAAAGAAAAGAACCAGGGAATCTCAGTAACAGCTGCGATTTTTTTTTATCAATACATGAAAACAATAGAAGGAACTCTAAAGCAGAAAAGTTATTTTTAAAGTAATCACATATTGTTTATAAATTTCTTCTAAAATAAGCAAAAGACCAGTGTCAAACCTCAAACATACTTAAAAGACAAAGAAAATAAGAAGCAGAATAATATGTCTGTAGGCAATGTACATAATTACAGGTCCTCAGCACAGATCAGTTTTTGAAACCCTGTTTCATAAAGATAGGACCTTAATTTAGTCATGCCGTCCATGAAAGAACCACCTAAGTCTGAGAAAGAAGAATCTGGAGATGAGATCACAGTACTCAGGAAGGAATTAGAAATAAAAGAAAGATAAAATTTTAGAAATAAGACTGAATTACAAAGACCATAAGAGAAGAAAAAATACAACATATAATGCCTCGAGAAATAATAAGGAAGAGCATTTTAAAAATAAAAAAGAAATGAAGGAGGTGCTGTGGTTCCAAGGTTCTATCTCTAGTGTTTATGAAGTTCAGTGAGAGATTCAGGTACACGTATAAATTATTAAGGTGCTATATGAGTTGGTACCAACTCGTTGGCACCTATCAACAACATCAACATTATTTTTGAGTCCTGGTGTGGCACTGTAGGAGAAGCACTAGAACCCAAGGTCAGTTTGAACCACAAAGTTATCAGTTCAAACTTAACCGACGGTGCCTTGGAAACCCTATTCAGGGTCGCTGTGAGTCAGAACCAACTGGACAGCACTTAACAACAACAGCAAATATTACTGAGTAGTCTATGGTCCTGCTGTTGTGCTGCAAGATAATACCCTGGACTGCAAGATCAGTTCAAACCACAGTAGAGGTGCTGCATATTGACCTGAAATAGGCAAAAGCTGGGGAGAAGTCAGCAGCAAGAGCAGGGAATGACACTGGCTGTTTCCAGTTCTCCTATACATGGCTATTGGCCTGAGGGCAGGCGCCATCTAGTACTGGACATTTAGAACTGGGATAAAAGTCAGTATTGACTAAGAGGACCAGAGGGTGGGGTTTGGGGATACCACATTAGCTGAAAATTGAGAGGACTCATCTTGGAATAGAGAAAGTTATACCAAATTCCAAGCATTACTCTGTCCACATCTTTGGCTGATCCTTATACTTTGTATTCTTATTCTTGGGACAGATTCAGAGCAGCCCAGCTAAGGCTAACAGAACTGAAGGGATTTCAGACTCAGTAACAACCTGCAGTATGCAGATGACACAGCCTTGCTTGCTGGAGGAGAATACTGATGAAGATCAAAAACTACAGCTTCAGTATGGGTTACACCTCACTGTAAAAAAAATGAAAATACTCACAACTGGACCAAGAAATAACATCTTGATAAATGGAGAAAAGATTGAAGTTGTCAAAGACTTCATTTTGCTTGGATTCACAATCACTGCTCATGGAAGAACTCAAAAGATGTATCGCATTAGGTATAGCTGCTACAAAAGACCTCTTTCATTTGCTCAAGAGCAAAGATGTTACTTTGAGGACTAAGGTGCACCTAACCCAATTCAGTAGAAGAATCATTGCATTTGAATAACAGTGTTGGAGAATATTGAGAGTTCCACAGACTGCCGGAAGAACAGAATGCCCCGTAGATGAGAGGGTGTAGAGACTTTGTCTCTCATACTCTGGACACGTTATCAGCAGTGACCAGTCCCTGGAGAATAATATGCAGCAAAAAGAGGAAGGGCCCCCAAGTAGATGAATTGATACAGAATCAGGAACAATGGACTCAAACAATGGACAGTGTTTCATTCTGTTATGCATGGGGTCACTATGAGTCAAATTTGGCTCAGTGGCACTTAACAACAGCAACAACCATCTAAGTAAGAGAAGGAGTGTTAATGGTGGTACAGTGGTTACAGTACTTAGTTGCTATCTGAAATATTGTTGGTTCGAGACCACTAGCTGCTTCATGGGTGAAAGATGTGACCATCTGCTTTAGTATGCATTATAACCTTGGAGCTTAGTGGCAGTTCTCCTCTATCATATTGACTTGATGACATTGGGTTTGGTTTTTTTAAGCATAAGGAGTTTATTTTAGGAATGCAAGGTTGGTATAACATTTAAAAAGGAACTAGTGTAATTTAACCATGTTAAAGGAATATGGAAGAAAAAATGTGTGACCATTTTAGTACATTAGATAAAATAATTTGTAAAATTCAATCATCATGATTAAAACAGTCAGAAAAGTGTACCTTGACCACTCCTCGTGGCAGCTGGGTGTTGAGTACAGTGTGTCCGTCACTGAGCTGTGAGCTGGGTAGGCAGTGTGCACCCAGCCTGGTCCAGCCTCTGTGTGAACCTGAGCGCCACTCCTCTGATTCTGCACCGGTGTTGAGCCCACCCTGCCTGGGATGATGGTGAAATATTTCCTGAACCAAAGCATGCTCCATACATAGTTCCTGGGACCGAGTAGTCACAGCCTTCTGGCAGCAATACCCAGATCCCTACAGAAAACATGTCTTGATGGAAGACCTAGTACATCAGAAAATGAACTCCTGTCCAGGTGATTCCTAAACAAGAACACCAGGATGACCCTGTTTCCTTCAGGTGTTGTTTACTCGGTGTACATTCTGGAGGACTCTGTTGTGGACTCAAAGAATCAGACAAGGACCATTTTCACCTGGAACGTCACCCACACCTGGCTGATGGTGGAGGAACACAATGTTTACTGTGTGAACTCTGATAGCAGTAGCTGGACCCCAATCCACCCGGAAGCCTGGGTTTCTTTATGCTTGTTTGGCATTTCCAGAGCAGTCCAGGAATTTGGTCTGGCCAGGCTTAAAAAGCAATGTAACCAAAAGTGTGGTTTTTTAGTATACCTTGGCCAAGCTGCAAGGTGAGGCCCCTTCTAAAAAACTTGTTGAAACCACCATGGAAGCCCAGGAAAAGGGCAAAGGAGATGACACTGGCAGCTACAGAAAAGACCAAGGATCCTGCCACAAGGCAGCCACCAAAAAGCAGCAATTCCTATAGCCAGCCTAGGTCCTTCCCACTACTGCACACTAGACTGTCCAGCTTCAACCTCTCTGACCTGTCTCCAGTGGACTTCCTTATTAAATAAAAATCAATGTCCAGTCCTATCCAATGCCTGGGAGTGGGTGGAGTTGGGGTGGGGGACACCAGGGATCCTTAAATCATGTAGTAGAGGTAAGTCAAACAGTACTGGTACAGAATCAGAAATTTTTATTAAACAGAAAAATTTGAATGTGAACCTGTTGTTGCTTGACCAAGCACATTAGCTATGTCTGTGCCAGACCTGCTTATTCCCCCATTGGACAGCTGAGGTACAGATAGGTGCTCGGGGTCAGTGTACACGTGAAGTAAATGTTAGACCATTAACTCTGTGAATGCGCTCTGATGAGTCCCAATTTCCTGAAACAATATTTAACACATAATAGGCACTCAATAAGTACTTGTTTAATAAAACCCCACAAACTGTCTAATATTAGATATTGTTGAGAACTTTTTAATCTAAAGGGCATCCCATCTGTGGAAAAAATTGGGCTGTGAACCTTAAGGTCAGCGGTTCGAAACTACCAGCCGCTCCGCAGGAGAAAGATGAGGCTTTCTACTCCCGTAAGGATTTACACCCTCGGAAACCCTGTACAGGGTCGCTATGGGTCGGAACCGACTCGACGGCACTTAACAACAACAACAACAACATATTTAATGGGAAAGCACTGGACTAAAATTAGGAACAAAGTAAATGTGTCCAGTATCACCCTGAGTCAATCTTACAGAAACACTGCAGCAAACCGAGAGGCAGATGGAAAAACTTGTGACAATGAGTATATGGTAATCATTGAATCAGAGAAAAATAAATATGGGAATTTTATTCTCAGAACCAAATATAAATTTACAAATTTTGCCAGTGTAGAAGTAGTTTAAATACTAGAAGTCAAGGGGAAAAGGAAAGAGAAATAGTACAAGTTTACTGATTTCCCAGTGGATGGCTGAGTAAAAAGTTATTTAATTACATAAAACATTATGTAATTGAGTCTCCTTACTGCCAAGTCAATTCCATCTCTGTGACCCTATGGTGGTCACCAAGTCAATTCTGACTCTTAGCAGCCCTTTGTAGCATTTTCAAGACTATAAGTCTTTGAGCAGAAAGCCTCATTTTCCTCCTGCAGAATGACTAGTAGATCTAAGCTGCTGACTTTGTGGGGATAGCAGGGCTCTGTCAGCGACCCTTTGTTGTTGTTAAGTGCCATCGTGTTGGTTCTGACTCATAGTGACACTGTAGGACAGAGTAAAACTGTTTCTGAGGGTAGCCAAGGTTATAAATCTTTATGGAAGCAGATTGTCTCCACCTTTCCCCACAAGTGCCTGCCGAACTTTTGACCAAATGCTTAACCCATTGTGCTACCAGGGATCCTTAAAATCATGTAATGGAGTTAACTCAAATAGTATTCGTACAGAGTCAGAAACTTTTATTAAACAGAAAATTAAAATGTGAAGCTATTATTTGTTGACGTATCATCCATTTAGGTCTATCCACTTCTGAAGGGAGTGTTTCTCTAACCCATACGTACCTGGATTTAAACATGTATAAACATGTCTCTGTGATCAGTGGAAGGCTACAGAAAGTTCTATCAGTAACATACTTAGTCTCACTTGGGTACCTTCAAAGAAAAAACAGATACAATCCAAATAGTGGCTTTCGAGAGGATCTTATGGGCCAGTTAAATTCAATTCAGAGAGGTCAACTTAGAACGTCACAGTGGATGTTTTAAGGAATGTGCTGGACTGCAAAGTCTGTTTGAACTGCAAGGTCAGTGGTTCAAGCTCACTGGCTGCTCCTTGGAAACCCTATACAGGGTCGCTATGGGTCAGAACCGACTCAGTGGCACTTAACAACAACAACAATCTTGACAGATGCTTTTGAAAGATAACAGTGGGCTTATTATGCAGAAGCTTTAAGAAAATTGAAAACTGCATTAGTGAGAAAAAGGCCAGGAAAGTTGCACTGAAGAATCTTATTTCTGTCCCAGCAATGAGCCTGCTCATTCTTCTGGTCGTATGAGAACTTTGCTGGGCAATCTTTCACCATCTCCTTATAACCCTGATCTTGCCCTTTCAGACTTCTTTTCTCCAAACTCAAAAAATAATGAAAAGAAACACAGTTTGAGCCCCTTGAAGATGCAAAACCTGCCATTTTGACGTGGCGGAAATCAGAGAGCACAGAATTCTTTCATGAAGGGTTACAGAGTTGGAATAAACCTACACAGAGGATCTGTTGAAAAACAAGAGCTTCACCTTTTGATATTTTTGTTTAATAAAAGTTCATGATTTTATAATACTTTTTTACTTATCCTCATACTTGTATGAAAGAAAGTCTTTACTGTAGTACTTGGGTTCATCAACCAATAAAAATTTAGTTTGGCTAAGTCCAAATTAAGGAGTCTCGGTGGCACTGTCAGGTAAGCACTGGATTGCTAACCACATGGTCTACAGCTGTGTGTTTTGATTTTAAATCCAAATTAAAGCATTGTCTAAGTGCATCTGAATATGTTATATTTCTGTTATCTAGCATTATCTTAAATGTTATTTCTATTTTTGTGACAGGAAATTTTTAAAGAGCAACTTTCACCAAAAAAAATGGGCTTCTTAAATGTGACAGAACTTGTTGGAGCTCTTAGTGACATTCTCCGTGTTGAGTTCAGGGAAGGAGAACAAGATCTAGTAGTGTTTGATGCTGATATGAAATGTCTACCACCTGGTGAGCTGAACCACTTCATGATACAAACTTGATTTTTAATGTGCCCTTTGTAAGAAAAGGGAAAAAAGAAGGCTCTGGTTTCATAGGATTCTTTATTATAACCAAACATATCATAAAGTGGCCATGAAGAAGTTTTATGAATAATGACTTTCTTGTGATGCTGGTTGTAAAAAAGTTAATTTGTTAAAGACTATCTGAATTTTAAATTTTACTTAATTATCCAGAGTTTTAGATACTTTTATAGGAAACCAGCTTTCTGAACGTCTGGTAGGAAAGTACTGGACAATTTAACGGTTCTTAACCTTGACTGTGCAGCACAGACAGGGTCGTTATGGGTCTGAACTGACTTGACGGCACTTAACAACGACACACACATATATAATCTCTATATAGCTGGAATTTTTTAAAATTAGAAAAGCAGTATAAAAAAACTAGTATATACTTGTTAAAAAATTCCATTAATACGGAGATAACTGGTGTTATAGTTTTTATAGGTGTCTTTCTGAAAAATTCTGTGTACTTACTAATTAAGTATATAATTTGTCTAACACAAAACTACTATATACATATTGTATAAGCCACAGATTTTTATCTTTATATATTGTGAATGATTTTACATGTCAGTATATATGAGGGAACTTCAAGAAGTTCAAGGAAAAATTCAATTATCTTTAAATTCCGTTCTTCGACAAGCTTTTAGAAGGCCCTTTATATAGATAGGTTTATTTCCTCCTCTTTAGCTGCATAGAATTCTTTTATGTGGCTATATTATAATTAATTTAACCAGGCTGCTATTGATGAGCATCTAGATTATTTTTACTTTCCACTATTATTAAAAAGTAATGATAAATGTTGTTATACTCATGTCTTTGTACACTTACTAGTTTATTTAAGAGCTACTGTGGGTCTGAGACTATCAGGGGTCTGTTTTAATGTGCCAATCTTCTTATCATCATTCCCATATAAATCTTAAAATAATATGTGACGGTTTTGGAAATCCACTAAGAATTAAAGCATCATATTATGCCTCGTGGCTCCATACAATAAACCCTGGACTGTGAACCACAAGGTTTGGGGTTCAAGCCCGTCAGCCACTCTGTGGAAGAAAGATGAGACTTTTTGCTCCCACGCAGATTAACAGCCTCAGAAACCCTATACAGGGTTGATATGAGTTGGAACTGACTCGATGGCACTCAACAATAGCAGTTATGGAATGAGCGTTAAATAGTCACATTGTGCATTAAAAGAAGAGATATACGGTAGCACAGAATGTTCACTGCTTAATGAGCAGAAGTAAATTCAAGTCAGGATGTTGAAAAGTGCAGTCACAGTTTCAGATGTATTACCAGCCCATAGCACCACCCTTTCACAATCATTATTTAACATTGATTCCAGAGTTTCTGCTGTAGCTCTCCACACAGAAAGGGCTGTAGGATAGGCTCAGATCTTTTATTTTTCTGTGCCTGGCACATGAAAAGTGCTTAATAACCATTGTGTACATTGTTTTAACAAATATGCATAGCCTACTTTATTGGCCATTTCAGATGGAGCTGTTTCACCAGTCAGGAATTCATACTTAGTTCAGCCAGATAAGAAAATAGAAGCCAAAGCCAACCCCCCTAGAAATTCACTGTCTACTGGTGATGTCAAGGAGACGACTTGGAATAGTCCTTCGAAAAGTCATAAAGAGCCAGGAAAGAAGATTTACAAGAAGCCTAATCTTGTGGTAAAGCCTTTACAACTGGTGAGTGATGTTTATAGACTGTGCACTGTAGATTCGGCAGCATGGAAAGTAGTAGGATGAATGCGTTTTTAAGCCAAAACTCTTTTTAGGAAAAGTCTTAATTTCTAGATAAACCATTTCTAGAAGACCAGTCATCAGTATGAAGTCACCTTATTATGCAGCATTTCTTCTAGTTTTCATCTTTTATTTAAGTAGCTTTCCCTGAAGTCTCATTTTCAAGTTTTCAGATGGTTTAGAAGTTTTGATAGTTCTATCAAGATGACATTGCTGATTCTGTGTCATTGTGTTTGAAAATACAGGTTCGAAAAATCTTGAAGGCTTTAGGACGAAACAATTGGGGAGAGCTCTGATTTGGCTGTATGGCTCAACAACTTTTGTAAATGGCCTTTGCACCTATCCTTAATTATCCAATGCTTTTATTTATTTCTTTTCTCCTTAATTACATCTCCACACTTTTTGCCTCTGTGTTCTCATTTCCCTTTACTTTGTGTTATTAAGTAATTAATTGTAATTCTTTCTTTCTGCTTGCTGTACCTGACTTCTTTCATGGAGGGAAAAACTATTGTTTGGAGAGCCTAGTATTTTATTAGGGTAAGTCAAAAAGTATTGCTACAAAGTCACAGAGACTTTCATTAAATAAAAATATCAAAGCGTGAAGCTATTGTTTCTCAGCATATTTTCTGTCTATACCTATACACTTAGGAAGGCAATGTTGTTTCCGTGTTTCTAACCCTTCCCTCAAAGAATTCTGCATTCAGATTTATACCATGTCAAAATGGTAGTTTGGGCATCTATGAAGGATGCAAATCATGTTCCTTTTCAATGTACTTTGATTTGGGGAAACAAAATGGATTCTCAAGGGGCAAGATCAAGGCTGCAGGGTGAATGGGATAAAGTTTTCCAACAAAATTCTTGTAGGACGTTCCTTGCTACCCTGAAAGAATGAGCAAGTGCATTGTCCTAATGGAAAAACAATTCCTTGGCACAATTTCTTGGCCTTTTTCTCACCAGTGCGGTTTTCAGTTTTCCTAAAACCTTTTTATAATAATAAGTCCCCATGATTGTCCTGTGCCCTTAGAGAACATCTGTCAAGAGTTTCTTTGTTGTTGTTGTTGTTAAGTGCCGTTGAGTCGGGTCCGACCCATAGCGACCCTGTACAGGGTTTCCGAGGGTGTAAATCTTTACGGGAGTAGAAAGCCTCATCTTTCTCCCGCGTAAAACAGTTGCCATCACCTTCTGAGCCTTGAATTTAACTGGCCCAAAAGATCCCTATAAGAGTCACTGTTTTGATTGGCTTGTTTTTTGTTTTTTCAAGATACCTTAATGCAACTAAGACAAGTGTTTTACAGAGAGAACTTGTCTGTAGCCATCCACTGATCACAGAGACGTGTTTAAACACATTTTGCTTTTAATAAACACATGTGTCTGTGAACTGGAACCCTTGTAGCAATACACTGTAACTTACCCTTATATTTTCTGGAGAACAATAAAATGTCAGTGAGGAAATGATATATTTTAGAGTGATTATGTTTAAGAGACAGTATGTTTTATCTGAAGTATATTGTTGTTGTTAGGTGCCATTGAGTTGGTACTGACTCATAGCGACCCAATGCACAACAGAACAAAACACTGCCTGGTCCCGGGCCAACCTCACAATCGCTGCCATGCTTGAGCTCATTGCTGCCACCACTGTGCCAGTGCATCTTGTTGGGGGGTCTTCTTCTTTTCCTTCACCCCCCACTTTACCAAATGTGATATCCTTCTCCCGTGACTGGTTCCTCCTGATAATATGTCCAAAGTATGAGAGATGAAGTCTGGCCATCCTGGCTTCCAAGGAGCGCTCTGGCTGTACTTCTTCCAATACAGATCTGTTGGTTCTTTTGGGAGCCCATGATACTTTCAATATTCTCCAACACCATAACTCAAAAGCATCAATTCTTCTGTGGTGTTCCTTATTTACTGCCCAACTTTCATACACTCATGAGGTTATTGAAAATACTATCTCTTGGTTCAGGTGCATTTTAGTCCCCAAACTGTCATCTTTGCTCTTCAACCTTTAAAGAGGTCTTGTGCAGAAGATTTGCCTAATGCAATACATCGTTTGATTTCTTGACTGCTGCTTCCATGAATGTTGATGACTGGTCTGAGTAAAATGAGGTATTTGACAGCTTCAGTCTTTTTCTCCATTTATATGGATGTTGTTTATTTGTCCAGTGGTGAGGAGTTTTGTTTTCTTTACATTGAGGTGCAACCCATACTGGTGGCTGTGGTCTTTGATGTTTATCGGTAAGTATTTTTAAGTCCTCTTCACTTTCAACAAGCAAGGTTGTATCATCTGCATACTGCAGGTTGTTAATAAGTCTTCATCCAAGCCTGATGCCACATTTTTCATCATAGAATCCAGTTTCTCGGAATATTTGCTCAGCATACAGATTGAATAAGTATGGTGAAAGAATACTAGCACACACCTAATTTTTAACCATTTGGTGTTCCCTTGTTCTGTTTGAATAACTGTTTCCTGGTCTATGTACAGGTTTCTCATGAGCACAATTAAGTGTTCTAGAATACTCATACTTTGCAATGTTGTCCAAAGTGTGTTATGATCCACACAATCATAGTCAATAAAGACACGTAAACATCCTTCTGGTAGTCTCTGCTTTCAGCCATGATCTGTCTGACGTCAACAGTGATATCCCTCATTCCACATCCTCTTTTGAATCCTGCTTGGACCTCTGGATGTTCTCTGTCAGTATATGC
Source organism: Chrysochloris asiatica (assembly GCF_000296735.1). Taxonomy (NCBI): domain Eukaryota; kingdom Metazoa; phylum Chordata; class Mammalia; order Afrosoricida; family Chrysochloridae; genus Chrysochloris; species Chrysochloris asiatica. The sequence continues at coordinate 12,184,067 of NW_006408618.1, forward strand.
TTGCAGCTGTTTTTGGATTAACTTTAATAAAACTTTACTTGCGTGGGATATCAGTGATATGACCAATGATTTCCACATTCCATTGGGTCACCTGTCTTTGGACTGGGCACAAATATGAATCTCTTCCAGTCATTTGGCCAGGTAGTCTTCCAAATTTTTTGGCACAGATGAGAGAATCCCTCCAGTGCCGCATCAGTTTTTTGGGAGATTTCAATTTGTATTCCATTTATTCCTTTAGGATCATTGACTCTTGATTATATGCTATCTCTTGAAATGGTTGAACATTGACCATTTCTTTTTGGTATAGTGACTCTGTATATTCCTTTCATCTTCTTCTTTTGCTGCTTTCTGCATCATTCAGTATTTTGCCCATGTTTTGTTGTTAAATGCCATCAAGTCAGTTCCAATCCATAGCCACCCTGTATAGGGTTTCCAAGGAGCAACTAGTGAGCTTAAACCACTGACCTTGTGGTTCAAATCTACTTTGTAGTCTAGTGCATTAATCCACAGAGCCACACCAGGAGTCTATATTTTGCCCATAGAATCCTTCAATACCACAAGTCAATGGTAGATTTTTTTCTTCAGTTCTCTCAGCTTGAGAAAAGGTCAATGTGCTCTTCTCTTTTGGTTTTCTAACTCCAGGTCTTTGCACATATCATTATAATATTTAACTTTGTCTTCTTGAGCTGACCTTAGACATTTTCTGTTCAGCTCTTGTACCTCCTCACTTCTTCCATTTGTTTTAGCATCTCTATGCTGGAGAGCAAGTTTCAGAGTCTCTTCTGATGTCCAATTTGGTCCTTTCCTTCTATCTTTTCATCTTAGTGACCTTTTGCTTTCTTCCTGTATGATGTTCTTGATGTCATACCATGACTCTTATTTTTAGTGTTTGGTCTTTAGTGTCTGATGCATCAAATCTGTTCTTGCAATGACCTCTAAATTCAGGTGGGATATATTTGGCTGTCATGGAACTGATTTAATTTTCTTCAACTTTAACCTGAATTTGCATATGAGTAACTGATGATCTGTTCTACAGTTTGCCCCTGGCCTTGTTTTGACTGTTGATAAAGAGCTTTTCCACCATCTCTTTTTACAGATGTAGTCAATTTGATATCTGCTGGTGAGGTCCGTGTGTGTGTGTGTGTGTGTGTGTGTGTGTGTGTATAATTGTCTTTTTTGTTGTTTAAAAAAAGGTATTTGCAATGAATAAGTCATTGGTCTTGCAAAATTCTATCATGTGACCTTCCAGCATCATTTCTTTGCCCAAGGCCATATTTTTCAAGTACTGATCCTTCCTCTTCTTTTCCAACCTTTGCATTCCAATCACTAGTAATTATCAGTACATCACAATTGCATGTTTGATCTCTTTCAGACTGAAGAAGTTGTTAGAATTCTTCAATTTCATCATCGCTGGCTTTAGTGGTTGGTGCGTAAATTTGAATAATAGTAGTAGTAACTGGTTTTCCTTTGTAGTTGTATGGATATTATCCTATTACAGACAGCATTGTACTACATGACTGATCTTGCTGGGTTCTTTTTGATTACGAATGTGATGCCATTTCTTGTCAATTTTTCATTCCTGGCATAGTAATCTATGTGATTCTCAAATTCATAATGGCTAATACCAGTCCATTTCTGCTCACTGATGCCTAGGATATTGATGTTTATGTGTTCCATTTTGTTTTTTATAATTTCCAATTTTTCTATATTCATACTTTGTACAGTCCATATTCTGATTACTAATGGATGTTTACAGCTGTTTCTCTTCATTTTGAGTTGTGCCCCATCAGCAAATGAATGTGTCCCAAAAGTTTTACTTCATTTGTGTCATCACGGTCAGCTCTACTTTGAGGAGGCAGCTCTTCCCCAGTCATATTTTGAGCACTTTCCAACTTGAAGAGTTCATTTTCTGGCAATATATCTGACAATACTCTGGTGCTCTTCATCATGTTTCAATATTCAATAATCTGGTGCTGACAGTGTTCCAATGCTATTGATAAGGTTTTCAGTGACTAAATATTTGGAAGTACTCTGTCTGTCCTTCTTCCTTGTCTTTCTTCGTCTGGAAGCTCATCTGAAACCTATTTACCATGGTTGATGCTGTTGGTATTTAAAATATCCATGGTGTAGTTTCCAGAATCATAGCAACACACAAGCCGCCACAGTATGACAAACTGACAGACATATGGTGGCTTAGAAGTAGCATCTGAACTTTAATCCATTCCTTTAGGTTATCTTTGATTGTTGGTAAGAATCTATTTTAGCTCAGTATGAATATTTGAAATGTCATGTTTTAAGTTCTGTATGTTGTTGTTAAGTGCTGTTGAGTCTGTTCTGATCTATAACGACCCTGTATAGGGTTTCTGAGGAGCAGCTGGTGAGTTTGAACCACCGATCATGTAGTTCAGATGGCTTTGCAGTCTGGCTCATTAACCCACAGCATCACACCAGGATTCCAATTTCTGTATTGTTGTTAAGTGCCATCAAGTCGATTCTGACCCATAGCAACCCTGTATAGGGTTTCCAAGGAGCAGCTGGTGAGCTTGAACCACCGACCTTGCAGTTCAAACAGCTATGCAGTCCGGCACATTAGCCCCAGCGCCATACCAGGACTCCAATTTCTGTATAGGACACTTTAAAACTCTTTGTTTTAGATCATAAGGCAGTGTTTTTTTAAATTTTAACATAGGTGAGAGTCACCTTGGGAGTTTCCTAACTGCATAATTATAGGCTCTGTTCCCATGTATTATGATTCAGGAAGTCTGCAATGTTAGACTTTCCCAGGTGATTCTCTTAAAGGCAATTAATAGAATTTATTTTGGGAAACACTATCATAGGGCTTAAATGTCACACAAAGATTCATAGTGGTTTCTGATATATATATTTTTTTAACTTGTAGCAAGTAGGAATAAATACACCACAGCTCAACCTGGAAATGGCAAATCATGATATCCCACCAGATGCTGTACGGGACAAGAAATTATGCAGACTTCCACCACTAGATACCAGCACCCTCATAGGAGTCTTTGTGGAGTATATCATCTCTCCCAGTCAATTCTATATCCGAATCTATAGCAGGGATTCATCAGAGTTACTCGAAGATATGATGATTGAAATGAGGTAGGAGTCTATTTTCTTGAGCGTGTTTTTCATGTTTCTTGCTCTTAACAGGCAGTTCTCAAACATTTTGGTCTCAGGACTCTTCAGAATTGAAGATCCAAGAAAACTTTTGTTTATCAGTACTTTCTGTATATAAACAAAAACTATTAAATATTTTAAATATTGTTTAAGGATAATCCATCATATATTAGTGTAAACAACATTTTTAGGACAACTAGCCTCTGTTTCATACTGTTCGAATTTAAATTTGGAGGCTTAGAAGGGAAGCAGGGAGATAGAGATTGTCATTAATTTTTTATTAGTAGTATAAATCATGAAAATGGATAAGTCACAGGAAGAATAAGAATAAATAGCTAATAAGTGTTTATTATATTTTGCAACTGCCTTAAACCTTCATGTATTTTCATTAATTTAACTTTTATGGCAGGTGTATAAGGTAAATTTTATTATCTCCATTTTATGAACAAAGAAAGTGAGATACAGAAAGATAAAATATTATAGCTAGTAAATAATGAAGGCAGAATTTGAACCCAGGGTTACTGGTTCCAAAGACTGAGCTCTTATATTATACTTCCTAAAGATAAAAACCCATGTTATTGTGTTGATTCTGACTCATAGTTACCCTTTGTAGGGTTTCTAAGACTATAAATCTTTATAGGAGCAGAAAGTCTCCTCTTTCTCCTTCAGAGAGCCATGCGGATTTGTGGTTAGTACCCAATGCATGACCCAATATGTCACTTCAGAAATCCTAATAGAGTTACAGAGTCAATAAAGGAATAATTATTGAAGAGGAAGAAGTAGGAGAGAATTGTGTGTTGGAAACTAAGGTAGGATAGAATTTAAAAGAGGCCAGAATCAAGGTAGTACTGCAGAGAGATCAAGTATATTGAAAGCCAGGAGAGAGGCTAATGGATTCAGAAATTAAGAGATCATTGATGGTTTATAAAAGTTCATTTTAGAGAGTGCTAGAGAATAGAATTAGGTTTCACTATGTTTTACAGAGGATGCTAGATAAGAAAATGAGTGTATAAGTTTCTCTTTGAAGAAGTTTGCTGATGAAGAGATTTGCATAAGAAAAATAAAATAAAATTAATTGGAATTAATAAAACATTTAATAAATTAGGAAAAGTCAGAATTTTTTCTTTGTTGTTTACCAAGACTATTTTCCTTTTGAGACATTGATAAAAATATTGTTTAATTTTGATTCCTCTGTGGGTTTTATGGAATTTCACAGGCGCTGTTATTCTAATCAGCTGGTTTCTGATCGATATGTCATGCCAGAATATTTCATCCAACCAGGACATCTCTGTTGTGTGAGGATTTCTGAGGATAAGTGGTGGTATCGGGTCATTATCCATCAAGTTCTTGGGAAGCAGGAAGTTGAAGTGTTTTATCCAGACTTTGGGAATATTGGAACTGTCCAGAAGTCCTCCCTGAGATTTCTTAAGTAAGTTAACATTTTTAATAAGCATAATTGATAATATAAATTTTGGATCATAATACTTAAACTTGGTGACATTTGAATCTTTTCCTTCTTCCTTCTTAGTGCAGACTTGGCAAAGATAATTTAATTTCACAGGTGGATTATAATCTCTTACTTCTTTACAAGATTGAATTTGAATAGATCATGTGATTAAACTTCCATCTCTTAAGAAAATACAATAACTAAAATGAAGAAATGAATTAGATAGTCTGTAAAATGCAGTTTAAAAAATTTGATTTAATATTTGTATATTTGATTTTCTTTTGCAGATGCTGCTACACAAAGCTTCCAGCACAGGCTATCCCTTGTTCTTTGGCTTGGGTGAGACCTGTAGAGGTATGTTTGCTTGTTTCCCATTAGACTAGCAAGGATTTAATTGTTGCTGTTAGGTGCCATCAAGTCGGTAATACTCATAGTGACTCTGTGCACAACAGAAGGAAACACTGCCTGGTCCGGCACCAACCTCACAATCTTGGCTATGCTTGAGCCCTTTGCTGCTGTCATTGTGCCAGTCCATCTTGTTGAGGGTCTTCCTCTTTTTCTCGCACCATCCACTTTACCAAGCATGATGTCCTTTTCCAGGGACTGGTCCCTCCTAAGATTATGTCCAAAGTATGAAAGACAAAGTCTGGCCATCCTGGTTTCCAAGGAGCACCCTGGATGTACTTCTTCTAACACAGACCTGTTTGTTCTAAAAGTCCATGTAGCTTTTAATATTCTCCTCCAACCCCATAACTCAAATGCATCAAATCTTCAGTCATCCTTATTCACTATCCAGTTTTTACACACATGTGAAGTTATTGAAAATACCATGGCTTAGATCAGGAGCATCTTAGTCGCCAAACTGACATCTTTGCTCTTCAACACTTTAAAGAGGTCTTGTGCAGCAAGCAGATTTGCCTAATGCAATACATTGTTTGATTTCTTGACTGCTGCTTCCATGAGTGTTGATGGTAGATCCAAACAAAATAAAGTCTTTTGACAACTTCAGTCTTTTCTCCACGTATATGGATGTTGTTTATTGGTCCAGTGGTGAGGATTTTTCCTTTCTTTACATTGAGGTGTAACCCATAGCGATGACTGTGATTTTTTTTTCCCTTAAATGTTTTATTGTGAATTATGTGATAGTTTACATGGGAAAACATTAGTTTTACATTCATTCTATCGTATATCGTCTCATTGCCATGGGACTGTGATTTTTAATCTTCATCAGTGATTATTTTAAGGCCTCTTCACTTTCAGCCAGCAAGGTTGTCAATGATTCTTCCTACAATGCTTGATATAATCCAGCTTCTCAGATTATTTGTTCAGCATATAGATTGAATAAGTATGGTGAAAGAATACAACCCTGGCACACATTTCCCCTAATTTTAAACCATTCAGTGTTTCCTTGTTCTGTTCGAACAACTGCCTCTTGGTCTATGTACAGATTCTTCTTGAGCACAAGTAAGAGTTCCAGAACACTCATTCTCTGCAGTGTTGTCCATAGCTTGTCATGACCCATGCAGTCTAAAGCCTTTGCATGGTCAATAAAGCACAGGTAAACATCTTTCTGGATTTGTGCTTTTGGCCAATAGCCGTCTGACATCAGCAATTATACTCCTCGTTCTACATCTTTGTCTGAATCTGGCTAGAATCTCTGGCAGTTCGCTCTCTTAATGTACTGTTGCAGCTATTTTTTGAATTATGTTTAGCAAGATTTTACTTGCATGTGATATTAATGATACTGTCTGATGATTTCTGCATTCTTTTGGGTCACCGCACTTGAAATGGGCACAAATATAGATCTTTTCCAATCAGTTAGCCTGGTCTTCCAAATATCTTGGCATAGATGAGTGAGTTTCTTCAATGCTACATCAGTTTATTGAAATATTTCAATTTGTATTTCATCTAGTCCCAGTGCCTTGTTCTTTGCCAATGTGTTCAGTGTACCTTGGATTTCTTCCTTCAGTATCATTGGCTCTTGGTCATACGTTGCCTCATGGAATTGTTGAACATTGACCATTTCTTTTTGGTACAGTTACTCTGTATTCCTTCCATCTCCTTTTGATGATTTTGCATCATTCAATATTTTGCCCATAGAATCCTTCAGTATTGCAAATCAGAGCTTGAATTTTTTCTTCAGTTCCCTCAGCTTGAGAAATGCTGAGTGTGGTCTTCCCTTTTGGTTTTCTAACTTTGGGTCTTTGCACATTTTCTTATAATATTTTACTTTGTCTTCTCAAGCTGCCCTTTGAAATTTTCTATTCAGCTCTTTGCCTCCTCACTTCTTCCATTTTTTGTAGCATCTCTATGTTGGAGAGCAAGTTTCAAAATCTCTTCCGACATCCATTTCGGTCTTTTCCTTTTTTCTTGTCTTCTTAATTATCTTTTGCTTTTTTTTCCTGTATGATGTTTTTTTATGGCATCCCACAACTCTTCTTGTCATTAGTGCCTAATGCATCAAATCTGTTCTTGAGAGAATCTCTAAATTCAGGTGGAATGTGTTCAAGGTCATATTTTGGCTCTTCTGGACTTGTTTTCATTTTCTTCAGCTTTTGTTGGAACTTGCATATGAGCTATTGATAGTCTATTCCACAGTCTCACTTGGCCTCGTTTTGGCTGATGATAAGAATGATCTCAGGATATAAAAATTATACTAGCCTGCGAAAGAAATCGTATACATTTGAAATATGGACATGTAGATGAATTCTAGGAGCTCTGGTAGCGTAGTGGTTACGAATCGGGCTGCTAACCTCACAGTCAGCAGTTCGAAACTACCAGCTATTCCCCTGGAGAAACAGGAGACTTTCTGCTCCCATAAAGATTTACAGCCTCGGAAACCCTGTGTGAGGTTGCTATGAGTCGGAACTGACTCCATGGCACATAACAACAAGAAGAAGATAAATTCTAGTACCTTGTTATATTTGTTACACTAGAGTTTTTACAGTGAATGGTAGAGGTGTTTACAGTGAATGGTAGAGGTGTAAATGCAAAAGCACCAATCTCTGTCCATGATAATCAGGAAAGGCCTCTTAGGAGAGGTACATTTGAGTATAAGAGCAGGAATATAACTGGACAAAAAAGTTTAAAATCACTGTCAGTGAAAAGTGTGCTGGCTGAAAATATCTCAAATTTGAGGGTTGTTCCATAGTTTGTTTGGCTACAGAATATGGCATGGACTTGAGTGGGCACATGACAAGTGACATCGGACGAGTAAGTAGGAGGGAACCTAATGTGGAGGTTTATGTTGAAGAATTGTCCTTTAGATGACTGGAAACAACTGAAAGGTGTAAATAGGAAACCGCTACAGTTAGATGTATGTTTCATAAAATAATTCTCTAATAATATTGTGGGAGGTAGTTGGAGTGGAATGGATCTAAAGACATTTTCATCTATATAGGTACATTTGTTTATGTAGTTATCATTATATGTACCTAAATGGAATTATATATTTCTTTTTCTTTTGTTTTTACCATATTTTTAAAGAAAGTTGATATTCACTAAGGATGACAAAACATTGCAAAAATAAGAATAATTCATTTATATATAAGCGGTTGAATTCTTTAGGTTAAGCAGGAAAAAAAAAACAGTATATGTATAATATGCATAATTAAGAATTCACGCAGAAACACATCCAGTTTAGAAATTTGGTGTGTGTTTTTTCCATATTGTTTTATTGGATGTTGGAGTTGAGCGTATGTGTTGGGTTTTCTAGCCTATATAATAGTTGTTGTCATTGCTAAGTGCTGTTGAGTCGGTTCCGATTCATAGCAACCCTGTATAGGGTTTTCGAGGAGGGCTGGTGAGTTTGAACTGCCAACCCTGTGGTTCAAATTAACCTCTAGGTTGAGTGCTTATCCTACAGCACCACACCTGAATAATGGGAGATACACTGAGACGTTATCACAGTTTTAAATTTTAATGGCTTCATGGTAACTTATTGTGTAAATGTGCACCATAGCTTGTTTAACCATTACTTTATTATTGGACTATTTGCTTCTACTTTTTTTAATATTATAAATAATGTATTCAATGTATGCTTTTTGTACAAATCTATATTCAGCATTTTTTCCTAGAATGAATTTTAGTTTTGACAAGGTTTCTTTTTTGGAGTCCTGATGTATCCCTGTATAATAAGCACTGAACTGCTAACCACAGGTTGATAGTTTAAACCCACCATCCACTCCTGGGAAACCCAATACAGGGTACAAGAAGAAGGTTTCTTTTTACTACATTGGCTATCAGGAAGTGTAAAGCTAAATGTGCGACCAAAGGTAGCAAACAGAGTCCTGGTGTGGTGCTGTAGGGAAAGCGTTAGACTACTAACTGCAGGGTTGTTGTTAAGTGCCATTGAGTCAATTCTGACCCATAGCGACACTGTGTAGTTTCCAAGGAGCAGCTGGTGAGCTTGAACCACCAACCTTGCAGTTCAAACAGCTTTGCAGTCTGGTGTAATTAACCCACAGCGCCACACCAGGACTCCACCAGCCTCTCATTGGAAACCCTATATAGGGTCACTATGAGTCAGAACTAACTCAATGGCACTAAGCAACAACAACATCCATTACTCTCATATCAGCTCAGATAGCGTCTATATTTTGTTCCTACTGTTGTATTTCTTCTTATTTCCTAAACTCCTTCTGGTATTAGGGCCTTTGCCCATTCTGGTAACTGGAATTTCCTGTTCAAAGTATTCTTGTGGTTGACTTACTCTCATTATTTAAATCTAAACTCAAATGCTATTTCCTAAAAAATGACCTCCAATTTAAAGTACACTCTTTCATTTCAATCATTCTTTGTTACCTTTTATTTAGCTTCATGACACTTCTCACTGTCTTATATTATCTTATAGTTTACATTTTTACCTGATGAAAACATTTAGAAACAAGTAGTGGTGTGGTGAGAGTTGTACTACAAAGGGACATAATTATTGTCACTGAATTGTACATGTACACATGTTGGCATGGCAGTTGTTTTGTTATATCCTTACCATAATAAGGATCAACTATCAACACTTGCAGAAGCAGCAGTTAAGAGATCAGACGACGTATTGCATTGGGCAAATCTGCTGCACAGGAACTTTTTAAAGTACTGAAGAGCAGAGATGTCAGCTTGAGGACTAAGGTGCACCTGACCCAAGCCATGGTATTTTCAATAATCTCATATGGATGCAAAAGCTGGACAGTGAATAAGGAAGATCATAGAAGAATTGATGCCTTTGAGTTGTGGTGTTGGAGGAGAATACTGAAAGTGCCATGGACTGCCAAAAGAACCAATAGATCTGTTTTGGAAGAAGTGCAACCAGAGTGCTCCTTGAAGGCCAAGATGGCTAGGCTTCGTCTCTCATACTTTGGACACATTGTCCGGAGAGAACAGTCGCTGGAGAAGGATGTCATGCTGGGCAAGGTGGAGGGTCAGAGAAAAAGAGGAAGACCTCCAACGAGATGGATCAGCCAGGTGACATCATTGATGGCATCAAGTGTGGCAGCGGTAGTGAGGTTGGCCCAGGATCGGACATTGTTTCATTCTGCTGTGCATGGGGTCGCTATGAGTCGGTTCCAACTAGATGGCACCTGACAACAACAACATACATATGTATAAAATGGAGATCCTGTGTCACCAGCAATGTTGAAATACAAAAATTTCTTCTTGCTCTGAGGGAAAATAAAACCACATCTAAGGAAAAATGATGATTGTGGAAAATGGTTAATATATTGAGCAATATAAAAGCCTGTAGTTTTTGTTCTTTAAACGTCTTTAAAAGGTATAGAAACTTTAAGAGTAAAACCATGACACTGTATCTAGAGTTTAGAACATGTAGCTACAATCCAGAAGTATCCTAAAAGTCTTAGTGCAGATTAAAGCTTTAATGACTTCGGGAAAATAAATGCTAAGAACTTTAAAAAATATTGGAAAATTTAGTTTTTTATTTTAATATATACTTGTTTAATTTTGTGAATTTTGAGTAGCAATTTAAAATTTTTGTTTCAATCAACATTTGCCATTAAATCAAAAATACTGAAACAAAACTAGAATACTTATAGTCCTGGTGTGGCACTGTAGGATCAGCACTAAATAGCTAACCTCCAGGTTGGCAGTTCAAACTCACCAGCTGCTCCTTGGAAACCCTATATAGAGTTGCTATGAGTCATAAGCGACTCGACAGAACTTAAAACTGTACTTTAAAAAAGTACTTAAAAGTACTCAACAGTATTATTTCAAAGAACCAGTTTTGACTTTTCCTTATCCTGTCTGTTGTAAGCGTGTTGTATATTTTAATTATTTTCTTACCTGTACTTTTTGTTTATTTGTACAAAAGTTTTATTACTGTTCAGTTCAAAATATTTTCTAATTTATATTTTGCTTTCTTATTTGATTCATAGATTATATAGAAGTTTGTTAGTGTAGAAACAAGAGTCTGTCTAACTTATAGTTTTATATTAATCTCTACTTTAAATTCATTGTGTCCCAAGATCACACTCTGGGTAAGAACAGCCCTCTGGTATATGAGGTTTAGTTTATGGTCTAGTATATGGTCACTTTCTGTAAATGATCATATGCACTTGCAGCCGTTGTTGTCAGTATTTCATACATATCCATTGGTTAAGTTTATTGTGTAAAACATTATTTTTTAAAATGTTTTATTATGAATTATGTGTTAGTTTAAATGGGAGAACATTAGCTTTACATTCATCCTATCGTATATGTTTTATTGCCATGGTTACAATCCCCTCCATGCTTCATCAACCAATCAAAGGGTATACCCTTCAAGTGTGCTGCCTCCCCACCCCCACCTGGTCATCAGCACACAGCCCTTCTACCTCTCTAGGTCTAGAGTCCCCAGCCGCTCCATCGCTCCATGTCATTATCTCTGTGTAAAACATTTTTTATCTGCATTGATTTTTCTATCCGTTATTGAGAGAAGTGTTATGTTGTCTATTTCTTCCTATAGTTCAGTTAGTTTTTGTTGTTGTTTTTTACAAATTTTTTATTATGAATTGAGCCGAAGGCTTACAGACAAGATCATCAGTTTTATATTCAACAAATAATATACTTTATTTCATCTCAATGATTGCAATCCCCTCCTAAGAACAACCGTCATCCTGCTTTCCTCCCTGTGGCTCCTATTTCCATTTCACCCACCTTCCCACCCCTTCTCACCTTTGTCCTTAGGTACAAGTTGTCCCTTTGATTTGGAATGATTGAATGTTTCATTGTTCATAGTGAGCATGCCTTACTAGTGTTGCTGTTCCTCCTATGTACCTATCTACTGCTTGGCTGAAAGTTGGGCCATGAGGGTGAGATCCTTTCCAGACCTGAGAGGGTGGATCAAGGGCCATAGTCTCAGGCTCTTCCATTGTCTTACTGACCAGTAAGCCTAGTTGTTTTGTTGTTTTTTTTTATGATTTTGAGTTTTATTCTACATATTCTGTCACTCTATCCAGGACCTTCTAATATCCCTTTCAGAGCAGTTGGTAGTGGTAACTGGACACCATCTAATTCTTCTGGCCTCAGAGTCTTAGAGACTGATGTTCACATGTTCCATTAATCTGTTGGACTAATTGATTCTAAGCATCTTCAGTTTTCATTACTCTTCTTTCTTCTGTGCATGGAGAGGCCAATAGCTGCACTTTAGATGACTGCTCATGAATTTTTAGTAACCTGATGCTGCTCACCAAAATAGGATGTAGAACATTGTCTTTCTGGACTTTGTTATGCCAACGGACCATGGTGTGCCCTAAAACTATGGTCCTGAGCTCCCAGACTCAGCTAACTACTCGTTGCCTTAAGATGTTTGATACTATCTATGAAGTTATAATCATTTTGCCCACTATATGTTTCACCACATTCATAGTTATGTTTGCAGAAAAGGTAAATATTCATGTACTAGTATTCTCTTTCAAACTCTTGTATATCTGTGGGATATGTGTATGTGTGTACAAATGCATACACACACACACACGTATGTTGTTATTAAGTGTCGTTGAGTTGGTTCTGCCCCATAGTGACCCTGTATAGGGTTTCCAAGGAACAGCTGGTGAACTTGAGCCACCAACCTTGCAGTTCAAACCAACTTTGCAATCTAGCTCATTAACCCACAGTGCCACACCAGGACTCCAATATATATTTGTTGTGAAGTCCGTCCAATCAGTGCCGACTCATAGCAACTCTGTATAGAGTTTCTGAGGAGTGGCTGGTGAGTTTGAACCACTGACTTGCAATTCAAACTGACCTTGCAGTCCAGGACAATTCCTAAGCACCACACCAGGACTCCATATATATGTGGTTATGAGTCAGGCTGCTAACCTCAAGGTCAGCAGTTTGAAACTAACATTCGTTCCATGGAAGAAAGATGAGGCTTTCTACTCCCATAAAGATTTACAGCCTCGGAAACTGCACAGGGTCACTATGAATCAGAACCTATTCCACGGCACATGACCACCACCATATATATTTACTTCCTCCCATATCCATTCAACATGTGTCTCTGTCCATGTATCTATCTGCTAAACATGCTTGTTCCAAGGTTGTATGTATATCACTATTACCTCTAACCCTTTTAGACTTGTATACCTCTCTGCATACACCTGTCTTCATCATTTTGTCAGCCTCCTTCTTCTTGTATATTACCCTCCCTGTCATGTCAACTACTAGTTCTAGCCAATGAAATATTCTCCCTTTTCTCCCACCCCTGGCAACCATCAAAGAATACTTCTTTTTTCTCTTTCAAACTCTTACATATTTGTGAGATAAATATATATATCCTACTCTTCCTTTCTTCCCCATTCAGCCCATGTCTCTGTCCATGTATCTACACACAGAACACTGTTGTGTATGTATCACTATTGACCTCTATCCCCTTTAGCCCTTGCTTTCCTCCCTGTATCTTCACTTATCTTCATTATTCTTCTGCCACCCTCCCTCTTCTTATATTTTGCCCACCCTTCTTGTATATTACCCTCCCCATCAATGGAGCTAAGGTGACTGCCATCTAGCCAGTGAATTACTCTCCCTGCCCTCCCACCCCTGATAACCATCAACAAACTTCTTTTAGTCTGGAAACCTTTTCTTAAGGTTTTACAACAATGGTCTCATACAAGTTTGACCTTTTGTAATTGACTTATTTCACTTAGCATAATGTCTTCCAGGTTCATCCAAGTTATGAGGTGTTTCACAGATTCATCGTCATTCTACAGTGTTGTATAGTATTCCATTGTGTATGTGTACCAAAGTTTGTTTATTCATTCTCCATTGATGGACATTTAGACTGCCTCCATCTTTTTACTATTGTGAATAGTGCTGTGATGAACATTGGTATGTATATGTCTACTCGTGTCCTAGCTGTGTGTGTGTGAATATATACCAAGTAAGGGATTGCTTGGCCACAAGGTATTTCTATTTCAAACTTTCTGAGTAAACACCATACCATTTTCCACAGTAGTTGAGTCATTTTGCAATCCCCCAGAAATGTAGAAGGGTCCTTCTCTCCACATTTGTTCTTTACTGTTTTGTTTTGGGGTTTCTTTGAACTTCGGTATTAATGCTGGGGTGAGATGATATCTCATTGTTGTTAAGACATGCATCTCTCTAATAGCTAATGATCATGACTGTTTCTTCGTATGTTTGTTGGCTACCAGAATGTCTTCCTTTGTGTCTGTTCATGTCTTCTGTCCATTTTTTAATTGGCTTGTCTTTTTTCAAGATAGATCTTGAAATGTTCTTTTTGATGATGAAAGTGACACCATTCTTCTTGAATTTTTTCTTCCAGGCGTAGAAGCCCATATGATCGTCAGATTCAAACTGGCCAATTGCAGTTCATTCCAGCTTATTAATGACTGTGATACTGATCTTTATGCATTCCATTTCATCTTTTACAACTTCCAGTTTTCCTAGATTCATTCTTCTTACATTCTGTGTTCTGATTATTAATGGATATTTGCAGCTGTTTCTCCTCATTTTGAGTCATGCCCCTTCAACAAATGAAGGTTCTGAAAGCTTTGCTCCATTCATGTCATTAAGGTCAACTCACCTTTGAGGCAGCAGTTCTTTCCTAGTGTTATTTTGTGTGCTTTCCAACCTGAGGGACTGTATCTGGCAATGTTGTGCTTCTATTGTTTATCCTTCCACTTCTGGCACTGTTGTGTTGCTATTCATAAGGTCTTCAGTGGCTAATCATTCCGAGGACTTGTGGTGTGGTGCTGTAGGATAAGTACTGGACTACGAACCATAAGGTTGGCTTGTTCAAACCCACCACCAGCTGCTCCTTGGAAACCCTTTGCAGGGATGCTATGGGTCAGAACCGACTCGACAACGTTCCTCAACAACAACAAACAACAATCATTCGGAAGGAATCCTCCTCTACTTCTTCCTAGTCTGTCTGAGTCTGGAAGCGCCACTGAAACCTGTCCACCATGCATAGCTTCCAGCATCACAGTGGCACATAGTCACCATCACAGTGTGAAAAACTGGCCCCAATGAGTGGTATCTGACGGAATACATGAATACACTATTTTAGTGATTGTCCTAGCAATTACATCATGTTTATGTATAAAAATCAAATGACATTAGAGCACACTAGCTTACTTAACTTCCTTTTTTGGACCTATTTTTACTATACAAGTATTGTTAAAGTTTTTAGTTCCTTGAAAAATCTACTCCATAGGATATTGTTGTTGTTAGGTGCATTCAGTTGGTTCCAACTCATAGTGACTGTATGCACAACAGAACCAAACACAGTCCAGTCCTGTGCCATTCTCACAATTGTTACATATAAGTCCATTGTTGCTGCCACTGAGTCATTCCATCTCCTTAAGAGTCTTCCTCTTTTTTGCTCATGCTCCACTTTACCAAGCATGATGATCTTTTCCAGGACCCTCCTAATAACATGTCTGGCTTCTGAGGAGCATTCTAGCTATACTTCTTTCAACACAGATTTGTTGATATTCTGGAAGTTCATGCAGTTTTAACCTCTAGCTCATCATTAGTTCATTTTTGTATATGGTTATTATAATTCATGTTTAAATCTGTCACCTGAATCTCATATCTCAATTATATTTCAGGAACATTGGACATCCAGAGCTGTTTTGCAGTTCCAGAAGTTGTGTGGTTTGAAACCATTAGTCGGGGTAGTAGATGAATACATAGATGGAATCCTTAACATTTTTCTGTGTGATACATCCTCAAATGAAGATGTCTACTTCCATCATGTCTTGAGAACAGAAGGCCATGCAATTGTATGCCGAGAAAATGTCCCTTCTAAGGTGGAACACTTTGTATTTTGTAATAGATTTTATTTAATCTCAACCCTAAGGTTTAAGACAATTTGATGAAGAAAGTGATTTGATTTTTCTTTACCTCTAGTGATACCCAGGAGATTCCTGCCTTCCAAATGTAGAGCACTCTCTTAATATTCATATGAACAGAAAAACTACATTTAGCTTATTGTCCTTTAGAATATGAATATTTTAAATAATTGGTTGATTACACCAGGTATTTCATTCTTTGAGGTCTTCCTAGAGAAGAAAAAAATCTTCTTTTGCACTTATTTATAATGATGTCTACATGATTAGTAATATGGATATTGATAAGTTTTGTAAGTAGGAAAAATTATCAATATGCAGAAACTTTCTGACCATTAAATTTTAGATGATAGTATATTTCACAGCAATTGAAAATTATAAAATGCTAATGATTTCACATTGTTTTTCTTTCTTGGTCATGTAATCAAATCCTTTCTCCCTTTTTAAAATTCCAGGGTTTCAGAGAGCTCAACCCTTTAGCTTTGTACACTAAATCCAATCCAGGGCTAGAGGATGTTGTCTCAGCAGAAGTGGGTTATCCTTCCCAGCAGAACTATTTTGATGAAGACCGTGAGATAAGTCCACAATCAAAAGAGAGTGAACCACATACACTGGTATGTTTATTTATTTATTATTATTGCTAACATGTACTGAGCACTTACTGTTTGTCAAGCACTATATAAAGCATCTTAAGGATGATATTTAATCCTCATAAAATCCTGAGATAATTATAGTTATCAAAATTACCTTCATTTCTAAGTTGAGGAAATTGAGGATTAGGAATGTTCATAAGTTTTGAACAGTGATCTTAACAGTTACCATAGCTCTCATTATATGCTGATTTTAGTCATCCTTGTTAGATTTCTCGCCTACATTAAAATCTGATGCTGCCTTTATGCACTTGTGACTTCTCTGTACTGGTCCAAATGTTGTTCTTCTTCCCTTTGCACTACTCAAGTTCTTATTCAAATAGTCTCATTTTCTACTTTTTCTATAAGCCTTTTGACAACTCCAGTTCACATTAGTATTATTAATTAATACTCCATTCTGTAATAATATTAATGATAACAATAACAACATTGAATAGGTATTGTGTGGCAAGCACTCTTCTAAGTAGTCACATATATTTGCTAATGTTGTCTTCACAACAATTTTATCATGTTGGTGCTTCCATATTCCTATTTTTAAAATGCAGAAAATGAGAACTTAAATGATTTTTAAACACTTGAACATGTTGTCATGAGGAACATTAAGATTCAGAGGACAAGTATAGGGTGTACAGTTGATTCTTATTTATAAAACATTGCTGTAGCTGTGTTTTATAAAGTCCCGAGTATTGATCCAGCCTTGTTGTACCTCAGCTGCAACATGTGCATCATGCAACTCACATTTTTTGCCACTATGCATGGTAGCGTAGTTGGTTATGCACTGGACTGCTAACTGCAAAGTCAGCAGTTTGAAACTACCAGTTGCTCCACGGAAGAAAGATGAGGCTTTCTGCTCCTGTAAAGATTTACAGCCTTGGAAACACTATACAGGGTCACTATGAGTTGGAACCAACTCAGTGGCACACCACCACCACCATCACCACGCATATCTACAAATGATGTGATAGTTCTGTGAGTATTGGTTTTGGGGTTACAGGTAAATTTTAGTAAGTAAATTCACAAATACAGAACCCATGAATAATGAGGATCAACTGTCTTTAATTTGAGAAAATAGCCAAAAAATATGGTAGATACCCTGAGGATTTTTATTTTCTTTGACTAAATTATTAAAAATAAAAAATGTTTGATATATCTGACTGTAAAAATAAAATTATAATGATGATCTAAATTTTAGTAGGCCTTTACTGGTTATTAGTGAGGATTAAAAAGAAAGACTACTCAGTCAACTTGAAGATTAACTTGTTTGAATATTTACTGCTGTATGTTCAAAGCAGTGTATGAATTTTAGATTTCTAACATGTTAAAATTGATTGTGCTTTGTTATTGTTGGGTGCCTTACAGTCGGTTCCAGCTCATAAGGCCTTTGTACAATAGAACGAAACACTGCCTGGTTCTATGCCATCCTCACAATCATTGTTATGTTTGAGCCCATTGTTGCAGCCACTGTGTAA
>NW_006408618.1:12232012-12236100 GCF_000296735.1 Chrysochloris asiatica
CCAGCGGTTCTGTGGGAGAAAGATGAGGCGGTGTGCTCCCGTAAAGATTTACAGCCTTGGAAACCTTGTGTAGGGTCGCTATGAGTTGGAACCGACTCCACGGCAGACAACAACAACAACAACATATATATACAAATAAATGTATTTTAGTATATTCACAGAATTCTATAATCATCAGTACAATCAATTTTAGAACATTTTTACCATTTCCCCCCAGAAAATCCTGTTCCCATTAATAATCACTTTCCTTCCCCTATTCCTCCATTCCCCCTCAGAAATCCTAGGCTGCTTTCTGACTTTATAGAATATTTTTCTTTTCTGTATATTTCCTATAAATGTCATAAAGTATTTTGTCTTTTGTGCCTGAGTTCTCTTGCTTAGCATAATGCTTTCAAGATTTACCTATATTGTAGTAGCAAGTATCAGTATGTTATTCATTTTTATTGCTGAATAATAGTTCATTGTAAATAGAATATTTATCTATTCATCAGGTGATAGGTATTTGGCCTATTTCTTTTCTGGTGATTTTAAATAATGTTGCTAAGAATATTTGAATGCAAGTTATTTTGTGGACATGTTCTCATTTCTCTTAGCTGTAGAATAAGCACTAGGTTGCTTACTGCAAAGTTGGTGGTATAGATCCACCAGCCACCCCATAAGAGATAAGGCTTTCTGCTCCCATAAAGATTTACAGCTTGAGAAACCCTATATAAAGTCATTATGAGTTGAAATAGTCTCCGTGACAGCGGGTTTAGGGTTTGGTAGCTGATGGTAACTCTGTGTTCAACAATTTTGAGGAACTGACAGTTTTCCAAAGTAGCTACATCATTTCATACGCCTACGGTGTCCTGGTGTGGCGCTGTGGGTTAATGCGCCAGACTGCAAAGCTGTTTGAACTGCAAGGTCAGCGGTTCAAGCTCACCAACTGCTCCTTGGAAATCCTATACAGGGTCGCTATGAGTCGGAATCGACTCAACGACACTTGACAACAGCAACAACAACAACAAGCAATTAATGAGAGTTAGGATTGCTTCAAACTGCATTGGATATTTTTGGGTGCTGCAGGATAAGCACTGGACTGCTAAGTTGGTTTGAACCACAAGGTCGGCAGTTCAAATCCATCAACCAGTCCTCAGAAGCCCTATACAGGATCACTGAGTCAAAGCAGACTTGACAGCACTTAATAACAACAAATATTTCCATGTATATTTTAGGATTTAGAAGAATCTTGTCATCTCATTGATTACAAATATCCCTTATCCCATTTCCTCCCTATGTTTCCTGTTTTTCTTCCTCATTTTTTTCCTAACTCTTCCTAAGTTTTTTCCTTGGGTAAATGCCCTTTTGATCTCAAGTGGTTGATTAAAGTGTGCATGCTGCGTTAGTGTTACTGTTTATCTATATAGCTGTCTATTGTTTGGCAAAAAATTGAGTCAGAGAAGTGAGTTCTGTCCCAGGCCTTAAGGGTGACTAAGGGCCATAGTTTTGGGGTTCTACTGGTCTCTGGCCAGTAAGTCTGACCTCTTTTATGATTTTGAGTTTTGCTTCACATTTTATCCACTCTATCCAGGGGTATGCAGTGTGATCCCTTTCAGACCAGTTGGTACTAGTAGTCAGGCACCATCTGTTTCTCTTGCTTTCAGGATCATAGAGACTGATGTTTATTGATCCATTAGTCCACTGGATTAGTTATTTCCATTTATCTTAGATTTTCATCAGTCTTGTTTCCTTTGGATAGGGAGAGACCAATAGTTTCACCTTAGATGACCAAGATCTTACCTCCCCAGTCACTACTTAACGAAGTAGAATGTAGAACATTGTCTTTGCGAATTGTGTTACGCCAGTTGACCCAGCTGTCCACTGAAATTACAATCCTGATCCTCAAGGTCCAGTGACTCATTCCCTTAAAATGTTTGATTATGTCTGAGTAGTTTTCATAGCTCAGAGCTCTGTATATGTATTGCACACATGCACACACATATATATATGTATATATGTGGAGTCTTGGTGTGGCACTGTGGGTTAATGCACCAGACTGCAAAGCGTTTGAACTGCAAGGTCAGCTGCTCCTCAGAAACCCTATACAGGGTCACTATGGGTTGGAATCAACTTGATGGCACTTCACAACAACATATATGTATTTAGAATCCTGGTGTGGCACTATGGGTTAATGCACTGGACTGCAAGGTCGGTTTGAACTGCATGGTCAGTGGTTCAAGCTCACCAGCTGCTCCTCAGAAACTCTATTCAGGGTCATTATGAGTTGGAACTGACTTGATGGCACTTAACAATATGGTGTACATTTATTTTATATTGTACACCAATTTGGCTCTCCCACACCTGTTCAGGTTACATGTCTTTTCAATTATATATTGCCTTCTCCTTCATCCAAGTAACACATATTAATTTCTTCCCAAATTTAGAGCAGTCTGTTCTGTCTTAAAATCTACATGTTGGTATTGTTGTTAAGTGCCGTTGAGTTGGTTCCAACCCATAGCGACCCTGTATAGATTTCCAAGGAGCGGCAGTTCTGTCTGTAACTAAACTGTTCCCTCTTTTACTTTGTAATTGTCTTTGTTACAAATTGATATCTCTGGTTCTCTATTCTCAATCTTGTAGGTTTGTTTTACTATGTTGTTGTCATGTGCTGTCGAGTCAGTTCCTATTCATAGCGACCCTATATAGCATTTCTGAGGAACAACTGGTGGGTTTGAACTGCTGACTTTACAGTGAGCAGTCCAGTACTTATCCTTCAGTACCATACCAGGACCCATTGTTTTATTATGGATATTTCTATGTCTGGATTGACTTCCAGGTCGTGTTGTCACATGTGTTAATCTCAGGTTGTTGTCTACTGTTGTTGGTCCTTTTTCCAAAGAACTCCCCTTACTGTTTCTTGTAAGGTTGATCTGATTTTTTACAAATTCCTTTCATTTATGTTTATCCAGAAATGTCCTAATTTTCCCATGCTATTTAAGGGACAGTTTTGCTGGCAGTTGTTTTTCTTTTGGGGTTTTATATATGTCATTCCATTGCCTCCTTGCTTGCATGATTTCTACTGAGAAATCAGGGCTTAGTCTTACTGGTTTTCCTTTATATAGATAACTTTGCTTTTCCCAAGGTGTTGTCTGTATTCTTTCCTTTCCTTGTCTTTGATTTTAAAGAATTTGGTTATAAGCAGACCAGCCTGAAACAGAGCAACAGAAGATACTTCTTGAAAAAAAGATCAGCAGGAAAAATCTATAACAAAAATGGCAGTCTGATTAGCTACTACAAAAACAAGCAAATGGTTTGCCAGGGAGCCATTAAGGCAAGCAGTCAAGTCCCTTCAGGACAAAACTACTTCCAAGACTAAAGCTCAAAGGGAACACATGAGCAGGCATGTAAGCTTACTGGCAACCATGTTGGTCTACTTCTGAGTGGAAGAGGGGGAAAGGCAGCAATGAAGATATGGGCTGAGTTTGACCACATTCCATAGACCCCCATTGACCTGGAGGTGAGAGAGAGAAGAGGAAGGTCTGGTTGATCTGAAGTGTGGTGAGACCTGGGGACACCTGAGCCCATGGACATGGACATAGCTCCAGAGGGCTAGAGCTGAGAGTGTAGCATCCAGCTGATATGAAGTGAGGGGAGATGCACAAGACTGCCCAAATTTTCAGCTAGTACCCATTTGACCTAGTCTCGATGACTTGATATGATCAGAACTCAACTAGAGGAATATAAACAATTTCTGATAAAGGAAACAAGTGTAAAGTGCTACAATTTGATGAACTTGACCGATGCTTTTGGATGTAGTAATACCAACAGAGAGGGAAGGAGTCTTCACATCAAGTATCAGTCCTGTCCCCTCTGTATACAGGGTTGATAAGGATGGGCAACTTAGACATTGGCTACCTAAAATGAGGGGCGATAAAGGCACAAAGTGACTAGCTTACAAGTTTTCAAGAGGGAGTTTAGTTTAAGACTGTGTGGGGGAAAGTAGAGTCCCCACTGAATAGCTGTCATCTTGCCTAGATGG
This sequence comes from Chrysochloris asiatica, assembly GCF_000296735.1. Lineage (NCBI taxonomy): Eukaryota > Metazoa > Chordata > Mammalia > Afrosoricida > Chrysochloridae > Chrysochloris > Chrysochloris asiatica. Next base: position 12,236,031 of record NW_006408618.1, read on the forward strand.
GTCTGGTGAAAAGAGATGGGCATAAGATTCTTATGATTCAATAGTGAATAATTGTTATCATGACTAATTA
>NW_006408618.1:12236520-12237537 GCF_000296735.1 Chrysochloris asiatica
AAAACCTATGCAGCATAATTGTATTCTGATACACACAAAAAGTTTAGTTATGATATGTCTTGGTGATTTTCTTTTGGGTCTATCCTGTATGGGGTTCATTAAGCTTCTTGAATGGGTAACTTTCTCATCTTTCACAATGTTAGGGGAATTTAATTTTTTTTCCCAACAATTTTCTCTCTGCTTTTTTGGTGGGGTAGGGAGGCGTCTCTTCCTGTTCTGAAATACTAATAGTCCTCTTGACAATGTCCTCCTACATAACTCTTAGGCTTTCTTTGCATTTTTTGTTGTTCTTTTTTTTAATTGTTCCTTTAGGAGATTAATACTGAGAGATTTGTCTTCAAGCTCATTAATTCAGTCTTCCATTGATCCAGAAGTAATTCATGCTGGCTCAGTAGATGACTGAGATTGGGGTGCTTGTTCCCAGGAGAAAAATCACTCAGGCCCAGAGGGAAACTGGGAAGATGGGTGCCAGGCAGCTGACTATGGAAGGATTTCTTGGCCTTCGAGGAGTGATGCTGCATGTTCTGCTAGTCTGATGAGGCGGAGTTCACGTACTTCCTGACGAGGGGTTAGTGTACCCAGAGCAGCACTGACCTCAGGCAGAGCAGGGACTATGCACCTGGGGAGTCACTGATCAAATAGGTGTGGGCTGGCCATGCTTCTTGTCATCAAGAGGGACAAGGGCATATGGGAGGATCCTACCTTTCTCATTGCCAACCACTGGAGTATATTTGTGTTGTCAGGTTGCTTGGCTGCTTGTAAAAGTTCAAGATGGCTGTGCTGTGTCAGTTGACTGTTCACCCACCTATCTCCTCTCTCACCACTTTTGTTCAGCTTCTCTTAGTCAGTACTCAGTCTGCTTCTCTATCTTTTCATGATGTTAGGAAAATTTTCTTCCAGAAGCTCTTCAACTATCTCCTTTGTGGACTTGTGTGATTGTTCCTGTTCTGGAATGCCAATAATTCTTATGTGATCCCTCTTCATGTTATCCAACATGAATCTTAGGCTTTCTTCAGA
>NW_006408618.1:12238495-12239697 GCF_000296735.1 Chrysochloris asiatica
TAGAAAGCAATGGATTTCTTGCTTCTGCCACAAATTCCCCCAGCTGTAAGCCTTCCAACCTTCTAAATATTCCTTTGTATGTGATTCAAGAGTTCTGGGACCATCCCCTGAGCCTTCTTGGTCGGGTATTCTGTGTTGTTGCTGGCAGAGCTCCTTTACTACACTTCCACCCGATCCGCTGTCTTGTTTGTTCTCTCCAATCATGTGTTTTTATTTTTTAACTTTTTATTATAAATTGATTGAAGGTTTACAGAGTAGGTCATCATTTTTATTTTCCACAAATCATACATCCTTTCATTTTAATGATTGCAGTCGCCGCAATGCAACATCACTTATTCCACTTTTTCCTATGTGTTTCCATTTTTCCTTCTTTCCCAACTTTGTCGTTGGATAAATGTTGCCCTTTTGGTCTCAAATAGTTGAACGTTCTAGGGTGGTGTATATACCTCACTAGTGTTGTTGTTCTCCCATTGTTGTTGTTGTTAAGTGTCATTGAATTGGTTCTGACTTCATAGCGACCCTATATAGGGTTTCTGAAGAGCGGCTGGTGAGCTTGAACCACCTACTTTGAAGTTCAAACTGATTTTGCAGTCCAGCGCATTAACTCACAGTGCCACACCAGCACTGCTATCTATTGTTTGGATAAAAATTAAGCCACGAAGTTGAGATCCAGACCTGAAGGGTGACCAGGGGCCATAGTCTTAGGATTGACATTTCATCAGTATCTGACCAGTAAACTTTTTTTTTTTTTGAAATTTGTTTAACATTTTCTTTCACTTTATCCAGGACCTTCTAATGAAATCCCTTTCAGAGCAGTTGGTAGTGTAGTCAGGCACTATGTAGTTCTCATCTCAGGGTGGTGGTGAGTGTTTTTTCTTCCTTTCTGATACTGTACATCTATTTCTCTTTGTTTTCCCTTATGACAGTTTGCTAGGACTCTTCTAGTACAGTGTTGACTGGAAATGGTGATAGAGAACTTGTCTTATTCCCGGTGTTCAAGGCAAAGAGTCTAGTATTTTAGTGCTAAGTATAATAATAGCTTGTAGGTTTGTGTATGTATTTGTTCCTTTCTGCTGCTTGTTTGCTAGGTTATTATGAATGGTTATGAAATTTTATAAAATATTTTTATCTGAATCTATCCAATGATCATATAGCTTTCGTCCTTTATTCAATTAAAGTACACTGATTTACTTTTTTTTTTT
>NW_006408619.1:0-508 GCF_000296735.1 Chrysochloris asiatica
ATCATTGGCTCTTGATCATATGCTACCTTTTGAAATGCTTGAACATTAACCATTTCCTTTTGGTACAGTGACTCTGTGTATTCCTTCCATCTTCTTTTGATGCTTTCTGCTTCATTCAATAATTTGCCCAGAGAATCTTTCAATAACGAAAGTCAAGGCTTAAATTTTTTCTTCAGTTCCCACAGCTTGAGAAATGCTAAGCGTGTTCTTCCTTTTTGGTTTACTGATTACAGATCTTTGCACATTTTGTTGTAATATTTGGCTTTATCTTCTCGAGCTAATGTTTGAAATTTTCTGTTCAGCTCTTGGACCTCCTCATTTCCTCCATTTGCTTTAGCATCTCTATGCTGGAGAGCAAGTTTAAGAGTCTCTTCTGACATCTATTTTGACCTTTTCCATCTTTCTTGTCTTCTCAATGACTTTTTGTTTTCTTCATGTATGATCTTGATGTCATCCCACAACTCTTCTGGTCTTCGGTCTTTAGTGTTTAATGTATCAAATCTGTTCT
>NW_006408619.1:608-1144 GCF_000296735.1 Chrysochloris asiatica
AATTTTTTCTTCAGTTCCCCCAGCTTGAGAAATGCTAAGTGTGTTCTTCCTTTTTGGTTTACTGATTACAGATCTTTGCACATTTTGTTGTAATATTTGGCTTTATCTTCTCGAGCTAATGTTTGAAATTTTTTGTTCAGCTCTTGGACCTCCTCATTTCCTCCATTTGCTTTAGCATCTCTACGCTAGAGAGCAAGTTTAAGAGTCTCTTCTGACATCTATTTTGACCTTTTCCATCTTTATTGTCTTCTCAATGACTTTTTGTTTTCTTCATGTATGATCTTCATGTCATCCCACAACTCTTCTGGTCTTCGGTCTTTAGTGTTTAATGTATCAATCTGTTCTTCAGATGATCTCTAAATGCAGGAAGCAGCTTGGCTTCTGTTGTTTGACACAGTCCCAGCAGAAGGAGAAACATCATGCAAAGCAGATGTATCTCAAAAGCTGGCCTCTACCTCCTCTCTAGGATAACTCTGAATTCACTTGTAAAAATATATAATATTGCCATATTCACAGCTTTTGCTATGAGTCTTGTA
>NW_006408619.1:3024-12186 GCF_000296735.1 Chrysochloris asiatica
ATGTTCCTATTTTCAATGGATATTTACAGCTGTTTCTCTTCATTTTGAGCTGTGCTCTATCAGCAAATGTAGGTCCCACAGGCTTTTCTCCCACAGGCTTTACTCCATTTGTGTCATCATGGTCAACTCTACTTTGAGGAGGCAGCTCTTCCCCAGTCACATTTTGAGTTCCTTCCAACCTGAGGGCCTCATTATTCAGCATTATATCTGACAGTGTTTCTCTGATATTTGTAAGGTGACTAAATATTTAAAAGTAGATTGTCACTCTTTCTTCCTAGTCTGTCTTTGTCGAAGCTCATCTGAAACCTGTCCACCATGAGTGACCTTGCTGGTATTTAAAATACCGGTGGCATAGCTTTCAGAATCACAGCAACTCACAAATCACCACAGTTCAACAAACTGACAGATGAGTGGTGGCCATTTGGTTTTAAATGGAAACTGTCATTTTAAATTTCAGTCCAGATTATAGCCCCAACTAAATCGCAATCTCTGAGGTACAACCCAGGCTTCAGAGTCTCTTGATGCTTCCAGGCAATGCCAATGAACAACCAGGGGAGAAAACCAAAGCTTTAGGGCAAAAGAGCACCACCAATGAGCTGCGAGAGAGGATTATTATCACCCTCACATACACTCTTTGACAGGTAAAGAGACATGGGCTCAAGGAGGTGACTTTTCCAGGGAGTCCTGGTGTGGCACTGTGGGTTAATGCATCAAACTGCAAAGTCGTTTGAACTGCAAGGTTGGTGGTTCAAGCTCACTAGCTGCTCCTTAGAAACCCTATACAGGGTCCCTATGGGTCGGCATTGACTCGACAGTACTTAACAGCAACAATACAGCTGCGTGTTTGCTCTGGCCTGTCTTTTGGCTTATCCAAGTGTGGTATCAGACCAGCAGTAACTGCCTCCCCTGGGAGTATATTAGAAATGGATCACGGATGTCTTTTAAAAAAAATATGTGACCTTCTTCATCACACAGGGGTACCTGGAGAGTGCAATCAGTTAAAACAGTTGGCAGATAACCTAAAGGTTAGAGATTCAAGTTTACCAAAGGTGCCTTGGCCATCCACTTCTAATAAGTCAGCTAATGAAAACCCTACAGTGCATAGTTGTACTCACCATAAGCTGGGGAGATTGGATGGCAACTGATTTGGCTACTGATTTCCTCCATCATAAACCAAAACATCCAGGGAATCTCTCCCAGCAACATGCTTGTTGTTGTTGTTGTTAGGTGCCATCGAGTCGATGCTGACTCATAGCGACCCTATGTACAGCAAAACAAAACACTGCCCAGTCCTAGGCCAGACTCACCATCGTTGTCTCCCACTTGCTCTTTGGCATCAGAGAGTGTTACTAAATATAAGCAAGAGTCTAGACCAGATGCCCCATGTGAATCCCAGGCAACCCCACTACTGTTTAGCTCTGGGACCATCCTTCAGAGTCTAAGCTGGGCTTCCTCGGTCCACCACATGGTAGACTCCCCCCACACCTCCACTTCTGGGGTAGCTGTGGCATTGGCAATATGAAACATACCAAGTTTGGCACACAGCAAACTTCATTAGACATCAGCAGCTACTGAGTCAATGGTCACCAAAGGCATTGCAGCCATGGACTATTACGCCAAGCCGGATGGAGTATTCCCTCCATCTCTCCTGGCAAGAAGTTGTTCCCACATTTCTGATGACAGATGTGGCTCTTTTTTTGCCCCTCTCTCTCCCAAAAGTACTGCCTCTCTTCTGCAAGCCTTTTGTTCCCAGAGAAACTTTGTGAGGAATCCAAGGAGTCGCTGTGGGAAGCCCCCCAGCAGTAATCCTTGGTGGAAAAGGGCTGGCAGCTGGTCCTCCAGCTGGGCCCAGGTGGTGAGGACACAGGCTGGAGGAGGCCTGGGATGGACCCTGCATCAGACACAGCAGGCATTGGAAAAGCCAGAAGGAAGCACCCTGCTGGCCCCCAGTGGAAGTCTCCTGGACCTGCCAGCACCAAGGAGGGGCAAAAGCTATGCCTGTGGGCTAACTCAGCGGTGGATCAGAGGAAGAATCCTTTCTTCCATGCGGGAGGCTCAGCTTCCATTCCTGACCAATGCACCCATGTACAGCTGCACTCAGCTTACCCAGAACAGGTTTCACCAGAGTTCCCAGATGAAGAGAAAGTAGGAAAATGTCAGGGGATCTACTTCTGAAAATCAGCCAGTGAAAACCCTCTGGATCATAATGGTCCAATCCACAGGTGATCGTGGGCATGTCACAGGCACAGGCAGTGTTTCATTCCATTGTGTATAGGGTTGCCATGAATTGGGGGCCAACTCCACAGCAGCCAAAAAGTCATTCCAGGCACAAGGGCACACATCTCTGTCTCCTAGTAAGCACCTGATACACTTTTCTACCCCTTCCTCTGAAGCTCAGAGTTCCAGAACTCTCCTCTGCATCTGTCTCACCTGGTTTTCCATAGCTTTTCTGCCTAGTCTTCCATCTGGCCCCACCTCCAGGACACACATTTTCTCAGGCAGGACTTGGTCTTCTCTCGATCGGGACATCCAGCTGACATTGGAGAGCCAGGTCCCGCTGGACACACAGCATTAGGGGTGCCCCTCACCTGTCAGCACAGCAAGGCTCCGCCGATGTTTCATGGCCACATGTCTCAAACCAGGGGTCTTAATTCTAATGCAGAGCCTAGGTCAGCAGATTTGGGGTTGACCTGAGTCTGCAATTCCAGCAAGTCCCCTGCTGAGGCTAAGGCTACTAGCTCAGGGACCAGACTTAGAATAGTGAGGCATTCGCCCACCTAAGTTTGATTACTTCCCCAGGCACTTTGCGATTTAACTTTCTGAGCCTTTACTTGCTCATCTGCAAAATGAGACAATAACTAGCACCCTCTCCACATGATAGGAGCGGGGGGCTGCCAGAGTTCAGCTTGAAGCCTGCTCTTCAGGCAAATAAGAGAATGACTCCTTGAGGATATCAGAGAAGGGTTTGGGGCCGAGACATTAATCACTTTCGAGGTGGGGGTGTGGTAGCATGAGTTTTCTAATCAAACAGACCCAGCTTGCTCTCTGAGTCTCAGGGCAAGGCTCTGTTTCATATGGAAGCTGGTATGTAAGAAGGTTATTGCTAGGAAGTAAAAACAAAAAAGCAGCAGCAAAGGAAATCTTTAAGCAAAGTACTTAGTTCAGGGTTTTTAATGTAAGAGGCACTCAATACACATTCATTTCCTTTTTTATATATTAATTTTCTGTTTTCATGTATTTCCTTTGAAAATACAACTTCTTATTGTTAATGCTGTCGAGTCAGTTCCAACTTATAGCAACTCTATGTGGGGTTTCCAAGAAGTGCCTGGTGAGTTTGAACCACCAACGTTGTGATTCAAACCAATCTTGAAGTTGAGTGCTTATTCTAAGACACCACACCACGACTCCAAAAATGCAACTCCAAGTCAGTAGTCTCAACTAAGGATTTCTAAGGAAAACCATCCAGTGACAAGGAGCTTAAAATTCTTGTCTCTAAACCACACTTATTCCTGAGGATGCTTGATTATAGCAGAAGCCTGTTCCTCAAAAGCTACTCACTCACCTGAAAAGTGAGGTTCAGGTATAGCTGGAGCTATGAGACTTTCTGCTCTCATAAAGATTTAAAGATTTAAAGCCTCGGAAAACCATTGCAGGGTCACTATGATCAGAACCGACTCCATGGCACACAACTACCACCACTGCAAGGTACTCAAAAGACATTAAGAACTTAGGTCTGTCTTAGCTTCATTCTTGAGCAGATGCTCTCCAGCAGCTGCAGACTGATAGACCTCTTATTGTTTTTAATGCCCCTTTCCAGAACATTCCAGACAAATCCCAGAGCTGATTCTTGTTAGCCCAGATATAGTGATGTACCTGCCCTTAAGCAAATTACTATGGCTTGTCACCAGTCCTGTGTGACTAGTCCCTCCTGGAAGCAGGGATGGACCAGGCCATCCAATCACTTTGACAGAAGGATGGTGATCTCTAAGAAAACTGAGTATGGACACCAGAAAAATAGAGTGTGGCGATCCAGCAAGCCAAAACCCAAACCAACAGATGTCTGTAATTCCACATAAGTCACCGATCATCAAACCACCAAAAAAGAGGAGGTCTGAAGCTGGTCTGTGGTCCCGCTGCTTAGAGACCACTGTGCCTCATTAAGTCCAAAGGGAAATCCCACAAGGAACCGAATTCTGCAACAACCAGGAATCTCCCTTTGATGGAAATGTTTCTTAGAAGCTGAGCTAAATTTGTAACAAGGCTGATGCTTGGAATTCTCTTCAGGCAAACACATTGTCTCTCCATCTGTTCTAACTTCACATATGTCTAAAATATTGAGAGCTCTGCCCCTTTCCCCAGGGAATTCCACTTCCAGCCCATCGAGAGTGCTACATCTAAAAATGTAAAGGTGGCTTTGTTACAGCAAAATCAACAATTTTTGAGTCTCCAGGCCTCCCACTAGGGTAAACATGATCCATCCTTTCAGAGCTCTCAGTTGCAGATTTTATTTCTTTTTTCTCACTACAGAAGAAAAGTCAACTTTCAATTTCTTGAGAGAGGCACACCTAAAAGATTACAAAAAACAAACTCTTAAATTTTTTTTTCTTTTTTTCTGTACAGTAGAATCAAGGAGGTGGAGGGAGCATAAGTTGTTTTTGAAATAAGAAAAAAAAAATCATAAAAACATTTTCAAATTAGAAACACCTCCTAGTGTTTCCATTAAGCACTGATGAGCTAATAACCATTGACTTAGGATGAGTAACAAGTGAGACAATCCCCCCCCCCAATAACAACAAAAACAAAATTCCAACAAAACAACAGCAATGGGGACAGAAGAGCGTATGTGAGAAAATCTCAGCTGAGACATTTTATACCTGAGTTGCCTTAATGAAGTGAAGAGTCCCCATTTGGTATAAGGATATACTCCCTGGAGACCTGAGACTCGAGGCTGGAAGTCAAGAGATCCAGGTCATAGTTACAATGTTGTCACCTCCAAGTTGTGTGACTGTATGCAAGGGACTGCCCAGTTGGACTTCGGTTGTTGCATTTTCTAGAAAGATGGACGGAAGGAAGGAAGGAAGGAGAGGAGGAAAAAAGGAGAGAAAGAAAGAAAAAAAAAAAGAACGAGTTGCCGTGGAGTCGATTCCAGCTCATGGAGACCCCATGTGGGCCAGAGTAGAACTGCTCCCTGGGGTTTCCAACAGATGATTTTTCAGAAATAAATTACCAGAACTTTCTTCCAAGGTACTTCACTTCGGAATGGACTGGAACGAGCAAACTTTCAGTAAGCAGTTGAGCACTTAAGCATTTCACCACCAGAGACTCCAAATGAACCTCCATTGTCTAACTACTTAATATAGTTATGTTAACATACAGATGGTGGTGGTGGAGATACACCGTGAAGTTGGTTCCGACTCATAGCAACCCTGCATAGGGTTTCCAAGGCTGTGACTCTTTATAGGAACAAGTAGCCTCATCTTTTGCCTGCGGAACGTCTGGTGGTTTTGAACTGCTAACCTTGAAGTTAGCAACCCTAGTAAACCACTACGCTGCCAGAGCACCTTTAACATGGGGTTGAGGGGTTCTGGGGGGTGGGGCGGCGCGGTGCAGAAAAATTTCCATTATCTTTTAGCTCCATTTTTCCATGAACTTTTTTGAAGCCCCTTCATAGATGGGTTGACCTAAAGATGGAAAGCGCTTTGGAAACACAATACACATTATAAATATGATTAATCAAAATCTTAATTATTTAAACAGTTTGCATGCTGCCAGACCCCAGGAAGCACACACACTAATACTTTGTGGCCTTTTTTTGTTTGTTTTAAACTCAGGACTGAATCTCCACAAGCCTCATTCCCTGGAGTGTTCTCCCCACAGTCTGAGCGCAAGGCTGTCATATTCATTCACATATTCCTTTTGGACTCCTTTCTCTCGCTCCCTCCCATGTACAACCCGTTCTCCTGTTTTATATACTCATATAACATTTTATGCATGTTGTGTGAATGTCATTGTTTGCTGTTTCATTTTGTTTCATGCAGCTGTCTCTGTGTTGCTGTTGTCGGTCGGATCCCTTTTCTCTAGTGACGGCATTACACTCAGTGTGCCTTCACTGCATTTTACCAGTTTGGTTGGGCTCTACCACTATAAAGAACGCCAGAATGCACGTGTTTCTTTTGAGCTCCAGGTATGTGTTAACTCTCACGATATGCATATATTCTATTTGCTTGATCTCCATTGTAATCTCATTGTAGTAACCCATGGATGTTCCTCTCCTTCCTGTCTCCACCACACTTGTCATCAACCACATTCTAACAGATATAAACATAAAGTCTAATAGATAGTGAAAACTCATTGCTACTTTATTTTCATTTCTCTCATTACTAATGATGTTAAGCACCATAGCGTAGTGGTTACGAATCGGGCTGCTAACCTCAGGGTCAGCAGTTCAAAACTACCAGCTGTTCTGTGGGAGAAAGATGAGGCTTTCTGCTCCCGTAAAGATTTTCAGCCTTGGAAACCCAGTACAGGGTCTCTATGAGTCAGAACTGACTCCACGGCACATAACAACAACAACACATAACTATTATCTGAGGTAGAATTATGTCCTTTGCCCATTTTGTGAAGAGTTGCCATCTTTTTCCTGCTAGTTTGATCATTTTCTTGTGTAGTCTAGTTCCACCTTCTCCCCTATGTCATTCTTTAGTTCTGTCCATGGCTGTTACTTTGGTTCTTAGATGCTGTCAGGTCGTTGCCTCCCCATGAAAGACAGAATCACTGGTAAGCTCAAATCTATTTTACAGTCACTGAGCATGCTGGGTGTCTTCCAACATCTTCCGGCACTGTATCAGACAATGTTTGGTTATGATTCATAGGGCTTTCATTGGCTAATTTCCAAAAGTAAATCATCATCCGGCCTTTCCTGTCTTTGTCTGGAAGTTCTGCTGAAACCTGTCCACCATGGGTGAACCTATAGGCATTTGAAATACCAGTGGCGTAGTTTCTAGGGTCACAGCAACAAGCAAGCCACCATAGCACCACTAACTGACAGATGGCGGTTTTGTACATGGCTGCTTGCAATGTGTTCAAATTAATCTGTTTTCTGTTCTGTGGTTTGAACTTTCAGTAGGAATCTTCTTATCAATACTCCCACCCTGATCCCAAAACCCAGTCTGCCCCATCCACCATGTGTAGTATCCCATCCCAGTATGCAAAACACAGCCTGTTGTTTGAACTCTGTGCTGACTTTGGTAGGTTAGATCCTTTACAACCTAATCCCAACCTTTCCATGTCTTCTCTGCTGCATAAATCCCTGGATTCCATCATTGCTTCCCTACCCAACACTGCCCCCTTACAACTTTGCCTCAAACATGCCATTCATGCTTCGAAGGAGCCATGCTCCACTTCTTCAACTGGTAAATGGGATGACTTTTTCAACTATTACTTTTGCTTTTTTTGAAGATTTGGATTTTTTTTTTTTTTTCCTACTCAGAACACCATTGATATCCGCATGTCTAACAAACATGTTTTGTTTTTTTTCCTGTAGTGATAAATCCTAATGAGCCAGGACACGTTACTGTTATTGTCACCACCAGAGTGGTGGTTAGTAGAAAGAGGAACACTCATAGCAGCTGAATCCCCATTTTCCAGGTCAGGAAGATGAGCCCAAAAGAGGTTACATCAGTCACGCACAGCTATGTGATTCACAACTGGCGAGCCCTCGATTTAAACACATATCTCCCTCACCAGAAACCCCAGAAGCTATGCTGACATTTGTTATTTCACTGAAGTGCAGATCTGGAGTGCACTCATGAGAGACTTACAGCAAAAGGCTTCGAAATTTTCTGCTGGTTCTGAGGTAAGAGGAACTCTGGTGATGGCACATAAAACTGACAAAAACAGAAACCAAAAGAATAAGAATTACTGTAGAACTTTCAACCAAGTGACAGGAAAACACTTAGGGAAAACTTGTGAAGGCTTGATCATTTAAGGTGTGAAAATACACAAGGACTACTTGCTTCTTGGTGAGAATGTAATTTAAGGGAAAGTCTAAACATCCTTCAGAAGCACAAGGACACTCAGAAGTTTCTGGAAGAATCCTTTCCAAATGTCATTATGCTGAGATACAGTAAACTCTGAGTGGGTTTTGGCAAGGAATACAGCTTTAGGAATTCCATGGAAATTAGCCATGAGGAACTTCTGGCAAGCCACACCTTCTAGAAGAAAAAAGAAGAAGATATTAGTAAGCCACACCTTCTAGAAAAATAAAAGAAGATATTAGCAATCCACTTTCTATGACAGAGGATAGCAATTTGTAAGACTTAAGTCCCCTCAGCCTATTTTAGATAATTACAGTGTGTCTCTAAGATCTCTCCCTCTGGATCTTACTGGCGTTGGTGGTTCTTATTATTGCTATTCTTCTAAATTACTGGGCAGGACAGGACTACGAGGCCAAACCCACTGCAACTGAAACAAGGAGGGATGGCGATTCCTCTAACGGTTAACTAGTCCCCATCTGACAGAAATTTTTTTAAAGTTCCCACAACTGATTCAACTGTGCAAACAGGCCTGAGATCCACGGGACCCATCTCTGGGCCCAGCAATGATAGCATTTCATGAATTGAAGCAGTGGTGGTTTCAGGCCAGGAGCCAGCTCATTAGAAGAAGAATCCAAGCTCTTAGGAAGGAGAGCCAGGACTCAGCCCTCAGGTAAGATCAGGCTACTGTTCAGGGCTCTTACCAAGCAGTGGAAAAAGCAAAAAGCAGGAGCCAGGGCAAAAGCCAACAGCCCAGGTGGACCAATGGAACACTGCACTACAGTGGGGAGGGATACCAGGAAAGACCTGTGTTAGTCTGTATCTCAGCTGGTGTTATGAATTAATTCACATACCTCTAGAAATATACTGAATTCCCAACAACTGGTGTAGTGCTGAAGGATAAACAGTAGACTGCTAACAACAAGGTAAGCAATTCAAACTGGGAAAATTGGAAGTTGTCAAAAATGAAATGGAACGTATAAACATCAATAGGCTTTAAGTGAGCTGACATGGACTGGTATTGGCTGGCCATTTTGAATCTGATGATCACATGGTTTACTATGCCGGAAATGGCAAATTGAAGAGGAATGGTGTTGCATTCATTGTCAAAAAGAACATACCCAGATCT
>NW_006408619.1:17241-20665 GCF_000296735.1 Chrysochloris asiatica
CTGTAGGGTAATCACTAGACTGAAAACCTTAAGGTCGGAAGTTCAAATTCAACAGCCACTCCTTGGGAGAATGATGAGACTTTCTGCTCCCATAAAGACTTACAGCCTTGAAAACCCTCTCCAGAGTCACTATGAGTCGGAGCCTAATCATTGGCAGAAGACGAGAAGGAGACTTGTATGTGAAAATAGGGCTTTCATTGCAGATGTTGTCCATTAAGGACATGGTACTGGAGTAGGGTGGGTCCTGGTACTAACCCTTCTGGAGTGGTGTCTTATAAATGGAAAGAAAAAGCAAAGGGACTGAGTGATACAGTGAAGACACCTCTATAGCAGCAAACGAATGTTTAGGATTGCCAGCAGCCACTAGAAACTTGGAACAAGACTTAGAACAGAGCCTTTCTCAGAATCCTCGGAAGGAATCAACACAGTTTATACCATGACCTGGGCTCCTAGTCTCCAAAACCGTGTCCATTCTTTAAATACACCCATCCCATCACAAGGACCCTAGGAAACCAAACCAGCAGGTAAAAGGCTCGGTCCTGCAAGACCCATTGTGAAATCTGCCTGCTCATGAGGACAGGGGTCCAAAAGAACTCCCAGGTGGTCTCTGTTTGCCCCCAAGCCCAACACTTGTCTGACACATCAGCTTGAAATTCCTCAGGGATTTGAGACTAGGGAAGTTGGGGTCAGCAGGAACTAACTAAGTCCTGAGAAATCCCTCTATAAATTTCAAGGTCCATTTAGAAATTAATACTTAGAAAGCAAACTTATTTTTGTGAAAATCTAAAGTGCTAAAAGTCTCAAATAGACAAAAGTGCTGCTTATAAGCTTGGCCCACCTTCCTCCTATCTTCCCGGCATCATTCGTCAGCTCAACTTCTTTGGCAAATACTTTCGTCTGTTTGTGTTTTGTTCTCATTTTTGAAGTTGGCTCTGGACTCCAAGAGAAACACCAGATGGAAAACTTGAAGTAACGATGACCTTCTTCTCCATGTAGAAGGGCCAACATCTCTTTGGCAATCGCAGATTGATTTAATGTTGCTCCGAAGGAGTCCTGGGTTTGTACTGTATTAGGCACTGGGCTACTAACTGCAAAGTCAGTAGTTTACACACACCAGCTGTCTGTGGAGAAAGATGAAGCTGTCTGCTCTATAAAGATTTGCAGTAGAAATTCTTGGAGCAGTTCTACTTGGTCCAATAGAGTCGCTAGGAGTTGGAATCAACTCATTGACAATAGTTAATGGTGGGGGTGAGGAAGAAAAGAACTGGTCTTTAAATCTCCATAGCAAGCCTCATCAGTATGTAGGGCCAACCCAAGGGCATCCGAAACCACACAAAAGAGGCTGCCAGGAGCTCACACCCTAGTGGATCACTTCATGGGGTACCATTTATTAGTGTCATGTGGCCAAGACCATATTGGAGAAATAGATTCCTCTTCTTTATGCGAGGATCAGCAATGTCAGGATGGGAGGGATTTGGGTCCATCTGAGCAAGACATTGACTCAATGACACATAACAACATCAACATATACCTAGAGATACACATGACACACACAAACACTCACACACTCAAAGGCACCTCAGGAGTTTAACACAATGCCTAGCATAGTAGACATGCATGAAATGTGTTTTCAATGACTGCCTGTACTGTAAGATTCTACTTAGTCTCTCAGGTAACGAAACATTTACAATCCCAAAATATATAAAATAGTCCATCTTTAAGATCGCTGATTTGTTGATCTTGAACACTCTTCACTAGACTAGCAGCAAGAGTCACAAGCAAATAAAACTCTCTCTGTTCCCTGGAAAGGATGAGTGATTGTTACGATTTTGTGAAAACTTGGCTGGGCCCGGATTCTCAGCAGTTTGGCAGTTAAGACATAGTAATTCCCCCATGGTAAGATCTGATATAATGTACTAATCCCCATGATAAGAGCTGCTATGAACTCTATATTGGACACTTGGGCAAGACTTACTTGCTTTTTAGTGGATCTAGATCCTGCATCTGGCTCGTCACATAACCAACCTCCTTTGGACTCGAGCCAAGAGACCGCCATATTGCCTGCCAATCCTGGAAGTTAGCAGCAGCTTGTCATCTTACCTGCTGACCTTGGATTCCTTTCACCTCTGTAGTCAGAAACCAGCTGTCTGACCTGCCAATCTTAGATTCGTCAGCCCCTACAGCTATGTGACTCAGGAAATACCTTTGGCCTGACTGCTGACCCTCAGATTTGGAACTTGACTGCATCTACAACTGTATGAGATGTCCCTTTGAAATGATCCTCTCTGTATAGCCGTATACACAGAAGTTTCACTGGGCTGACTTTTCTAGAGAACCTAGCCTAAGACCAGATACTAGTGCTATTTCTATAAACATGCATTGATCCAATCTTCCCTCACCCTCAGCTAGAGGTGGATACACCAGTATTTCTCCTTGGCTGAATTAAAAGCATCTTATACAGACAAGTGATCTACTTACCCACTATCCATTTTCCTTCATTCCTCACCAATAGAGTCTTGATCTTGTTTGGGGTACAGTGGACTCCCCAGCTTCCCTTGCACATAGGGATGGCCGAGTACACAGTTATGGCTGCTGAGGCACAGAATTATGGGGAAAGCTTACACTGACCTGATGCCGGTTCCTGTTTCCTACACGTCCATACTGTCCCCTCTTGTCTTTTGTCTGCAGTGGAGATGGTGAGATAGGGGTGCAAAAACCACCTATGACCACAAAGTCTTCAACAAAAACACAAAGGTGATAGAGCAGGAAGGTGCAAACAGCTTAAATCCCCAAAGCTATCTAGACTAGCCACTGCAGCCTTCTTGTTATACCAGACACAGAAACTCTTACTTGATTAAGCCATTTTTTATTGTCTAGTCATTTTTAACTGCTATGAATTGAATTCTGTCTCCCAAAAAGATCTGTCCCTGGTACCTATGAATATGACCCTCGGGAAAAAAAACGTCGGAGGAGTTAACAACAGGACACAATACAAGACTTGTTGTTGTGTTCCATCGAGTCAGTTCCAAATTATAATGGCCTATATAGGGTTTCCAAGAGTGGCTGGTGGGTTTTAATCAGTCTACTTGACAATCCAGTGTTTATCCTACAGTGCCACACCAGGGCTCACACCAAAATGGGTGAGCCCTAATCCTCTGGGTTCTGATCCAATATGAATGATGTCTTTATAAAAGAGAAGAGACACAGACAGAGGAAGGCAACCATGAGAAGATGTATCTACAAGACACAGAACCCCTGGGACTAGCAAAAGTTGAGACAGATAAGAAAGGATCTTCCCCTAGGGACTTCAGAGGGAGTATAGCCCTGTCTTGATGTCATCCCACAACTCTTCTGGTCTTCGGTCTTTAGTGTTTAATGCACTAAAGACCGAAGACCAGAAGAGTTGTGGGATGACGTCAAGAAC
>NW_006408619.1:47710-87860 GCF_000296735.1 Chrysochloris asiatica
CAAGCGTGGCAATAATTGTGAGGTTATCCCCATTCCTGGAAGTGTTTCATTCTGTTGTGCATAGGGTCACTATGAGTTGGCACTGACTCAATGGCACCTAATAACAACAACATAAGTTTGACAAGCAAGATTTTTGCAAATTTTTACAGGTGTTATAAATGGAGCTATGACAATTTACAATTTCAACACCTTAGACTGTTCTCTCCAGGGCCTTTGAATAATGTAAAGCTGAGTGAACCTCTAGATTGATCCACCATGACAAATTGCTACTGCCTGTTATTCCACCCACAAAAAATACTTAAAATCCAATCATTCAAATAGTGTTGGTGTGATTTTGTTTGAATATAATTGGTGAAAGTGTTGGGGTTTTTAAAGCAACAGGGTTTTTTTTGGCTATTGTTAGTTGGTTATTTATTTTCATTCTTGACTAGTTTATTGGT
The DNA here is from genome assembly GCF_000296735.1 of Chrysochloris asiatica. NCBI lineage: Eukaryota > Metazoa > Chordata > Mammalia > Afrosoricida > Chrysochloridae > Chrysochloris > Chrysochloris asiatica. The sequence continues at coordinate 48,151 of NW_006408619.1, forward strand.
CGGGGAAGTATGTAAATTATGTGCTTGAAAATCAAATAAGAATACTGAATGTGAAAAAAAAAAATGCCCACTGCAACTGAGGGTCATGTAGCAATTATTACCTTTCACAACACGATTACATGATTACGGGAGTAACACCCTAACTGTGGAAGGGGCGGGCACTTTTTGAATCCATACAGCCACCAACCTTCACCCTAGCAAGTCAGCTGATCCTAGATGCAGCATCAACCTTGATTTCACATCCTCTACTGGGTAGAAGAAAATAGACTGGGATTTTCCTGCATATCTTGAAGCTGAGAGTAGTTTCAAAATTCTCTCCCTTGGCACAATGCTCCATGGTACCCAACAGCATGACAGCACCGCCCCCTGAAATCCTTCAGTGAGCCTAGAATGCAAAATAGAAAATTCTATACTCATGAAGAACTAACTCTGCTTCAAGATACTGCAAGATCGCCTAGAAAAATCAAGATCTGTAATGTTCAAATTCAATCAATCTTTCCAAATCTACATAGATTTGGATAAAAGATCTGGACAAATTTCAAGTTAGATTTTATGTAATTCTTTCCTTAGATCCCCAGTGACTGGGAAAGTATATAAAAACAGTACATTATGGAAATAACACAATCTCATGGGTGGCCTATTACAACCTAAAGAGAAGCCAGGGAATAATGCAACTTTCTTCTTTGGGTTTGGGGAGGGGGTTGCTTTGTTTTTCATTTGGTTCCTTCAGAATCAGCTTCTCTTAGGCATCTGCAAACATTTTCTTCCCTCTTTTGTTCTCTCCTTTTCTATTTGCTGCCATCACCAGCTTTCCGATTCTTCCTGGCTATGCGAGGTCCATGATTAAGATTATCATCCCTGTTTTCATCCTGGGATAGTGCCTTTTAATCCTTAGCATCTTCCACCTCTTTCCTTTATTTCAACAAAAAGCATCTGTAAATACAAAATGACAACTCACCTTCATGGCCAAATTTTCAACCAACTTGTGGATCAGTATGGGGGGACAACAACACTAGTGAGATATGCACACCGTGCAATGGTCACCCACTTAAGACCAGAAGAGCAACGTTACCTCAGGCAAGGTTCAGAGGATTTGGGGTGGAAGATAGAATGGAAACGGGAACCACAGGAAGGAAGTAGGATAACCGTTATTCCATGGAGGGGACTGCAATCATTGAGATGAAACAAAGTGCATTTGTTGGATGTAAAACTGATGAGCTGCTCTATAAATCTTCACTCAATTCACAATAAAGTTTCCTCAAAAAATGGTATTTAAAAAATCTTACTTATTTTAATTGCTGAAAACTTTTCATTGTGATACAATAGTGAATAATTGTTATCAGAACTGACTGTGAGGGGAGTGATTAACTTTGCAATCTAGGAGCAGAGGTCCCTGGGACCATCAAGGGAGAAGAGCGGAGAGCAGGACCCTACCCAGAGAGGCAGTGATGCTAGAGATGGAGGCAGAGATGATGACGTTGAAGGATGGAGCTGCTGGGGATTTTAGACCCAGAGAGGGAGAGGGGCTGTGTGCTGATGACCCAGGGGCAGGCTTATAGTGTATACTCTTTGGTTGGTTGATGGTGCACGGAGGGGATTGTAACCATGGCAATGAAACGATATAAGATAGGATGAATGTAAAACTAATGTTATTCCATGTAAACTATCACATAATTCACAATTAAAAAAAAAAAAAAACTTTTCATTGTGATCTCAGTGAATATTTATGGAGCAAATTGGTTTTCCATTCAACAATTCATACACATTTTGTTTTCTGACATTCATTACAATCTCCACAATGCAACAGAACTCTTCTCACTTTCTCCCTATGTTTACTATTGCCAGGTGTCTTCTTTCCTACTCTCTGCCATCTGAACTTTATTCCTAGGCAAACACTAGCCGTTTGATCATGTGCGGCTTATACTCCAAAGGGCTCCTACCTCCTTAGAGTTGTGGCTCACTTCTTGGCCTATTCCATCATTTGGCTGAAAACTGAGCCAGAGATGAGCTCAGTTCCAGGAATAAAGGGTGCCTAAGTCCCTATGGGAGTCCTGGTGTGGTGCTGTGGGCTAATGCACCAGACTGCAAAGCCATTTGAACTGCAAGGTCAGTGGTTCAAGCTCATCAGCTGCTCCTCAGAAACCCTATACAGGGTCGCTATGGGTTGGAACCAACTCAATGGCACTGAACAACAACAAGTCCCTATGAGTTGGAACCAACTCAATGGCACTGAACAACAACAACAACAACAAAAGGCTTCCATTAGTCTCCATCAGACCAATCAGTAAGCTTGGTCTTCTTTGTGGTTTTGAATTTTGTTCCACATTTTCTCCTGTTCTATCCAGGGCCTCCTATTGTGATCATTTTTGGCATGATGGCCAGTGGTAGCTGGATACCATCTAGTTCTGGTCACAGGGTCATGGAGGCTGCAGTTTGCATGGTTCATAAATCCTTTGGACCAATCCTTGAATCTTTAATTTTCTTCACTCTTCTTTGCTCTGGATGGGGAGAGACCAATAGTTAGTTGCACCTTAAATGGGTGCTCTCAAACTTTGAAGTCTGCAGTCACTACTCACCAAAGTAGGATGTAGAACATTGTCTTTGTGGACTATGTTATGCCAATTGATTGATCCTGGTGTCCCCTGAGATGATGTCCTGAGCCCCCAGGCCCAGTGATTCATTCCCTCAAGGTTATGGTTAAGAAGTTCCCTATATACGCCACTATATTTATTTAAACATTTGTAGCACAGTTAAATACATACATGTAGAAATATTTTTTGTCAGATATATATATATATTTCCCCCCCCATGGGTATAGTCCCATTTGCCTTCCCATATTTTTTCAGTTTGCATGTTGATTCACGCATGTATCCACTCTATATAATTCTTGTTAAATGACTGTGGTAATGTGTATATAATAGTATTTCCTTCTGTTGCCTTGAACTTCTGTGTTCCTCCCAATATCTTCCTTTGCCCTGATCAGTTTTTGTGGACCTCCTCTTATTATGTACTGCCTTTCCCTTCACCCAAGTGAATGCATATCTACCTTCTTGTTAGGTATTTACCCTTTGTTCCCCTTCCATCCCTGCTAACCAGTAAACAATGTTTCTGTGTTTGTAACCCTTTCCTTGATTTTTACAGGGTGGTCTCCCACAATATTTGTCCTTTTATAATTGACCAATTTCACTCTATCTTTATCTATGATATGAAGTGTTTTGCAAATTCATTATTATTCATTGGCATAGCATCATATTCCATTGTGTTCATGTACCATAGTTTATCTACAAAATGACACTTTCCCTAAACAATTGATTGCATTTCAAAATATAATTCCAACTCATTATCCCATCAAGAGATCCACTTCCTACCTAGGGCAACAGTGTCGGGATGGAGTTTCCACTGATAACAGACAGTGTCTCAGGATGATTGGGCTAGGAGAAGGACAAGAATATTTTTCTGGTGTTTTCCATACTCGGGAAATCTGAGTGAAATTTCTGACAGGACCAGTCTTCAGGGAAAAAATATAGAAGCAGAAAATCTCTAAAGAACGTTTTTACAAGGAAAGAGGGACCACAGACTCTTGTGAGCCCTTCACACAGTGAACATGGGCCTTGGGAACCCTGTGATCTGTGCCCCTGAGGAGACTGCTTCTCCATCTTCTCTCTGGGGAGGAGGAGAGTTCTATCAAAGTAATCCTGCACAAACTGGAAACCTAAGCTTTATCTGAAAAGTTCATGCTCATCTTACACTTACTATCATTATTTTCATATAGAAATACAGTGTGAAGTTATTTACCCTTTAAATTATGTAGCAGAATTTCAGAGCTGGTTAAAATGGAACACGAGCTCTGTCCCTAGCACAATGATTCCAGTTAAAAGCCCTGAGAAGAAGACATAAAGCAGTCATTGGAAGATTCTTAAACAAATAATGGCATGAAGATAGGGAGGGGATTCAAAACTAAAATAAAAATAAAAAGATTGCTATGGCGGTGAACTTACTGAGTTTACTAGGTGTTTTAGTTTCATTTTTTCCCAGACCTCCCAGCTTTGACTCAGGATAACCCACAGGCATAGATGAAAAAAGCACAAGCAATACCCCCTCTTTGTGGTCAGAAAACTGGGAAAAGGAATCTGCTATGCAACAGAGAGAGTGAAGGAAATCCACAATCATGTCTCTGCCTCTCTCCTGCTCCAGACAAATGTCCCTGGCCTGATCTCCATGGCAGTGGTAGCCGTAGTGCCGTGAACACACCTAAAACTCTGTATGAGTTTAAAAAACAAAAAACTTTCTTTCTGATCAAAAGAGTGAAAAGGAAGATCAGAGAGAAATTCTGTACACTTTTGTCTCTCTTTCCTCTTGTCTCTTCACCTCAGACCCAGTCTCAGAAGCACGGAACGGTACTGGGAGACTAAAACTTCTAGCCTAAGAAACAGGAGAAAATTACCCAGAGAGTTTGGGAATGTTGTAATGTCATGGAAATAAGGATTTGTTTAAAAAATTATCATACACATACAAAAAAAGTCCTAAGCTCATACATCTGAGCCATGTATACATAGAATGGACTCCAAACAACATACAAATGATTTTCAAAACTGAACATGGAGATCAATCATCATCAAGATCCCAAATTGGACCCTGGGGGAAAAACACATGAGGCAAGTTAAAAGAATGCAGCAAAAGCTCCAAAATGGAACTAACATTGGAAGCATAGACCACAAAAAGCAGTGTGACACATGCAACCTGAACCTAACTAAGTAAGATTGCTTGTCAAAATGACAAATATCAACATTCTTCAAAGAGTATCAATAGGACCCGAAGCCACATAAGATAATATTTAAAATGTCCAGGATATAATTTAAAATTATACAACATGCAAAAACCCAGAATAATGGCAACCCTAAAATGACTTAAATGTCGGAATTATTAGATAAAAATTAAGGCAGTCATTATAGCCATGCTCTATGGAGTTAAGGAGAATTTGCTAGAAACAAATGGAAAGAGAAAGTTTGAGTAGAAAACTAGAAGTTACACAAAAGAACCAAAAGGAAATTTTAGAACTGAAAAATGTAACTGAAATAGATACTCACAGTTTGGGTTCAATAGAATAAAGGTGATGATGGAAGGATGAGTGGACTTGAAGATGTATCAATAGAAGCAGTCCAATGAACCATCAAAAAGGAAAACACGGTTCCTCAGGGAACTGTACCACTATATCAAAAGGTCTAATATATATGTCATATAGAGTTCTGAAAGAGAAGAAAATTGGTGCAAAAAAACATATTTCTCCATCTCCAAATCTACTGTACACCCACATTAGTCAAAACAGCTAGGTACTGGTACAACAACAGACATATAGACCAATGGAAGAGAATTAAGAAACCAGAAGTAAATCAACTCATCTATGGACAGCTGGTGTTTGACAAAGGGATGTAACTCATTCAATGGAGAAGTGACTGTCTCTCTAACAAATGGTGCTGGAAAAAGTGGATATCCATTTAGACAAAAATGAAACAGGGCCCATATACAACACAATGTACAAAAAGAACTAAGTGGATCAAAGACCTATATGTAAAACCTAGAACTATAAATCATCAATGAAAACATAGTAGCAAGCTTAGAGGCCCTAATACATGACCTAAATACATTATCAAACATATGTGAAAACACACAAATAGCAAAGGTAAATGAGGTGACTGGAGTCTCCTAAAAATTAGACACATATGTGCATCTAAAGGACTCACCAAAAGAGAGCCCGCAGACTGGAAAGAAAATGTTGGCAATGACATATTGGACAAGGGACTCATCTCTAAAATGTGTAGAAAACTTAAACATTTTCACAAGAAAACAATAAATAATTCCATTTATAAATGAGCACAAGACATAAACAGACACTTCAACAAAAGGGATATTCAGGTGGCCAGCAAACATATGAAAAAAAAAATACTCACCATCATTAGCCATTGAAGACATGCAAAACAAACCAATAAGATCTCACTCATACATTAATGGTGGTAGTGGTTGTTTGCCATTTTTGACTCATAGCAACCCTGTAATAGGGTTTCTGAAGCTGTAAATCTTTACCGGAGCAGAAAGCCTCATCTTTCTCTTGAGGAGCAGCATTAAAAACAAGGTTCAAAGAAAAGAAAAAAACCAGAAAACAATAAATTCTGTTGAGGGTGTGAAGAGACTAGAGCCCTCATATCCAACATGTGTAGTTCTACCATGCATTCAGAAGGAGAATCAGGAATATGGGTCAAGTTTCATTATTTAGTACCATTCAGCCCTAAATCCAAATTTCTGGGAAGTTAACACAATTGGCTCGGTTTTACTGTGTTGCCCTCCTGTGATTCATTGTTGTTGTTGTTAAGTGTCAAAGAGTCAGTTCTGACTCATAACAACACTGTATAGGGTTTTCAAGAAATAATTGGTAGACTTGAATCACCAACCTCGTAGTTACTACTAGTCCAGTGTTTTTCCTATAGTACCACCTCAGTATTCCATTAACTATGCCTACTGGCTGAGGAAAGAGGAAATCCTATATTTCATATATGTCTGATGTTATATAATGAATTATTGCTCCCCCCCCCAATATGTGTCAAGATGGCTGATCACAATAATCATTGGCAGTTTTGCAATGATGTAATCATCCCCCATGATGTAATTCGATGTTATCAGTCAATCATCTGTAAGAGGATTAGGATGGAATGCAGCCCCCTTACTTGACTCAACAACCCTGATCCAATATAAGGAGAGTCTCCCTAGGGTGTGGTCTACGTCAACTTTTATCTTCAGAAGGGAAAACGAGAGAAAACAGAACAGAGAAAGGATGGACTGACACCGAGAGAAAACAGGTAGAAGTAAAATGCATCTTCCCAGTCCAAGCGGAAGATTGAAGACAAGATGCATAGAACATCAGTAAGTATTTTAAGTCCTCTTCACTTTCAGCAAGCAAGGTTGTACCATCTGCATATCACAGGTTGTTAATGAGTCTTCCTCCAATCCTGATGCTACATTCTTCTTCATATAGTCCAGCTTCTCTAATTATTTGCTCAGCATACAGATTGAATAAGTATGGTGAAAGAATACAAGCCTGACACATGCCTTTCCTGATTTTAAACCATTCTGTGTTCCCTTGTTCAAATGACTGCCTCTTGGTCTATGTACAGGTTCCTCATGAGCACAATTAAGTGTTCTGGAATATTCATTCTCCACTTTGTTATCCATAGTTTGTCTGATCCACAGAGTCAAAAGCCTTTGCATAGTCAACGAAGCACAAATAAACATCTTTGTTGCACTCTCAGCTTTCAGCCAAGATCCATCTGACATCAGTAATCATACCCCTAACAGGATGATGTTCTGATGCAGTGTTTTTTTAATTATCTTAAGCAAAACTTTGCTTGTATGTGATATTAATGATATTGTTCAATGATAGCATTGAGTCACCTCTCTTTGGAATGGGCACAAATCTGGATCTCTTCCAATCTGTTGTAAAGATTTCAATCTGTTGTAAAGAAAACCTTTATTTATTGGGGCAGTTCTCTCTGTCACATGAGGTCACTATGAGTTGAAATTGACTTGTAAATACCTAATAACAACAAGTCTTTGTTAATGTTAGCTCTCAACTATTTTGAGGAAGTTCTTACTTAAACAAAGCTGAAATTTCCATAGAACAACCCAGAGACTTTCTCCAGCAATCTCCACATGACCATATTATCAGTCTATGTCACTTAGTCATTTTGAGAATAATCTTTGGATTTTTAAAATGATTTTCTATGTTCACATACATTAATGGCAACAGATGAAACCTGAGTTTTTCTAAGCGCACTTCTAGTAAACAATCAGGTAAAACACACCTAAATTAGTTTGTTTTCATTTTGACTACAATTTATTTGAAGGACCTATTTTTGTTATTGAAATATACTTCACATACCAAAAATCTCCCTCTGAAATTATAGAATCCAGGTGCTTTTAGAATTCTCACAGGTTGGACAATTGTTACCATTAACTCCAGAACATTTTTGTCATCTCTGGAACTCCTTACCCAATAGCACTCACTCTCTATCCACTCCGCCCCAAGCCCTTGACTGCCATTAATCTATATTCTGTCTCTATGGATTTTTTTTTATTCAGGATATTTCATATACATAAAATCATACAATATGGTGTTTTGTTTTGTTTTTTAAAAAAAAAAAAAGGCACGTAGTGATCTCCTAGGATACTGGACCCACAAGGATCTTGCTTCTAAACTGTGAGCCTACAAAGGAAGAAAGCCTGCCCCTTTGGTGATACCACTGAACTTGAACTTCTAGCCTCCTAAACTATGAGACATTTTTATTTGTTAAAACCATCTACTTGTGATATATCTGTTATAGCACCATTAGATAACTAAGACATTTGGGGATGAGTGGGTAAGAATAAAGAAAGCAAAGCACATGACCACAGAACAAGCAAATCCATAAAACATAAAAAATAAGACCCTCAGGTCTATTTAGGTGGGTCATGGAACAGGACTATATGGATTACTAAGTACAAAACAAAGCGAAACAAGAAGAAAGATGAAAATGGTGAAAACCAGTGTTATCACCATCCATTACCAAAACTCAATCTCCAACCATAGTTGCCGCTTTCAATGAAACATCTCAAAGATGAACTATTGGCATACGTGCAAGGTAGAACAATGTTCTCAGCATTAACCATTATGAGGACTGTGGTGTAATGAACTATCTAATGTCTATCCTAGTTATAGTCTGTAACTCCCACTAAACAACACTTCTGCCCAGTAGGGACTGGCCTGGGTAAGAAAGGGTGGGAGAAGATCATGATAGGAAGACCTGAGTCAGCTGTGGATGCTAACAGATTCAGTTGTCTTTGTGAAAACTTGACACTCTACATGGGGATAAGATGAGCCAGCTCAGAAGCATGAGGGGGCTCTCACTACCATCAAGAAGTAAGAGACAGGAGTGGAGTGTGTTCCTTGGACCCCAAGATTCCTGCACATTGAACCTCCTTGATCCAGGGGCAGAAGCTGTGACACCAGACGAGTGGCAGAGGAGCAGCAGAACCCAGAGCCAGAGCACTGGGTCCCCCAACCCACAGAGCAAGTAACGCTGAGTGACTTTGGGTAGGAAGCTGGCTTCTTGAGATGCCTCCAGACACCTAAATGTGGGACTTAGGTTTGCTGAAGCACATGTGTCTTCAAACTGAGGCTTACAGTGGAGTGGAGTGTCCTGTGGGCATTTACCAGCAGCTGACCGGAGCAACTGTGCCCTGAACATGTTCTGATGCTGTGTTGTAACGTGTTAACTTCCTTAATAGACCCCATAACTAGGAGTATTGTCTCTGAGTTCTGTATGGTCATTGCAACAAATAACCCAACAGAGAAGTAGAGAGACTGCTATGAAGGAATTGTTGTTGTTGTTGTTGTTGTTAAGTTCCATCAAGTCAGTTCCAACCTATAGCGACCCTGTATAGGGTTTCTGAAGAGCAGCTTGTGGACTTGAACTGCAAATCTTATGAGTCTAACCAACTTTGCAATCCAATGCATTAATTAACCCAGTTGGTGCCATATTTTTGCAGGGACAGAGTTAATAGAGGTGCATTCATATTTTTCTGCTGTTCCATTACATAATTTATATACTAGTCAGACACAATTTTCATTTATTCAAGAGCTATCTTATTCAACCTTTCAACTGTGAGTAACTTTGGACAAGATGAAAATAGCTAACCCATCATGATGATAGAAAAAAAAATTCTATTTCTTCCAGACCCTTACTGCCAATAAAATGCCAGGGATCTTGCTTCCTTGTAAGGGTTATTCAAATGCAGCAAGCCTAAATTTCATTAGGGCTGTGTAATAGCACATTCTGCCCACTGACTAATGCTTGCCAGATGTGCCGGCTCAACCACATCTACAAATACCCAGCCACCTGCTCAGAGGCGCCCGCCGACCTCTGGACTCCGTACAGGGAGAATGCTGCCGACACTCAATTTGTCCCACACCTGATGGACCCTGGAGCCAAAAATTAAAAGTAAGGGAGAGGGTTCCAGGCAGGAGGGCAGTGTTCAACAGGACAATGGTTTAGATAGTTATTTCCAATGGATCTTTCTAGGTATGTTTTCCAGACCTCTGGAGCCATGTATTTTGAAATTAAAAATCAAAATTATCATTCCCACCATAATAAACTCCTTAACATTCCAGAGCTGTCTGCAAAATGGGCACAACTCTATGAACTTGCAGGGCTGCTATACAGATAAAATTAAATGAAATATGAGCATTTATTTTGCGTAGCAAAAAGGTCATAGTAATTGCTCAACAAATGACTAATTCCAATCTGAATTTTTTGAGCAACTAGTGAAGGCTAGGAAACCTGAGGTTCTTTTTCATTCTCCAACCATATCACACACTTAACACATATTCATCCTCCATCTCTCTCACCTATGGACCGGCTATGCACTGTAATGCAGGTGTTGGTTGGTGTCAGAGACAGGAGTGTCACATAGACTAGAGTTTCCATTGAGTAGATCCCAACTCATGGAGACCCCTATGTGCAGAAAACCACAATGTTTCCAGCAGCTGTGAACTTTCTGAAGATAATCAGGTCTGGTGTCCAAGACACCACTGGACGGCTTCAAACTGCCAACCTTTCAGTAGTGGTTGAGCACTTAACTGTTTGTGCCACCCTACGGACTCTGAAGAGGGCCAAGACTGTTTATTTTTTTAAAAAATAAAAATTACAAAGTCAGGATCAACCAAAGAGTCCGAGGACTGTAGGACGGTGTTTCATTTCCCATGGTTCCTCTTTCCCACCACAGAGCGCATCTCAGTAACAGATGGATCACAGGTACTCCCAATCTCAGCCAGGGGGCTTGGTATTTATTGTGCCTTCACCTGTCCTGGTCACTTCTTCACACCCCCACTCACCGTATTTGCTATTGTTGCATAGTTTTAACTTTAGATAAATAAAATCATACTGACAGATCCCTGTATGTCTTGCTTTCCACACTTCACATTATTTTTGATACTCACCCATGTTAACTGATGAAGCTGTATTTCATTCATGGTCTTTACTATATAATCTTCGGTTGTTAGAACTACACCAATTTTCAGTGGCTGTCAACTCACATGCAACTTCTGGGGACCGCATGTCTGTCAGACTAGAACCATGTTCCATGAGGTTTTCAATAGCTGGTTTTTTCAGAAGGTGATCACAAGACTTTTCTTTCAAGGTTCCTCTGAGTGGACTTGAACAGTCAGCCCTTCATTTACCAGCCAAGCATATTAACTATTTTCTAGGGATTCCTGTGTGACTGTTGTTGTTGTGTGCTGTTGAGTCATTTCCAACTCATAGTGACCCTATATAGGGTTTCCAAGTAGCAGCTGGTGGGTTTGAACCACAAACCTTGTGGTTAGCAGTCCAATTATGCTTGCTTTATAGCACCCACACCAAGACTCCTTATGTGACTATATCATAATTTACTCATTCTACCACTAGTGTTTCCATGGTTTTTGCCATTATAAACTATGCTGCAATAATTCGTTTCCTGATATACACAATCATAATATCCCCATGGTATGCAGCTAAAAGAATACTTCTGGGTCACGGGTTATGCATTAACTCAACTTGAGTTATTTTTCCAAAGAACTTGTTACGGCTCACATTTTGATTTCTTACTTTTCAGTGGAAATGCTGAAAAGTAATTCGGAAAGTGTTATTGCTGTAAGTACAAGTGACTGGATTTCAGAACACTGGCCCTATTGGTCCCCAGCTCTGCCTGCCACCTGGTGGTTCACAGTTCAAACATTCTACCTGGAGAAGGAGAGGTTTTGTGATGTACACAACATCTAACAAAGAGAGTCTTTATGGCATTGCTTTTGCAGTGCCCTCCCTGGCTTGGAGGATAAAACCTCCCCAGGAATAACTTGTACTCTTCTGGCCAGGAACAGAACAGTCTGGAGTCTCTGCCGTTTTTCATGTGGGGATGGTGGGAATGGGCATCAAACTTGACTTCCAAACCGCCTTTTTTCAAACAACCTCCTCCAGCTAGACTGTGATGCCCTTGAGGCTAGGACTGTGTCTTTTTCTCCTTGCTTGTACCTATAAAGTTTATGATGCTTACGATAACATCTACACATCAAATATGCTCAATTAAACTACATGTAATGGAACTAAAAGTTAATCATTTTGACAATCATTGTTACATGTTATCAAAATCTATTTTCTCCTCCTAACAACACAGTTGTTGTTAAATTCCATCCAGTAGATTCCAAATCATAATGGCCCTGTATAGGATTTCCAAGGAACTGATGGTGGGTTTGAACTGCTGCCCTTATGGTTCCCAGTCCAGTGCTGATCCTACAGCACCACACAAGGAGGCACTAGACTATATCTTCCAGCCCTCTCTACAGATTACTGTTGTCATGTGACCAAATTCCAGTCAATCATATGTGAACAAAAGTGATGTTTGCCACCATGGTCCACACTCTCCTTCCTGGCTACCAGCTAGGTGCTCTTCTGTGCCCCTTATCATTACGTAGTGCTTCCAGAAGGAATTCTTGGAGAGTTCATGAAAGAAAAGAAACGATATCATCTTGAAATCTAGCAATGAAATAAACTTTTTTTGTCTGTTTTAAACCAACAAAGTCACTTGAGAGGCCCCTTGTGTGTTTTTAGTGTGCTCATCTGCTGAGCAGATGAGCACATTCATAACTCAAGCCCTCGAGTGATTTGCCACTCAACTGCACATGCTAGCTGTTGTATTTTGCTGATACTATGAAATTTTTATATTCTTTGATACTGTTATTATAAATATCCCTGTCACAGTGAGATGTTTACAACATTGTACACCTGCAAGGGCTATGTTTTCTTGTTTAAGAGTCCTGGTGCAGCACTGTAGGGTAAGCACTGAATTCCAAAGTCAGTTTGAACCAAAAGGTCAGTGGTTCAAACCCTTGGGAACCCTATGGTGTTGTTAATTGCTTTCAAGTCGATTCCAACCCATAGCAACCCTGTATAGGGTTTCCAAGGAGGAGCTGGTGAGCTTGAACCACTGACCTTGAAGTTCAAACTGAGTTTGCAGTCTGACGCATTAGCCCACAGTGCCACTTAACAACAATTGTTAGCTATAACAACAAATACATTTTTCATAAGTATGCCTTAAATATATCAATATCTCTACAAGGATAAAATGCTGCTAATTTCTTTTGGAACTTTCTACTGAGTGCTGGTGTGGCACTTTAGGAATAAGCACACTGAACTGCTAACCACAAGTTTGGTGGCTCAAACCCACCAGCCACTCCTTAGAAACCCTATACAGGGTCACTATGAATCAAAACGGACTCGACAGCACTTAACAACAACACACTCCAAGGAGGTCTTGTAGTCCTCTAGATTATATATTGGGCTGCTAACCACAAGGTTAGCAGTTCAAATCCACCAACCACTCCATGAGAGAAAGATTAAACATTCTTCTCCCGTAAAAATTTACAATCTTGAAAATACTAAGCAGGGTTGCTATGAGTCAGAACCAACTCAATAGCACACAACCACTACCACCCAATGCCCAGCTCCTGCCAGAACTGTCATGATTACCCAATTAATGATTTGGTCTGCACACACTACAAGCATGTGCTGGTTTTTTCCCGTGCTACCGATGTTTTCTCTGCTATTCATAAGGTTTTCAGTGACTAAATATTCGGAAATAGTTCGTCACTCCTTCTTCCTAGTCTGTCTTCATCTGGAAGCTCATCTGAAACCTGTCCACCATGGGTGACCCTGCTGGTATTTATACTGGTGGCATAGCTTTCAGAATCACAGCAACTCAGAAGCCACCACAGTACGACAAACTGACAGAATTGATGCTTTTGAGTTATAGTGTTGGAGGAGAATATTGAAAGTACCATGGGCTGCCAAAAGAACCAATAGATCCATTTTGGAAGAAGTGCAGCCAGAGTGCTCCTTGGAGGTCAGGATGGCTAAACTTCGTCTCTCATACTTTGGACACATTGTCAGGAGGGACCAGTCACTGGAGAAGGATATCATGTTTGGTAAGGTGGAGGGTTAGAGCAAAAGATGAAGACCCCAATGAGATGGATTGGCCAAGTGGCAGCAGTGATGGACTTAAGCGTGGCAACAATAGTGAGGTTGGCCCAGGATCAGGCAATGTTTAGTTCTTCTGTGCATAAGGTCGCTACCGGTCAGTACCGACTCGATGGCACCTAAAAACAACAATAACAACCGATGTTTTAGCTATTGATATTGTCAAACTTTCTGATGCTGTAGCTACAATAGGAGCCCTAGTGGCACAGTGGCTAAGAGTTGCACCACTAATCACAAGGTCAGCAGTTCAAACCCACCAGTTGCTCTGTGGGGAAAAGATGAAGCTGTCCACTCATCTGAAAATGTAGTCTCAGAAACCCCACAGAGCAAACTGTGTGCTCTGTCCTCTAGGGTCACTGTGAAATGGAACCGCCTCCCCGGTAACGGGTTTGATTTGTTTTTTTGTTTGTTTATCGATAATATTGTGATAATTAATATTTGTAAAGCTATATCAATTGCTTTTTGAGAATAAATTAGTAATTCACGGAAAAGGGGAAAAATAGAAAAAAGCTGCAGCTATATCACAAATAATTTAATTAATAATGTTGCTATTCAATTTAGAAAGTTTCAAAAAGCAATTTTATTAGTATTCATATAATCTAAGAAATATTAATTTGAACAGCTTACAACTGTATTTATCACATATTATTCTAGGATGAATAATAGGTCAGTTCTGACTCGATGGCACCTGACAACAACATTCTAGGATGAAAGATTATAATAAACAAGTCTAAGGATCCTGTCTGGTCTGGCTGGGGAAGGCGGGGTCATACCATGAGTGACCAAATCGGGTCACACCAGCTCTGTTGACACCACAGCTGGAGGCTGCTCTCTGTTCGGTCCCCACACTTGCTGGTTGTCGGGGCAAACGGGAGGTCAGTCTTTTATAACCCAGTCTTGAAAGGGACAAGCCATCACTTTGTTTGAAGAAAGTCATTATGTCCAGGCTACACTCCAGGGGAAACGAGCCATTTTTAGAAGCTGTCTTCCCCCAGAGTAACTTAAAAATGACATTTTTCCAAATTCACCCCTGATTCCCAAATCTACAGTTTAAGTCCCATGTACCTGGTCAGAAGTTACAAGCTATGAAGACTATCTGCAACATTTCTGAAGCTAAAATTAAAAAGAGAAAACTATAATTAGAATGGAATCCTTGTGTGATGCTATAGGATAAGCACTGAACTGCTAACCGAAAGTTCAGCAGTTCAAACCCACCAGCCGCTCCTCAGAAACCCTATATCATATTGCTATGAGTCAGAACCAACTCAACAGCACTTAACAACAACAACATAGTGAGATTAAGAGCTACATTGCCTTCTCCATTAGTGAAAATGAAGCTATTTAGTCACAAAATCCCCTTTTGTGTCAATCCTTAAAACTCAAAAATCATACCAATTTATATTACAAAATGCAGGAATTCCTAACATTAGGTTGCAAAAGTGTTGTTGTTGTTGGTAAATGCCGTCAAGTCAGTTCTGACCCATAGTGACCCTGTATAGGGTTTCCAAGGAGCACCTAGCTGGTGAGCTTGAACCACCAACCTTGCAATTCATACAACTTTGCAGTCTGACGCATTAACCCACAGTGCCACAAGTAGGGTCAGCTTATTTTCAATGCCAATGAATACTTAAATTTCAATCTGCATTTTGAAGTTGTATTTCTTAACCACATATGATGAACTATCTAGTTTGTGGCTGTATCTGTTGAGTAACCATGTTTTTGTTTTGTTTTTTTTACATAATTAATTTCATTAAACAGAATAATCTGTGGACTCAATGGAAACTTACTACAACAAACAATGCTAGATGAGAACGCTGTTTAAAAATTCTTAAATTCAACTTTTATAACATGTAACATGTTTTTAAAAAAAAGAGAGAGAGAGAGGGCAGTGAGGGAGTTTCTTTTTTAATTTCTGCAGAGCAGGGGTGGGAAATTGTGTGTTTCTAGAAGGAGATTCCAAGTATCGTCTTCTGGAGAGCACCCTTCTCCTGTCTACAACTCTGTGACTATGGCCAAACGAGATCTATAGGAAAGATGCACCACCATCCATTTCCATGGATCCTGTGAACTGTGAACGGCATGAAGCTGGAAGTGCTAGTCCCCAGCAAGCCAGGCATTTTAATGAACCATAGCAAACTGGAGTGACAGGGTCTTCAGCCATGTGAAATGCTGTCCCAGCTGCTCCAGCAAGCAGAAGCTGCCCACATTCCAGGATACTGATCTGTGTCCAAACCCCCACAACCACATGATGCCTAAACAAAGAGCATGTTGTCACAGATGTGCTGGGAGCCCAGCAGAAATACCGGCTAAGGGAAAAGTAGAAAACTCTAGTGTTCCAGCCAGAGTTCCGGTGTGTTCCAGAAGCATCAACTGAGGCAGGAAATGGGGGAAAAAATCACAAAAAGAGGAAGGAGTAGGGGATAAGAGGCAAGAGCAGAAAGCAAACCTAATTAGAGCAGCAACCTTGCAGTGATAGATTTTGTTTTGTTTTGCCCTATTTTTTTTTTTTTTTTTTTATCGTTTTCTTTTTTGTTGTTGAGAATATAGATGCAAAACTGGCACCAACCATCACTGGCAGAGTACTCCTTGATTTCTCAGCTGGTTCGATAATGCACTTCAGTGGCCCCTCAAAACACAGATGTCACATTGAGTTATGAGGTTTCTTAGAGAAGTTAACAGGATACAATTTAGGACCAGCGACATTCAGAGCACAGGTCTTCCAGTCAGGACAGACTCTTCCCAACCACACCCCTAGGGAGACCTCTCCCTGGTTCTTGTCTCTGTCCTGCACCAGCAACGCCATAATGTTCTTTTAAGGGTGCTGATGAATGCCCAAAGGCACTCTACTCCAATGTAAGCACCACTCAGAGACACTCAGCTCTGTCTTCATGGGTAAGCAAACCTAGCTCCCCAGCGAAGTGTCTAAAAGCACCCCACTCCACAGGTGAGCCTCCAGTTTGAAGGCACTCAGTGTTAATGGAGATGTGGACAAGGAAGTCCACTGCTCTGTCTTGTGCTCTGGCTCTTGGTTCCCTGCTGCTGCTCCTCTGACATCACATATTCGTCTCATGGATCAAAAAAGGTCCATGCAAGGAATCTCAGGACGGAAAGGGTTGGCTCCCTCCTGGCTCTTCATCCCCCTCCTGCATCTGAGATGACTCCTTTTAAACCCATGTTAGAGTTCCAAGGTTTTGCAATCACAATTAACCATGTAAACAATAACGCACATCGGAATCATATAATCCTCTCAGCATCTTCCCCCACCTTCTCTAATGCAGACCCATTGGGACAACAGAGTTGTTTGGTATAAGTTATAGAAGACTATGGGTAGAAGAGCAGTAGGAAGTAATTCATGACTCTGTGATGCACACAGCAGAACATTCAACAATTTCGACATTTGCAATTCAGTGATGTTGATTACATTCTTCAAACTGTGCAATCATTCTCAACCTCCTTTTCCAAATTTTTCCACCCCATTACCATAAACTGATTGACCCCTACATTATCTATCTAATTTTTTGAGTTGCTGTTATCAGTTGGAGTCCTGGTGTGGTGCTGTGGATTAATGTGCTGGACTGCAAAGTCGGTTTGAACCACAAGGTCAGTAGTTCCAGCTCACCAGCTGCTCCTCAGAAACCCTGTCTATATGGGTCAGAACCAACTCAACAGCACTTAACAACAGCAACATTATCCATGTGATCCCATATAGATAGTTTTTAAAAGAATACAATGCTCAAAACAGACATTTTATAATAATTAAGTCAAACTATTGTTTGCTTTTAAGAAGATTTCAGGGTTTAAGTTTTAAAGATTTTGGTTTAAGTTTTAAAGATTTTTTTCAAGGCAACAGTTTTAGGGATTCATATACCCTGAAAATCTAGATTCCATGGCAACTGAAAATTCTTTTCTTCATTTCCCCCTTTTTACTAGGATTTTTCTATAGAATAAAGATCAACAGAAGATCACAATGTTCAGTAAGGGTAACTAGGCACCACCAAGTTCTTCTGGTCTCATAGCAAACGAGGCAGATGAGCATGGAAGCAGTTAGCCACGCCTCCCATTTCCTCTTCCTGTTCCTGCCCTGAAATGGCATTTTAAAGTGCAATGTCATTCAAAATTCTAGAGCAAGGGATGTCTTTGAAATGGCTTTTGCAAACTTGCACTTTCTTCTTCTTTTTTCAAATTAGTTTCACTTTGTTGTTGTTGTTATGTGCCATGGAGTTGGTTCTGACTCATAGCGACCCTGTACAGGATTTCCGAAGCTGTAAATCTTTACGGGAGCAGAAAACCTCCTCTTTCTCCCATGGAACAGCTGGTAGTTTCAAATTGCTGACTTTGAGGTTAGCAGCCCAATTCATAACCACTACACTACCAGAGCTCTTTTCATTAAAATAAGAATAACCATTTATGAATTTATTACAAAAATATGATTCTTGAGGAGGGGGTTGCCACAGTCCTTTCCTAGGAGGCTAGGAAGAAGTTTCTTCTTTCTTTATGTGGACAAATATTTCTTGACCATGGAGCCTGAAGGGACCTGAGAAACCATCCCTGTCCTCAAAACACTTACAGTCTAGTGTGAGACCCACAGAAATGCAGATGATTACGACACAACATGGACTGGGTCCCATTCCACAGAAGTCACCATCACTACACAATGAAAGCACATTGTAGGTGACCCTGATTCAGTGGGGGGTGGGAGTTTCTGGATGAAAATTAGCAACTGAGGGAATAAAAGCATCACTGCAACCTCACATGTGATCAGGACTGAGGTAGAATACATAGGACAGAGTTCAAGGTAGAAGTTTGGACTTTCAAAAAGGACAAGAGAGCGGTGGCACATCAGTGTCCACCATCAAACCTGGCCCTGTGAAGAACACGATTCAAATATTAACTCATTTAATCCTCAACAACCGTTTAAGGGAGATGCTACTATTATTCATACTTTACAAAGGTGTGCACCAGAATTGTATTCTTTCACCATACTTATTCAATCTGTATGCTGAGTACATAATCCAAGAAATAGGATTATATGAAGAAGAACATGGCATCAAGATTGGAGGAAGACTCATCAACAAACTGCGGTATGCAGATGATACAACTTTGCTTGCCGAAAGTGAAGAGGATTTAAAATAATTACTGATGAAAATCAAAGACTACAGCCTACAGCATGGGTTGCACCTTAATGTAAAGAAGACAAAAATCATCACCACTGGACCAATAAACAACATCCATGTAAATGAAGAAAACATTGAAGATGTCAAAGACTTCATTTTGCTCAATCAACCACCAACATTCATGGAAGCAGAAGTCAAGAAAGCAAGTGACCTACAGATTAGGCAAATCTTCTGCACATGACCACTTTAAAATATTCGAGAGCAAAGATGACAGTGTGAAGACTGAGGTGCACCTGACCCAAGCCATGGTATTTTTCACCAACCTCACATGCATGCAAAAGCTGGACAGTGAATAAGGAAGACCGTAGAAGAATTGATGCATTTGAGTTATGGTGTTGGGGGAGAATATTGAAAACACCATGGGCTGCCAAAAGAACCAACAAATCCATGTTGGAAAAAGCACAGCCAGAGTGCTCCTTGGAGATCAGGATGGCCATATTTCATTTCTCACACTTTGGACATATTATCAGGAAGGACCAGTCCCTGGAGAAGGACATCATGTTTGGTAAAGTGGAGGGTTGGGAGAAAATGAGGAAGACCCTCAGTGAGATGGATTGACACAGTGGCAGCAGCGATGGGCTCAAACCTAGCAGCGATTGTGAGGTTGGCCCAGGACCAGGCAGTGTTTCCTTCTGCTTGCATAGGGTCACTATGAGTCAGAACCAACTCTGTGACACCTAACAACAACAACAAAGGAGAAAACCAAGACACAGAGAGGTTAAGAGAGTCTCCCAAGATCCCCCAGGTAGTGACTGAAAATAGTTTAAAAAGACTGGAGTCTATGGAAGAGACAGCACTGGGGGTAAAATGACCCAGGGAGCTAAGACATACAAAATTCAATGGAGGCCAGATCATGAAGACTCATGCATACCAGGTTAGGAATTTTCAAGCATTTTGGCAACCTTGGAAAGGGGTTGAGGAGGTGATAATAGTTGCTGATGTGGGCTTTAGGAAGCTCACGTCATGTGCAATGTGAAAAATGTTTTGAAGGCAGTGAGGTTCATGGTGGGAGATGATGGTGACCTGGACCAGAGGAGTGGCCATGGGGATGGCAAGAAGCAGGATGATCCGAGGAGCCTTGGGTATGGAGAGTGAGATGGACGACAGGCATAGGATAGGAGAAGGAGGCCAACTGACAGATTGAACTCCACAAAGAAAGTTGGGTCACCAGAAGAACTCGGTGAGATCCTACAACAAGGACTATGGGGACTGACCCTACTTAGCATGTACTTAAAAGCACCAGGCTATCTACTTGAGTGTGTCTACCCTACAGAGAACCCTGACAATGTGACTAGAATGTTCCCCATGACGGGCTCCCTCTCCTTTGGGAGAGCAATCCTACAGCACGTCCTCCTGGTCTATGTATCTGGACTCTCTTCCGTCATCCCAGGGGAGACATGGTGAAGAATGGAAGAACTTCTTGACTTTTCTATCTTCATTCAACATATCTGAATTCTTTTTTAAACTCAAATTAGTTTGTCCCCAGACATATTCTTGCAGCATTTTAAAGTCACATACAAGCCTTGAATGAAATCTAATCTGTATGTTTCTGATTCTTTTACACTTAACTCATTCATCCAGGAAGCTTTCTGAGATATTTTGGGACCTTTGTTGTTGTTGTTAAGTGCCATCGCGTCAGTTCTGACCCATAGTGACCTTGTATAGGGTTTCCAAGGAGCGGCTGGTGAGTTTGAACCACTGACCTTGCAGTTCAAATGGCTTTGCAGTCTGGCGCATTAACCCCCAGTGCCACACCAGGAAACCTCCATTTCTTCTTATTTAAATAACTATTTTTTAGTTTTTGGTGACAGTTTACACAAAAAGCTGACAATTCCACACAATGTGTCAACATTCTTTTTAATTATGTTTGTTTGAGCAACATTTTACCACATATAAGTGCATGTTCCCATAAGGTTTATTTTTAAGGGAATGTACTTTTCCTTTTCTATATTGTTGGTGGTGGTGGTGTTGGGTGCCTCAAATAAGTTCCAACTCATAACACAACAGAATAAAACACTGTCCCATCCTACATCATCCTCACAATTGTTGTGTTTCAGCCCATTCGTTGCTGCTCTCACATAATTGGGTGTTTTCTTCTTTTTCACTGACCTTCAACTTTACCAAGCATTATGTCCTTCTTCAGGGTCTAGTCCCTCCTGACGGCATGGCCTTCCTTGTTAACTGTCCCACTTTAGCATGTATATGAGTCAATTGTAAATAGCATGTTTGAGTCAGGCACATCTTAGTCTTCAAAGTGGCATCTTTGTTGTTTACCACTTTAAGGAGGTCTTTTACAGTAGATTTGCCTCGTGTGTTATGTTGTTTGGCTTCATGACTGCAACTTCCACAAGTACTGATTGTGGATCCAAGTAAAATGAAATCCTTGACAACTTCAATATTTTCTCCATTTATCACAATGTTATTGGCCCAGTTGTGAGGATTTTGTATTTTCTTTATATTGCAGTGCATTCCATACTGAAGGCAGTAGTTTTTTTATCTTCATCTGTTACTATTTTATGTTTTCTTTATTCCCAGCAAGCACAGTTGTGTCATCTGAATAGCACAGGTTGTTAATGAGTCTTCCTCCAATCCTGATACCACATTCTTCTTCATATAATTCAGTTTCTCAGACTATTTGCTCAACAAATAGATTGAATCAGAATGGTGCAAGGACCATAGTCAGTTGGCATAATATAGTCCACTAAAGCAATGTTCTGCATCTTACTTGGGTGAATAGCAGCTAGGGTCCTAAAATCTCATGAGCAGCCCTCATGGGCAGAAGAAAGAAGACTGATAAGAATTGAAGATGCTTGGAACAACCCATTAACCCAATGAACACATGAGTATCAACCTCCACAACTCTGAGACCTAAAGAACAAGATGGTACTTGGTTACCACCATCTGTTGCTTTAAAAGGAATCACATGAGAGTGGGAGGAAATGTGGGAAACTCAGAATATAAGCAAGACCAGACTTACTTGTCAGAAAGAGACTGGAGGAACCTGAAACTATAGCCCTCAGCACCCTTTAGATGTGGAATGGAACTCTCCCTTATGGCCCAGTTTTCAGCCAATGGTTGTTGTTGTTAAGTGCCGTCAAGTCAGTTCCAACCCATAGCCACCCTATATAGGGTTTACGAGGAGCAGCTGGTGGGCTTGAACCACTGACCTTCCAGTTCAAACGGCTTTGCAGTCTGGCGCATTAACCCACAGCGCCACACCAGGACTCCAGATAGGTATATAGTGGGGTCTGCTCACCATAGAATGGACAATCATTCAAGATTCAAAGGGCAACATTTACCTAAGGACAAAGTTGAGAAGGGCTGGGAAGGAGGGTGGAACGGAAATAAGAACAGGGAGGAAGTGGGATCACTGTTGTTACATGGAGAGGATTGCAATCATTGAGATGAAACAAAAGCATATGATTTGTTGAATGTAAAGCTGATGATCTGCTTTGTAAATCATCACTCAATTCACAATAAAAAGTTTTTAAAAAGTTAATCACCAGAAAATATAAAAAAGAATGGTGAAAAAATACAATCCTGACATGCACCTTTCCTGATTTTAAACCATTCAGTATCCCTTTGCTCTGTTTGAACAACTGTTGCTTGGTCCATGTACAGGTTCCTCATGAGCACAATTAAGTGTTCTGGAATACTCATACCTCACAGTGTTCTCCATAGCTTGTCATGACCCACACCATTCAATGCTTTTGCATAACCTACAAAGCACAAGTAGATATCTTTCTGGTATTCTCTGCTTTTAGCCAAGATCCATCTGATATTAGCTATTATAGCCCGCATTTCACACCCTCTTCTGAATCCAGCTTGAGTTTCTGGAAGCTCCCTCTCAAAATGCTGCTACAACCATTTTTAAATCATCTTCATCAAAATTTTACTTGCATGTGCTATTATAAATGATATTGTTCAATCATTTCCACATTCTGTTAGGTTACCTTTCTTTGGAATAGACACAAATATGGACCTCTTCCTCTCAGTTGGCCAGGTAGCTGTCTTCCAAATTACTTAGCATAGGTGAGTGAGCACCTTCAGAGCCCCATCAGTTTGTTGAAACATTGCAGTTTGTATCCCTACAATTCCTGGAGCCTTGTTTTGTGCCAAGGCCTTTGGTGCGGGTTGAACTTCTTCCTTCTATACCATTGGTTCTTGATCATGGTCTACCTCTTGAAACGGCTGAACATGGACCAGTTCTTTCTGCTACAATTACTTTCTGTATCCCTTCCATATTCTTTTGATGCCTCCTGAGTCATTCAATATGTTATACATACAATCTTCAATATTGCAATTCAGGGCTTGAACTTTTTCTTCAGTTCCTTCAGCTTGAGGAACAGTGATCATGTTCTTCCCTCTTGGTTTCCTGATTCCAGGTCTTTGCACATTTCAATACTTTGTCTTCTACAGCTGCCTTTGAAATATTCTGTTCTGCTCTTTGACCTCCTCATTTCTTCAAGCAGCTCTAGCTTCTCTACATTCAAAGGCAAGTTTCAAAATCTCTTCTGACATTACTTTCATCTTCTCTTTCTTTCCTGTCTTTTAATGACCTTTTGCTTTCCTCATCTATAAGATTCTCTTTTTTTTTTTTAATTTTTTGTTATGAATAAAATGAAGGTTTACAGAGAAGATCATCTGTTTTACATTCAGCAAATTCTATACCTTGCTTCTCTACATGGTTGCAAGCTCCTCCATGTACCAAGAGTTAACAGTATTTACCTCTACTCACTTTCTTGCACTTTCCACAGTGTCTACGGCTACCTCATCTTTCCCCTGCTAACCTTCCTCTTGTTGTATATTGTCTGTCCTGTCAACCATGTTAGCCTGTTTCTACCCTCTAACCTATGATTAATTTTCCCTCCCCTCCCTGTAATAGATTGTTTCTTTTATTAAGAAAACCATCTTTTAAGCATTTTATTTACACTGGTCTCATACAATATTTGTCCTCTTGTGATTGACTAGTTTCACTTGGCATAGTGTCCTCCAGGTTCAACCATGTTGTGAGGTATTTCACAGATGAATCATTGGTCTTCAATGTTTTGTCCTATTCCATTGTGTGTAAACTAAGCTTGGTTTAACCATTCTTCTGCTGAGGGGCATTTAGGCTGTCTCCATCATTTTGATCTGTCTCTTTTAGACAGAATATTGAGAGATCCTGCTTTCTTATCCACTCTGCTCTCTATATCTCTTGACTGGTACATTTAATCCATTTACATTCAGTGTAACTATCAATGAGTATGAATTGACTGCTGTCATTTTCTGTGTGTTTCTTTGTGGTGCTGTTGGATTCTATGTTCCACATAATTTTCTATGCTGAGTTCATTTTGTTTGTGGGTTTTCTTTTCATGTTTATTTCCATTTTGTTAATGTTTACTGAATCTTTCTGATTTTCCTCTTTTTGCATTTTGATGTGCAGACTGTTCTTTTTCATTCAAGTTATCCTATAATTTATTAATTTTTCCCTGATTAAAATGGTCTGTTTTATCTTGAAATCTACTTGAATTCCTTGGCATTTGGAAATTCTGTACCTACACTATTCCTTCTTTTTGCTTTGTAGTTGACTTCATTATACATTGATATCTCTGGTTCCTTATTTTCCGTCTTGTACAACAAATATCTGGATTGAGTTCTGGGCAGTGTGGTCACATATGATAATCCCAGGTTCTTGTCTGGGTGGTGTGGTCATATATGATAATCCCAGGTTCTTGTGTGGGTGGTGTGGTCACATACGATAATCTCAGGTTCTTGTCTGCTGTTGTTGATTCTCAGTTCAAAGAACACCCTTTGGTAATTGTTGTAAACTAGATCTGGTCATTTAAAATCACTTTAATTTCTGTTTATAAGGAAATGTCCTAATTTTACCACCCTATTTGAAGGGCAGCTTTGCTGGGTATATGATTCTTGGTTGACATTTCTTTTTTCTTTCAACGTTTTATATATGTCATCCCAATGCCTTCTTGCCTGCATAGTTTCTGTTAAGAGATCAGAGTTAAATTGTATTGATTCTCCTTTGTAGGTAACTTTTCATTTTTCCAAACTGTTCTCAGGATTCTTTCCTCATCTTTGATTTTGGAAAGTTTCATTATGATATGTCTTGATGACTTTGTTTGGAAATCTTTCCTGTTTGGGGTTTGTTCATCTTCTTGTAAGCTTACCTTCTAGTCTTGCATGATGTTAGGGAAGTTTTCTTCCAACAAGTCTTTGACAAGTTTCTCTGTTTTGTTTGTTTTTTTTCTTTTCATCGTATTCTGGGATTCCAGTCACGTGTAAGTTGTTCCCCTTCATGGTGTCCCACATAACTCAGGCTTTCTTCGCATTGCCTCATTCTTTTTTTCTGATTGTTCTCTAGTATAATAGTATTGAGAAATTTATCTTCAAGCTCACTCATTTGGGCTTCCATTGCTTTGAATCTTCTCCTTTGCCCTTTCAATGTATTGTCCAGTTCTGAAATCTTAGTATTAATATTCTGAATTTCTAACTGTAGATTTTGTATTGTTTCAAAACCTGCATTAATTTTGTATGTTTGCACTTGTAACATTTTCCTGAATTCTTCTAAAGTTTTTTCTGTGTTCTCAATGCTTTCTTTGATCTTTTTATCAATCTGTTGAAGACACCAAAATATTCTTTTGAATTATTTTCCTGTTATTTCCATTACATTTTTTCCTCAGAACTGTTTTCTGGCTCTGCATCTTGTTCATTTTTGAACCATTCTCTCTTGTTTCTTTATGTGAGCTAAAATGGTCTGTTGTCTCCAGGGCATCATGGGGTTGTCAGATTTGTGGAAACAAACAAGAAGCTCATGAGGTGGTTGTAGAAGGGATATGACAACAGAGTTCCTGGCCCAAGATGGCTTTCCTATTGGCTTCCATGTTATGTTCAGGGAACTCGGTTTAGAAGCAGTTGGTGGAAGCCCTTGATGGAGCTGGTTTCCGTGTCTGTTAGGACCACAAGGAATCTGGAGGCAGGGTGACTGGTTAAATGCTGGTCTGGTGGCTCTGCAAGTTCTGTAGATCAGTAGCTGAGCCCACCTGAATCACAGCACCAAAATGACCCAACCATTTCCCACCTCACACTGACATGACTCCCAACCACATGGTTCTGAATTGCTGAGAGCAGGGTTTGCACTAGAAATGGATGAGTGTGGGAGTTGGTCACATCTCTAATCACCAGGTGAGCATGATATAAAAGCAGAAATTGCACCTCTCCCATCACTTGAACCAATTTGATCTGCCTGGCCTCCCTCTGCTGCTAAAACTGCACACAAGATGGTCAAGCCAGGTGTGGACAACCATTCATCAGTTAGTCTCCCTCTCTCACCATCCCAGCTCAGCTTCTCCTTCCAGTTACACTCCATCAACCTCTCAAACCTTTCTTCTGAAGTTCAGGGTGCCAGAATTTGCATCTGTATCTGTTTTATTTGGTCTCTTGTATCTTTGTTGTAGAAGGTCCATGTGGTACATGTGTCTTGCTGAAAGTTCCTGTGTACGGTATTTTTTATGTTATTCCACAACTCCTCTGATCTTCAGTCATTAGGATCTAATGCATCAAATCTGTTTGTGAGATGTTCTGTAAATTCACATGGAATGTTCTCAAGATCATATTTTGGATCTCGTGGAATTGTTTTAATTTCCTCCAGCTTCAATCTGAGCTTGTATATGAGCAATTGATGGTCTATTCCACAGTCAGTCCCTAGTCTTGTTCTGGATGACAGATATTGAACTTCTCCATCATCTCTTCCCACAGATATATTCAGTTTAATTCCTGTGTATTCCATCTGGTGAGGGGCACATGTATAATCACTGGTTATGTTATTGAAAAAGGGTATTTGTGATGAATAAATTGTTCGTCTTGCCAAAGTCTATCATCTGTTCTCTAACATGGTTTCTATCATCAAAACCATATTTCCCAACTACAGATCCTTCCTCTTTCTTTCCAACTTTTGAGAAAATTCCAAAAGGCAGTTCAAGAAGATAAAGTATTATATTGAAATGTGCAAAGACTTGGAGTTAGAAAACCAAAAGAGAAGAACGCACTCATCATTTCTCAAGCTGAAAGAACTGAAGAAAATAATCAAATCTCTAGTTACAATATTGAATGATTCTGTAAACAAAATATTGAACAATGTAGGAAGCATCAAAAGGGCAGAGTCACTACACCAAAAAGAATTGGTCAGTGTTCAATCATGTCAGAGACAGCATATGATCAAGAATTGATGGCACTGAAGGAAGAAATTCAATCTTCTTTGAAGACATCAGTGTAAAACAAGGTTCCAGGTTCAATGGAATACAAATAGAAATGTGTTAACAAATTTTTGCAGTCCTTAAAGCACTCATTAGTCTATGCCAAGATATTTGGAAAATACCTACCTGGATAACTGACTGAAAGAGATCCATATTGGTGTCCATTCCAAAGAAATGCAGAATGCAGGTATTATTCAACAATAACATGGATATCACATGTAGGTAATATTTTGTGGAAGATAATAAAAAACACTTGTAGGCATGCAGCAATGGGGAGAGGCCAGACATTAAAGTCCAATTCAGAAGAGGATGTGGAAGAAGGAATATCATTGCTGATATCAGATGGATCTTGACTGAAAGCAGAGAATGCCAGAAAGATTTTTACTTGTGTTTTGTTGACTGTGCAAAGACATTAGACTGTGTGGATCACAACACACTGTGGATATCGTTGCAAAGAATGGGAATCCCAGAACACTCAGTTGTATGCATGTAGAACCCGTTCATAGAAAAAGAGTCAATGGTAAGAACAGAACAGGGGAAAACAAATGGTTTAATGTGTGTGTCAGGGTTGTACCCTATCACCATACTTATTTAATCTGCATCCTGAGCAAATAATCTGAGACACTGAATTACATGAAGGAGAATGTGGCATCATAATTGGAAGAAGACTGATAACAACCTGAGATATGCACAACAAACCTTGCTTGAAGACTTGAAGCACTTGCTGATGAAGGTCAAAGAAGACAGCCTTCAGTATGAACTACAACTCAATATAAAGAAAACAAAAGTCCTTACAACTGGGCCAATAAACACCACTTTGATAAATGGAGAAAAGATTGAAATTGTCAAAGACTTCATTTTGTTTGGGTCCATAACTAATGCCCATTGTAGCAGCAGTCAAAAAAATCAAATGAAGTATTTGATTGTCAAATCTACTGCAAAATACCTCTTTCAAGTGTTAAACAACAAGGATATCATTGTGAGGACTAAGGTGCACCTGATCCAAGCCAGAGCATTTTCAGTTACCTCATACCCATGTGAAAGGATAATGAATAAAGAAGACCCAAGAAGAATTGATGCCTCTGAATTCTTGTGTTTGCAAAGGATATTGAAAGTACCACAGACTGCCAGAAGAACAAACACATCTGTCTTAGAAGAAACACAACCAGAATGCTCTTGAGAAGGGAAGATTGAGACTTCATCTCTTGTACTTTGAGCATGCTGTCAGGAAGGATCAGTCCCTGAAAGGGACACCATGCTTGGTAGAAGGTAACCCAAAAAAAAAAAAAACCTCAACTAGATGAATTGACACAATAGCTTCAACAACAGGTTCGAAAACATGATGGCAACAACTGTAAGGAACTCACAAGACCAGGCAGTGGTTCATTCTGTTGTGCATAGGGTCACTGTGAGTTGGAACCAAGCCAATGGCATCTGAAGACAATAACATTTCATGTTTCCCACCACCTGTCAGTCTGTTGTATTGTAGTGGTTTGGATGTTGTTGTGATGATGCTGGAAACTATGTCTTTTAAATACCATCAGCGGCATCCTCAGTGAACAAGTTTCAGTGGAGCTTCCAGACTAAGACACGCTAGGAAGGCCTGGTGATGCACTTCCAAACATAAGCCAATATGAACCCTGTGGATAATAACAGATTGATGTTAAACTGGACTCAGGCATGCCAGCAATCCTGAGGCTGAGGCGAGACTAGGCAGAATTTTGTCCTGTTGTACGTGGGCTCACCGTAAGTCGGAGCTAATTAAGTGACAAACGACAGCTTTTATGTTTGACCTATAGATTTCTATAGGAAAGAGGTCAGTTGATACATCAATGATTTAAGATTAAACTATTCCTTGTTTGAAAGACCTTCTCCTTCTTCTTGAAGTCACCATAGAAAAGAACCATAGAAAGAGCCACTTTCTATGAGTGCTGACACATCTGGGCTTCTGAAAGATTTCTGCATTCCTTCTCCTATTTAATCAACATTTTAGAGGCTTTGTGTTGGGACTTCTCCATTGTCTTTCTCATTTCTTTCTAGACAAGCTCATCTAGTGTCTGTCCTTTTCTGCCATGCCATCACCAGTATCCATGGTTAAATGTATAAACAGTGTTGAGATTAAGCTTCTTCACGGAGGCATATACAGATGGTGAAATTCAGGGATAAATGTACATCCAAAGAGGGCATCCTTGTGGTATCTTTTGCAACTGGACCCAAGGAAGATACAGCCTGTCATCTCATTTCCAGCCTCTCCCTGATAGGGTTGGCTATAACTTCACCTCAGTTTATGGGTCTCCAGTGAGGTAAGGGACTGATAATGAATTCACTCGGGTGGCTTTGTAGAAAACAACATGGGCTTGAGTCTTAACCTCCAAACAAGTTGTACTCCAAAAGATTACAAAGTACCCCAGCTCAAGCCATGGTTCACAACCTTTCTTTCCATACATTGGGACGTGGTAGAAAGATAGATGTTCAGAAGATTATCCCAATGGGATGCCACCTCAAATGTGCCATCTTGCTTTAGGTCCCATCGCCTCCACTCTTATTTGCACTTAAAGCACTTCATTGAGAAAGGAGTTTGTGCTTGGACACTTTGGCTTACTGCAGTCATTGGCATTAGTGAAGTATTCCCTTCCTCTGCTTTCAAAGGGGCATTATGTAACAGGTAGTTTTTTCAGACTGAGAAGCCACTGTTACCATTTTTGCATTTGTTTGGGGTAATCATTTATTCATCTGTGCCCTGTCTTCTTCCACGTAGAATTCAAACCATGAAACAGATTTGAAATAAAAAATGTCAGTGACAGAAACAGGAATAGGATTGTGAAGGGAAGACTTCTGGTTCAAAATGGCAGACTGAGAGCCACTAGACACCTCATAATCTTCTGTGTTTCCTGACAACCTCTGAAACGAAAGCATGGGGCATGAATGGGGAAAAAAACTTTTGTAATGGCATATCAGACAAAGGACTAATTTCTAAAATCCATAGGAAACTACAACACTTCTATAAGGAAAAGATGTAACCCAATTAAAAAATGGGCACAGAACATGAACAAACACTTCACCAAGAAAGACATTTGGACAGCCAACAAACATTTGAAGAAATATTCACTATCATTAGCCATTTGTTGTTGTTAAGGGCTGTCGAATTAGTTCTGACCCATAGCGACCCTGTATAGGGTTTCCAAGGAGTGCCTGGTGAGCTTGAACCACCAACCTTGTGCTTCATAACTTTGTCAGTCACAAAAGGGCAAAGATTGCATAAGACCATTATTGTAAAAGCTTAAGAAAATATATCCATACTAAAAGGGAAAAAAAATAAAATTCTTTGTTGGTTATCGGTGGGAGTGAGATAGGGGTTTGGAGGAGGTAGATGGAGGCAATAGTAGAACACAGGGTAGGGGCAGACACATCATAGTTTGGGTGTTGGGGAGGGCAATACACAATAAGTGGGAGGGGGTAGAAGAACAAGTCAGTGACAAAATGAAATGTTATCATTTGTTGAGTGTAAAACTTGAGCATCTACTCTGAAAACCTTCACCCAATTTACAATTAAAACTTAAAAAATAATAAAGCTTTGCATTTCAACATGTGTATTTACCTCTTTAATGTATTTAAATTTTACTTAAAAGATTCATTTACATGGATAGTAATCTAAAGAAAATGAAAAACACACATCAAAAGGAATGCTTTACCCCATTTTTAGCTAATTCCTACAATTCCTTCCCAATCCAGTAAATGTTTCTTATATGACAACTTCTTCACCTTCCCCTGCCTTCCCCTCCCTTCCCACCATTGGATTCCTGTTCAAGATATATATATATGTTGTTGTTGTTAAGTACTGTGGAGTCAGTTCCGACTCTGCACAGGGTTTCTGAGGCTATAAATCTTTATGGGAGCAGAATGTCTCATCTTTCTCCCATGGAACCACTGGTAGTTTTGAACTGCTGACCTTGAGGTTAGCAGCCCGATTCGTAACCACTACACTACCAGAGCTCCATACGTATACACACACACACACACATATATATATAAATTGCTAACTGTTCCTACGGAATGTTCGGTAAGTCTATATCAAAGAACGTATGATGTAATTTCCTAATTATTTGTCTGCTTTCCCTCTTGGAACAAATGTTAATTATCTCTCTACTGTCCAAAAGTACAGTGGTTAACACATTCAGCTCCTTAACCACATAGTTGGAGGTGTGAGTGCATCCAAGGATACCTGAGAAGAAGGGTTTGGCAATTTGCTTTTACAAGAATCAGCTATTGACGATTCTATGGAGCACAGTTCTCCTCTGACACATATGGTGTCACTATGAGTCATAACCACCTCCACAACAACAGATTGGTTTGGATCTTTCTAGCCTCAGCTCCTAGTACAGAGTAATAGATATCTCTCATTTGGGACCCTGCTTTTTCCTCCTATGTCTAAGCAGACATAGCTGATTAAGGGTTCCTTTCCCACTGATCCTAGATGTGAATTTGAATATTTCTCAATGTGATGCAATCTACCATTCAAATTGGCGTGCAAGATGAAGCCTCATTGCCAATCAGTCTAGAGTGCCTAGAGCCAGATAGGTGCACCCTAACATTTTGTTAGTGAATAAGTAAAATGAGTAACTGTTTTCAGCTTGTTGGAAATAAGAACAGTAAATTAACAAAGCAATACAAATGACCTCACCATTAAAACTAGGACTGGGATATATAAACAACCAATCAGAAAATTCAGACATAAAACCAAAAGATCTTCATGAAATCCATGCAAACTGGCTCAGCCACAATGAAGATCTTTCAGTTTCTAGAGCCAATTAGGTTCATCACAAGTGGTGAGTCATAATGGAATGAGCGTCTTCGTGTCAATATGTATTGGCAAGAAGCAGCAATGCTGTGATCTTAGCATGCATGGTTTAGCTCTGTTCATACAGCTCACGACTACATATCGTTAAGCATTAGCATATTACTAAAAGCTTATCTTTGTTGTTGTTAGGTGCCGATGAGTCATAGCGACCCCATGCACAACAGAACGAAACATTGCCCAGTCCTGGGCCAGCCTCAGAATTGTTGCTGTATTTGAACCCACTGTACCAATCCATCTCACTGGGGGGGCAGTCTTCCTTTTTTTCTCTGACCCTCCACTTAACCAAACATGATATCCTTCTCCAGGAATTGGTCCCCCCTGATAATATGTCCGATGTATGAGAGACAAAGTCTGGTCCCCCTGGCTTCTAAGGAGCACTTTGGCTATATTTCTTCCAAAACAGATTGGTTTGTTCTTTTGGCAGTCCATGGTACTTTCAATATTCTTCTCCAACACCATAACTCAAATGCATCAATTCTTTTACTGTCTTCCAGAGTCACTGTCCAGCTTTCACATATATATGAGGTTATTGAAAATATTATGGCTGGGTCAGACGCACCTTAGTCCTCAAACTGACATCTTTGTTCTTCAACACTTTAAAGAGGTCTTGTGCAGCAAAGATGCCTAATGCAGTACATCTTTGATTTCTTGACTGCTGCTTCCTTGGGTGTTGATGGTTGATCAAGCAAAATTAAGTCTTTGACAACTTCAATCTTGTCTCTGTTGATATGGATGTTGGTTATTGATCAAGTGGTGAGGATTTTTGTCTTATTTACATTGAGGTGCAATCCATACCAATGGCTGTGGTGAGGATTTTTATTTTCAAAATAAAAAGATCAACACCATGGTCTTGAAAAGAACACTTAAACTTGATGGTGACTAGAAGGTTCAATATACATATATATACATTTCTAAAGTAGTAATAAACTAAAAATGAATGGATATAGTTGTCACATTTGGTAAGAACATTAATAAAGTGTAAAATTTTTTAGTTTGAAGTTCTGAGAAAGGAGTTTTATTAAGAAAGTTCCAGAAGATTTCTATCCCAGCTTACTCCTGTCTGTTTCCAAGCTTCCTCAGCTCCAAAATGTTTTTTACAATGAGTTATTCCCAAATTCATCTTCCAATGCACCCAACGAGGACTGTACCTTAGAATGATCTGGGGAACTTTTCTAAAATATATTCCTGGGCAAGGCTTCCCACAGAAATGCTGTTTCTGCTCACCCGAAAGGTCAGATTCATCAATATTAGTAGTAGATCCTCAGATCTGAAGTCACAGTTCTAATATAAAATTACACCTGGATATCTGCTAAAGATATTTTCCTAAAATGTATGACTGAATTCGAATGTCAAAAGTAAAATCTAACTGCTCGGACTATGCTATCCAATATGGTAGCTGCTGGTCCCACGTGACTGTTGATCACTTGCAATGTGGCTAGTACCATTGAATTTTTTATTTTATTGTGAAATTTTTAAATATAAACACCTTTCTTCTCAGGTTAACTATTAGAAAACTTTTAAATATGCTTAAAGCAACATATGTTTGTGAACCTACTTTTCCAATTGCAAATTTTGTGAAAATTTCACAGATGAACTATTTCTGATCAAAATGTAATGTCTGAACTAAGTTGTTCTGTAAATATGATTTCTAAGACTCCATACAAAAAAGAATGTATAATATCACATTAATAATTTCTGTATTCATTACATATTTAAATATAGTATTTTATATTGTGGGGCAGCAGGATAATGCACTGGACCGCAAGGTTGGTTTAAGCCACAAGGTCAGAGGTTCAAATCCACCAGCCACTACTTGAAAACCCTTTACCAGGTCGCTATGAGTCGAACCAACTCAAGGACCCTTAACAACAATAGAGTTTAAATATATATAATTAAAATTAATTTCAGTGGTCTCTTTTTATGTTTTTTGACATATTTGGAATTTTTACATTATGAGTATGGCTTGTATTGGATTTCTACTGATTAGCACTATGTAATGGATCAGTGAATAACGAAGACAGCAGAAGACTTAATACATTTGAGTTATGATGTTGGAGGAGAATATTAAAAGTACCATGGGCTGCCAAAAGAACAAACACATCTGTGTTGGAAGGAGTACAGCCAGAGCGCTCCTTGGAAGCCAGGATGGCCAGACTTCCTCTCTTATACTTAAACATATTATCAGGAGGGACCAGTCACTGGAGAAAGATATCACATTTGGCAAAGTGGAGGGTCAGAGAAAAAGAGGAAGACCCCCAACAAGATGGATTGTCACAGTGGCGGCAGTGATGGGTGCAGGTGTAGCAACAATTCTGAGGTTGTCACAGGACCAGGCAGTGTTTGGTTCTGTTGTGCATAGGGTCATTATGAGCTAGTACCAACTTAATGGCACCTAACAACAGCAACAACAATGGATCTGTCTATCAAAAAGAACACTGATGTAAAACATTTTGAAACGCAAATACCCAATTCCTAACTTCAGTTTTGGAGTCCTTGAATGATACAGTGAATGTCCTCTGCTGCTAATGAAGTCCTAGTGTGGTGCTGTGGGTTAAGGCACTGGATTGCAAAGTTGGTTTGAACTGCAAAATCAGTAGTTCAAGCTCACCAGCTGCTCCTCGGAAACCCTATTCAGGGTACTATGGGTCAGAAACAGCTCAAAGGCACTTAAAAACAACAACAACTGCTAATCAAAAAGACGGAGATCTGAGTCTACCCATAGGCACTTTGGAAGAAAAGTCTGAAGATCTACTTCTAAAAAATCAGCCCTGAAATCACTATGGAGCACAGCTCTACTCCAACACACGTGGGGTCACATGAGTACTAGACTTGGCTTAATAACAGCTGGTGAGGGTGTGGGGACTCCAACTGTCTTTTATTTTTGAGAATGTTTGGAAGGAATAGAAATAGGAGTGATGGTTAGGGGTTGGGAGTAGGCTAGACCTAGGACTTCATTGAGTGTTAGAGTTATGATTAGGACTAAGGTCAGTGTTAGGTTTAAGGGTTGGACGAAGAGTAAGGTCTGATCTAGCCTTTAGGGTTGACAGATAGATTTATTTTTACTTAGTTATTCATTTGAAATCTATCTGATTTCCTCTTCATTTAAAAGGTCTGAAACTACATTATTCCCTCTTTTTACTTTATATTTTATTGTTGTAATAACTGTATCTCTTGTTCTTTATTTTCAGTCTTACAGGTCTGTTTTATTTTGAATATTTTTATATCTGGGTTGAATACATTCATATCTGGTTTGGGAATGACAGAGAGTGGAAAAGACACAGGAAGAGACAGCACAGGAACTGCTTTTGAGACAAATGATGGGCATTTAGATCCTGCAAGTTCCCAGCATGCTCGGTCAGATTGGGTAGTAGCTCATGTCTCCAAGTTCAAGATCTGAAGTATCAGGGGCAAGCACGAAGCTTGGGAAATGTTCAACAGCAGCCTTTGGGAGAGCCAGCTAAGGGAAAAGCTTCGGATCTGCTCCACCAGGTCCTCTGCTGCATCCTCCAACCTTGGGCTGAGCTCACTCCCAACTAGGCCTGCGTCCCAGCTGGAGGTGTGCCATCAGTGTATGTCCTGACAGCAGAGTTGGTAGGATCCATGTTGGGGTCATCCTGATGGCAGAGTTGATACGATCCATGTTGGGTTCATCATGGAATTCTAGGTCTCTTAGTACAAGGATAGACAAAAGGTGACAACTCTGTTTGTATCATGAATCAAGATACCTCTGCTACAATATTGAAGTCCTGGTATGGCACTGTGAGGTAATGCACTGGATTACCTGTTGATTTGAATCTCCAGATCGACAACTCAAACTTACCAGCCACTCCTCAGAAACCCTTAACAGAGTTACTATGGGTCCGAACCAACTCATTGGCCCTTCACAACAACAACAACTAAATGATTAACTGAGTGCAGATGAGTGACAATGTGTGCTTGCAAGTCAGCATCTATGTTTGCAGGCATGAATGTGCATGTCAGTGTATCCCTTATTGGCTCCAACATGCTTAGTGTTTTAAAGAAGGATACCCTGGGAGTGAAAATATGAGAGGGCACCAAAAATTAATGGAAAAATTCCATCATCTTTTAATTCCATTTTTCCATGAATTTTTTTTAAAGCCTCCTAGGAGTCCTGGTGTGGCACGCTAGGATGAGTGCTGGGCTGCAAGGTCAGTTTGATCCGAAAGGTCAGAGGTTCAGACTTACCAGGCACTCCTCAGAAATCCTATACAGGATTGCTATGAGTTGGAACCAACTTGATGGCACTTCACAACAACAACAATGGTTTTGTTTCTTTGTGGGAAAGGGACAACACCATTCATTCAACATCTACTAACTACTTACCAAGCAGCGTGCTGGGAAGATCACTGAAATCATTTACAAGAAAACTTCTCTGCAAGTATTGTTTATTGTTAAGTGCTGTTGAGGCAGTTCCAACTCAGCTACCCTGCATAGGATTTCTGAGGAGCAGTTGGTGGCCTTGAATCCCCAACCTTGTGGTTCAAACTGACCTTGCGACGCAGTACTTATTCTATAGTGCTACACCAGGACTCCCTACAAGTATTAGGGTTTGTATTATTTTACTGAAAGTAGCCCAGGTAACACAGTAGTCACATGCGTTCAACTGCTAACAAAAAAGTCAGTGGTTCAAACCCACCATCCTCTCCCCTGAAGAAAGGTGTGGCAATCTGTTTCTGTAACGATTAAAGCCTTGGAAGCCCTAGCTGGCGATTTTACTTAGTCCTGTCAGATCACTGTGAGTCAGATTTGACTCAGTGACACACAATTACATTATTTCATTATGTTCTGATCAAGTAGAAAGAGTGGTGGATTATGGAAAAGAGGATTGAAAATGCAGGAAATGAATTCTGATTATAATAGGATATGAGAAGAACAATTTGGGCAAAAATTGATTGAAACCACAAAAGAGAGCTCCTTCTGGCAGCAAGAAGGGCAAGCATCCATTTCCCTAATCACTAGGCTGGCTGTGGGGGGCTGCTGGTCCCAACTTCATGCCCACGTGATTGCTCTGATGGCCCTAATGTCAAAAACAGAGGCAAAGAGACTTCCTCACTGAGGTCCTAAGAACAAGGCAACAACTGATGAGAAAAGTGGTATAAGTTAAGAGCAGAACAAATACACATAGAGAGAATTCACTGGTTTTTGCAGACAGTACCCTAGTCTTTTCAGAATGAATGAATGAACTGCTAGAATTTTCACCATCCATGCAGAAGACGTGGGTTTCACTCCTGTCCAGTGTACCTCTTGCACAACCAGCCACCCTCCTGGCAGTGGAGGTTTGCATGTTGCTATAGCGCTGACCATCCACTGTACCAAGCATAATGTCCTTCCCAGGCACTGATCCCTCCTGATCCCTATCCAAAGTTTGAGAGACAAAGTCTCACCATCCTGCCTTCAAAGGAGCAGTCTGGCTGCACGTCTTCCAAGACAGATTTGTTTGTTCTTCTGCTAGTCCATGGCTCTTTCAATATTCTTCATCAACACCATAATTAGAATGCATCAATTCATTTAAAATCTTCCTTACTCATTGTCCAACTTTCACATGCATAGGAGGTGAATTAAAATACCATGTCTCAAGTCAGGTGCGCCTTAGTCCTCAAACTGACATCTTTGCTCTTTAACACTTTTAAGAGGTCTTTTGTAGCTTAATGCAATATGTCATTTAATTTCTTGGCTGCTGCTTCCATGAGCATTGATTGTGGAGCCTAGCAAAATAAAATATTTGACAACCTCAATATTTTATCCATTAATCATGATGTAATTTATAGGTCCAGATATGAGGACTTTTGTTTTCTTTACATGGAGGTGCAATCCATACTAAAGACTATAATCTTTGGACTTCATCAGTAAGTATTTCAAATCCTCTTCACTTTCAGAAAGTAAGGTTGTGTCTTCTGCAGATCTCAAGTTATCCATAAGTCTTCCTCCTATAAGAATCAGGGTAGGATATATATCAGAAGTCACAGTATGCTTTATGTTTGAAAATTACAATCTCATCAGCCAAATTCTACTGGAAACAGATGGCATACTCAAACAGATTAATGGAGGATGGTTTGGATATCAACGGGAGGAGGTAGGAGGACCACAAAGGATGTTACAATATCCCAGAGCTAGTAGCAAAGGGTCAAAGGAAA
Organism: Chrysochloris asiatica; assembly: GCF_000296735.1. Taxonomy (NCBI): domain Eukaryota; kingdom Metazoa; phylum Chordata; class Mammalia; order Afrosoricida; family Chrysochloridae; genus Chrysochloris; species Chrysochloris asiatica. The sequence continues at coordinate 86,683 of NW_006408619.1, forward strand.
AAGCAACTACTGGCAGTGTTGACTTTCCTGAGAGGAGCAGTAACATGCTGAGGGATACAACAGTCTGAGGTCACCTCAGAGGACGGAATCTGGAACATAAACACTCTCCCTACTCTGCTGTGTTTCTGTCATACTTCTGGGTCAGAACCTCATTGTTTAAACCCAACTTGAAGCTTAGGGACACAGAAGACCTACTGCAGGCACATCCACTGTAGGCCAGGGGACCCAGGAAGACAGGAAGGAGGGCAAGAGCAGCAAAGATACAGCAGAAGAAGGTATGTGAACATTTACATACATAAGAGGTTACAATACGTGGTCAGTTATATTTGGGAAATTTGCAGTTCAATGAAATCAAAGAGAATTCTTGACTGCACAACAATTCAGAGCCTTTAGCATTCAAACATGAGTTATGAAGCTCCAAGAGGAAAACAGGCACGCAGAGATTCCCGAACTTATTTAAATATTACCAAAATGTTAGCAACAATATCTGGGCAGCTTGCTGACTAGCAAGATTTCATTTTCTTCTCTTTACTTTTCTGAATGGGCTACAGTGGACATAAATTATCTTAAGAATTAAGGAAGAAAGTAACCCAAGTCCAAATAAACTCATAGCCCTTCTAGAGTGTGTCCATAGCAGATCAAGACCAGCTCCACAAGGTGAGAAAGTTTGGTTATTTTCAAAACCTTGGAAAGCTGTCCTACAGAGGAAGGATTAGATTTGGTCTTCAGCCAGCCCAGGACCAAAAGGTAAAATGACAGATGGGCAGATTTCAAATTAGCCTGATTAGAGCTACCTGGGAATCGAACATGTTTCCTCAAGAGGTACTGACACTCTAAGCCTTGGGGTACTTAGGCAGAAACCAGAAAACCTCTTCATAGACACTCTTTAGAAATATTTGAAAGACAGATATGAACATTCAAGTATCATCTAAGATTGATGATTCTTATGGCATCATAACTTAATTTCTTAAATATTGCTTGGTCTGGCATTTGGTGGAGAGCAAGTAGAGATGAGAGATAGATAGATAGATAATGGATGGATAGATGGATGATGGATGGATGGATATAAAGATATAGATAGATAGATTATAGATAGATAGTAGATAGATAGATAGATAGATGACAGATAGACAGATAGACAGACAGATAGAGCTAGATGATGGATAGATAGATGATGG
>NW_006408619.1:88264-115815 GCF_000296735.1 Chrysochloris asiatica
GATAGATAGATAGATAGATAGATAGATAGATAGATAGATAGATATGAATAGATGATGGGTAGATAGATGATAGATAGATAGCTGCCATCAAGTTAACTGTGATTCGTGTTGACCATACATCCAACAGAACGAAAAGTTTCCTGTTAATGCATCATTCTCACAACTGGCAGCACGTTGGAGCCCATTACTGTGGCTCACATGCCAGTTTATCTCATTGAGGGTTTCCCTTGCCTCTTCTTCACCAAGTATTATGTCCTACTCCATAGGTTAATCCCTCCTGATGACATGTTCAAAGTAAGTCAGGACAGTGTTCTGTTGTGATCCATAATGCATCTGTTAACTGATTTTCAGAGCTACATTGCCAGACCTTTCTTCCTAGTCTGTCCTAGTCTGGACGTTTCACTGGCACCGGTCCACCAAGGGTGACCCCCTGCAGGTATTTGAAATACTGGTGACATAACTTTCAGCAGCACAGCAATAAACAAGCCACCACAGTATGAAAAACTGACAGATGAGTGACGGACAAAATGGGGAGAATTTCAATAAATTCTCTTGTGTCAGACATTGAGTTCCAATAGAAGGTAGACTAAAGACAATGGTAACTGTAAAGACTCTTAGAGTTTCAAGGGACAGAAAATCCAACTCAAATTAGTGTAATAACCAAACAGCATACACTTCAGTTCAGAAACTCAGACGACTCACCAGGATCTAGTATTCCTCATCTCATGTCTGATTCCTTTATTAAACTGGTGGGTGCCAACTGGTTTACAATGTCATAGCTCCTGATTATAACTTATTCAACCAAGCGTTCTGAGATTAGTTTAGCCTGATTCGTTCATGGGTCAACTATGCACCCCTGACACATTGACTGAGGCCAAGAAGATACCACATTCTGGCCAGTTCTAGCTCCTCCAGAATAACATGGAGTGGATGTAGAAGAAAGTGTGGAGGTAGAAATTAGAAGCAACCTTATTCTAAATTGTGAAAAATGTCCCACTCTGTGCAAATTGGATTCAGCCTTGTTTCAGCTTTAGAGGTGTTTTCCTCCAAATGAAGTCAAAATCAGAGGTATTCTATTTATAATAATGCAGAATAATAGGTTCTTAAGGAAGAACCTACAGATACCCCATTTTGTGAGAACCAAGTCAAACCCTCAACTAATGGAACTCAGTAGACCAACCTGGAGACTAACTTTCATGGGTTAAATTGCACCCTCCAAATAAAGATATGTTGAAGCTCTAGTCTCTGGCCCCTGTAAATCTGAACTTGTTTGGAAATAGGGTTTTGAAAGATGTTATCAGTGAAGTTAACATGAGCTCATACCAGAGTTGTTGTTAAGTGCCATCGAGTTGGTTCCGACCCATAATGACCCTGTACAGGGTTTCCGAGGCTATAAATCTTTACAGGAGCAGAAAGCCTCATCTTTCTCCCGCGGAGCAGCTGGTAGTTTCGAACTGCTGACCTTGTAGTTCGCAGCCCGATTCGTACCAGAGTAGGGTAGTCCTTAATTCAATATGCCTGATATCCTTATAAAAGAGGGAAGAGACGAGACCAGCAGTCTGCCATATGTGCCGCGACGACAAGCCAAGGAACACCTAGAGACACCAGAAACTAGGGGGAGACGTGGAACAGAGTCTCCCTCAGATCCTCAAAAGGAATCGACCAGGCCAACCCCCTGACCTCAAACTCCCAACATCCAGAACAATGAGAAAATCCATTTCTGTGGTTTAAACCTGCCCACTTTATGGTATTTTGCTATAGCAGCCCGAGAAAGCAATATAACAACCTTTCCTGATGTGTGATCTATTTGCTACGAATCAGTGTCTTCCTCTCCTCCACAAACATGTACTCATGTGACTCCCTGGTCAATTACATTTGTGATTACATTTTCAGCTCAATAAAGCCAAAGAGAATTCTTGACTACACAGAATAGCAGTCCAATTTTTAGTATTCAAATGTGTGCTGTGAATCTCCAAGAAGAAAACATGATGTGCAGAGATTCCCAAACTTACTTGACCATGAACTTTACAGAGCATCTCTAGGGACTAGTGTTCCCCAGAACAAACTCAGGGACATATTGCACCAGAGGAACCGGCTCATTTTCTGAGCCAACCCCACCCTGTCCTGCCCATCATTTTTATTACAATCACAAAGCAATAAAAGGTTACGGAGAAATGTCCTCCATCACCTCTCTGGAATGTTTAGAAATGAAGGTAATAATGCAGAGATAAAGTCCATCAAATCCCTGGCTTCTCAAAAGAGGTCCTTTCTCCATCCAACCTGTTACACAGTCCCTGGGTTCAAATTGCAAAACTTCGACATGAACAGATCTGATTCCAGCTTTAGTCCAAAGAGATTCCACCAGTGGCCTTCACCGAGAGGACTTCAGGCCACTGGGGGAACTCGAGTTCACCTCTGGCAAACCCCTGTCTGCAGCTGCAGAAGATCAAGTCAGGTTCACATCTGTTCCCCAGACACCCGACACCCCACCCCACCTCCCCATCCAACAAAGCTGGCCAGGTTTTCACAGTTAATTCCTCCAAGGCCCTCAGCTCATCCCCTCCCTTCTTACTCCCATGAATTCTCAGAGATCAAAGCAGCCAGCTAGCCAGATTCTTGTTTGCTCAGTATTCAACAGAACACCTTAAATTCTCAGCTTGAAAGGAGACTGAAAGAAGGTCAAACAGACTCTATTGTTGAAGATATTTTAAGCAGTAGACACAACCAAAGTATTAAGAGACAAACCATCATGGTGGCTCTGGGCTCCAGGGTCCTGTGAAGTGAGGGACTTCCCCTACAAAGTTTCATCTATAAATCTGATGAGAAAACAGCCAGAATTTTCTTCAGAGGTCACTCCAAGTTGACTTAGGCAATGCAATGATTCTGAGATGGAAAATGGGAGCTATTGCCACAACCCTGCATGTCAGCCCTCAAATTAAAATAAAATCAAACCTGTCTATTTGGGATTGCCCCTCTGACCCATTTAGCCCCATGCCCTGGAATGCCTCTTGGCCTTAATGGATGTTAATGCTGAAAGACTATCTATCCTGGGGGTTTCCCAAATTTTAGGTGGCAAAAAATCCTTTTCCAAACAAAATCTTAAATGGGTTTTTGTGGCTGTGGTTAAATGCTGTCCACTCAGTTCTGACTCATAGCCACGCTGTATAGGGTTAATGGGCTTACATTTGGGGCACTAGGGAAGGACGGGGTGGACATAGCCTGGACCTACACCTATGTCACCACCCTGTCACCATTGTGCTATTGTATTGCCACAGTTAAAAATGTCTCTATTGTCATCCAATCCCTTTAGTTTATGCAAACACTGAAGGCCCAGGGAGGAAACGGGAAATTTCCAGACTCCCATGGTACACTCTAGCAGAGCGCACTAGAGTCCAGGGCTCAATTCATCAGCAATGTGATTTTCATTCCACCCCTGAATGATGACACCCCAATTTTCCAACTCCCTACTGCTCCAAACCATAAGATTGAATGCCAGTAGAAGGCACACCTGATAGAAAATCTCATCCCAGAACTTATCACCGCTTTTTACCTCAGAACCTCCTCCAGCCATCAGTCCCATTTTCCCTTTGCTGCCCTTTTCCATTCTCTTTATCACCATGTCTGCTTCTGAGAACCACCTGGGGATCTGCATCCTTCCCATGAGCCACTACCCACCCCAGCCCCCTTCCCTAGTCTCTGGGATCCCTGGATCCTAAATCCCAAACTTGGGAGCGTGTTTAGGATATAGCTTTCCAGCAACAGACCTAGTGAATCAGAATGTCTGAGGGTGAATCCAAGAAGCACCCAGAGAACAGTGATGATTAGACAATGCTGAGAAGCATTACATTCAAGAAGTGGTGTTCCTTCTTCATATCAAAGGCTAAAGTTAAGGAATTCTTACAGTAAGTGACAGTCCTCCTTGTTGGTAAAAATCATAATTTAGGATAAATTTCTCTCGACTGTCTTTTAGAATTAAAGGAGGGAAAAGTTTCTGCAAGATCTTTGATTCACGTAGTCTAAAAAAAAAAAAATCATGATTAGTCCGGGATCATCATTGCTGTAATGAAAAAGTGGAAATGTTCAGCAATGAAGGTATTGAATATATAAGTTTTGGTATATGCATGTATTATTGAAGGAGCCTTGGTAGCATAGTGAGCTATATGTTGGGCTGCTCACCACAAAGCCAGCAGTTCGAGCCCACCAGCTGCTCCTGGGGAGAAAGACAAGGCTTTCTGCTGCCATAAAGATTTATAGCTTTGGAAACCTTGTGTGGGGTCGCTGAGTGGGAACACAGTATCAACAGCAGTGCGTGAATTATTATTCTTATTGTTAAGTGCTGTCAAGTCGGTTCTGACTCACAATGACCCTGTATAGGATTTCCATGGGGCAACTGGTGAATTTGAACTGCTGGCTCTGTAGTTCCCAGTCCAATGCTGATCCTACAATGCACAATAGGAGTCCATGAAATACTACTATCTAATAAAATGTGTTCAGTTAATTTATAATATGTAAATGTATTCACAATGTATGTAACACAAACACAACATGCCACAAAAATGAGTGTACATACAATAGAATTCCATTTATTTAGTCATAAAGCAGTGGAAGGTAACATGTTATCTCTAGATCGTGGTGGGATTCATGACAAAGTTATTTACTTACTTGTGTTTCTTTGATTCTTTCAAAATGTGTACACAAGCCATGAGTTTTGAAATCTACAAAATCCAAAAGTTATTTTAAAGCAATCTTTTGTTATCATTGTTAAGTGTCATCTAGTCAGTGGAAGTGCAGCCAGAGTGCTCCTTGGAGGCAAAGATGGCGAAACACTGTCTCTCACACTGCAGACATATTGTCAGGAAGGATCAGTCACTGGAGAAGGATATCATGTTTGGTAAGGTGAAGGATCAGAGAAACAGAAGGAGACCCCCAACGAGATGGATTGGCCAAGTGGCAGAGTCAATGGACTAAAGCATGGCAACAGTAGTGAGGTTGGCCCAGTGTTTCGTTCTGTTGTGCATAAGGTCACTATGAGTTGGTGCCAACTCGATGGCACTAACAACAACAAAAACAGTCAGTTCCAACTCACAGTGACTCTGTGTAGGGTTTCCAAGGAGCAGCCTGGAGTGTGTGAAATGCTGACCTTGCTGTTCAAACCAACCTTTTGTCCCAGTGCTAGCCCTACGGAACCAGCCCAGGACTACCTTTAGGAATGGAGAAACAGAAAGGCATGAGATCAAGATAATGGCTTCAGATATGTAATTACCTGCTCCTAATCCAATGGTTTCAAATTTTGTCTTTGCTGCTGTTTTTGTGTTTAGAATACATTCATAAAAACCTCTGGAAAGAAAGGAAGATATATCTAGATATGATAAGAATTCCTGGAATAGAAGAAGAAAGCTGGATAAAATTGACCTTAACAGAAAAATGGCAGCCCAGAGCTCACTAAAGAAAAACCAACCATAAAGGCAGAAGCAGCCCCAGAGAAATTCCCAGACCCAGAGCAGGATACTGAGGGCAGAAGAGACCAAGGGAACGTACTCGCATGCTCAACCCTTGCTAACTGCGCGCACCCAAGCCATATCACCTCAATTACCTTACTGGTCAGTCATAGTAGAAAGGCCTGCAAGGGAACTGACATTGCTCTCGATTGAATTGCTTCCCTTAAAAATATATGCGGACACTGTAACCCACTCGGCCAGTACCAGTGAATGGGATCTTGTTGGGAAACAGGTCTTTTGAAAACGCTGTCAGTTAAGCTGGTGAGATCAAACTTGGGTAGGAAGGGTCCTATAAAAGAGGAGAACATACAGGAAGAAACACACACATCTGGGGAAAGACATCAAGTGAAGATGCCTCAACTAGTCAAGAAATGCCAAGAAATGCCTAGGGTTCCCCAAGCTGAAAGAGACAGTCTTCCCTTTGAGTGGGTGCCGAGCACCAGCCCACCTTCACCCTGAACTTGTACATCTAGTCAATTGTGAACATACATTTCTGTTTTGATAAACCATCCACTTCGGGATGGCAGTGCTAGAAAAAGAAGATAGTTGTCTACACAGACAAGAAGAAACCCACAATGGCAGCCAAGTCTAATTCACCTAGTCCAGAAGTGGGGGACTTCTGACCCTCAGGCTGTATAAGGCCTGAGAAATCATTTGGTCTGACTCTGCCAAGGCAACCACATTTCCAGCCATCACATTGTTGTTGTTGTTGAGTGCCATTGAGTCGGTTCCAGCTCATGGTGACCCTGTATAGGATTTCTGAAGATCGGATGGTGGGTTTGAACTGCTGACCTTGTGGTTCAAACCAACTTTGTAGTCCAGCGCATTAACCCAGAGCACCACACCAGGACTCCAGCCATCACATTAGGGGTGAGTTCATTAAGTGTTTGACCAAATATAACAGTTAATCATTTTGTATGTATGGCCCACAAATGATGTTATAAATTTTGGTAGAAAAAAGGTTCCCCACCTCTGACCTAGTCCTTCAGTCCTAACTATTAACAGCGAAAAAATGATCCTTAGATATTAAGGAAAATCAACAATGTGAAGAAGGACCAAAATAAAATTTCTCAGTACATAGGGAAAAAAGACTGACATTTTTTTAATATAAAAGTTAAGATACTTAGAAAATGTTGTTACAGTGACTGTATATTCTCCCCACCTTGTTTTGATGTTTCTTGCATCGTTCAGTATTTTGCCTATTGTTGCTGTTGTTAAGTGCCATAAAGTTGATTCCAATCCATAGCGACCCTGCATAGGGTTTCCCAGAAGCATCTGGTGAGCTTGAACCACTGACCTTGCAGTTCACACCGACTTTGCCTTCCAGCACATTAACCCACGGCACCACACCAAGACTCCATTTTGCCTATAGAATCCTTTAATATTACAAGTCACCTTGATTGTTTTTCTTCAGTTCTTTCAGCTTGATAAATGCTGAATATCTTCTTACCTTTCAGTTTTCTAACTACAGGTCATTGCACATTTCATTATACTATTTTTGTCTTCTATAGCTGCTCATTAAATTTTTCTTTTCAGCTCTTTACTTCATCATTTCTTCCAACCACTTTAGCTTCTCTACACTCAAGAGCAAGGTTCAAAGTCTCTTCTGACATCAGCTTTGGGATCCTCTGCTTTTCCTGTCATTAATGACCTTTTGCTTTCTTCATATATCATGTTCTTAATATCATCCCACAACTCTTTCTGGTCTTTGGTCATTGGTGTCTAATGCATCAAATCTGTTTTTGAAATGGTCTCTAAGTTCAGGTGGGCTATATTTTGGTTCTCTGGAATTGTTTTAATGTTTTTCAACTTCAGCTGAACTTGCATATGAACAATTGATTGTCTGTCTGTCCCATAGTCGGCCCCTGGTTTTGATTTGGCTGGAGCTTGAGCTTCCCCACCATCTCTTCCCACAGATATAGCCCATGTGATTCCTATGTATTCTGGTATGGTCCACATGTATAGTCACCATTTATGTTCATGACAAAGGCATGTGCAATGAATGAATAAAGTACTGGTCTTGCAAATTCTATCATGTGATCTCTAGCATCATTTCTATCACCAAGGCCATATTTTACTGATCATTTTACTGATCCTTCCTCTTTGTACCCAACTTTCACATTCCAATCACCAGTAATTATCACCTCATGTTTCAATCAATTTCTGTTTGAAGAAGTTGGTAGAATTCTTCAATCTCATCATCATTGGGTTTAGTGGTTGGTGCATAAATTTAAATAACAGTCCTATTAACTGGTCTTTCTTGAAGGTATATGGGTATTATTCTGTCACAGACAGCATTGTACTTCAAGATATATTGTGAAATGTTCTTTTTGTTGATGAGTATGATGACATGAAGATATCAGATTCAAAATGACCAATACCAGTCCATTTCAGCTCACTAATATCTAAGATACAGATCTTATGTATCCCATCTTATTTCTGACTACTTCCCATTTCCCTAGAGTCATAGTTCATACATGCCAGATTCTGGTTATTAATGGATGTTAGCAGCTGTTGATTCCAATTTGAGTTGTGCCCCATCGGCAAATGAAGGTCCTGAAAGCTTTGCTCCATCTATGTCATTAAGGTCGACTCTACTTTGAGGAGGCAGCTCTTCTCCAGTCATATTTTGAGTAACTTCCAACCTGAGGGGCTCATCTTCTGGGACTAGATTAGACAATGCTTTGCAGCTGTTCACAAGGTTTTCAGTATAGATCTTTCAGAAGGGAACTACCTTTCTTCCTTCCTAGTGTCCCTGAGTCTGGAAGCTCTGCTGACACCTGTCCACCATGAGTGACCCCAATGTATTTGAAATCCTTGGTATAGCTTCTAGCAACACAGGAGCACACAAGACAACAAACTTCATCAGTATAAGAAATCTATTAATAAGCCAAGTAGTCAACTGAAGATGATAGAGAAACAACAGACAAAACCCACAGAAAGTAGAGGTAAGGCAAAAATAGCAGTATTATTTACCAATTAAATGGAAAAAACTAAGAACACCTATATTAAAAGTGTTTTGAAAACTAATAAAAGAGTAACCTCTCAAATATTGAGGAAAAAAAATAGAAAGAATCACAAAAATAGGATAAAAAGGGATGTTAAATTTTTTTCTTAATAAAATGATATTTAAAACATGTGCCAATAAAATAAAAAATAGATTTCATTTTAAAAGAGAGAGAGTCTTAGTGTGGATAAGCACTTGATTTTAAAGTCAATTTGAACCACAAGGCTGGCAGTTCAAACTCACCAACCTTCCTCAGAAACCCTTATACAGAGTCGCTATAAGTCGGAACCGACTTGATGGCACTTAACAACAACAACTATATATATAATATATATATATAATTTTTCAGACTCCCTCTAAAAAAATTTTTTTGAAAACCTATGACTGTTATATGTATTCAATCCGTTGTTAAAATATCACATGACTCACTCAATGAGATCTTAACAATTAGGGAGTACATCATTGCCAACATAAAGAGACTTTCTCAGAATAAATCGTGAAGTCATTTCTAAGCACAAAACAACCCAAAGACTATTTACTGCACAGCAAGTTAAAGCATCTATGTAAGAAAATACATCAAACTGAAAGAAGATACATGATAAATAACTAGCAACAGTGTGTCTGTAAAAAGGGCCTGAAGTCAATTTAAAAGACAAGCAAACAAATAGTCAAATGGCCAAAAAACATGGACACTGTATAGAAAACACAAAGGAATATAAATAGATAATAAATAGATTAAAAGAGAACTGACCTCTCCACTACATGGGAAATGCATTGAAAATGATGAAATTGTTTCAAACTAGCAAAAATGAGCGACTTCAGTGTCCAAGTGTCAAAAACTGAGGGCTCTCATATTATGGCAGCAGTACACGGACAGGGAGCTGCCAGAAATTCAAACCAGATTCAAAAGAAGACGTGGAACGTGGGATATCATTTCTGCTATCAGTTGGATCTTGACTGAAAGCAGAGCATACCAAAAATATGTTCACTTGTCTTATATTGACTGTGCAGAGGCTTTTGACTACGTGGATCATAACAAACTATGGATAACATTCAAAGAATGGGTATTCCAGAACACTTAGCTGTGCTATTGAGGACATAGATAAAGAGGTAATCATTCAAACAAAACAAGGGCATACTGAATCATATAAAATCAGGAAAGGTGTACACCACAGTTCTGCCCTTTCATCATACTTATTCAGTCTATAGGCTGAGCACGTAATCTGACAAACTGAGCTATAGGAAGAAAAACATAGCATCAGGATTTGAGGAAGAGTCTTTAGCAATCTATGATATGTGAAAGCCAAGAAGACTTGAACTACTTACTAATGAAGATCAAAGACCATAGCCTTCAATATGGATTGCACCTCAATATAAAGAAAACAAAAATCCTCACCACTGAACTAATAAATATCATGATGAATAGAGAAAAGGTTGGAGTTATCAAAGACTTCATTTTGCTTGGATCCACAATATATGCTTATGGAAACAGCAGCCAAGAAATCAAATGGCAGATTGCATTAGGCAAATCTGCACCAGACCTTTTAAAAGTGTTCAAGAGCAAAAATATCACTTTGAGGACTAAGGTGCACCCGACCAAAGCCATAGTATTTTCAATCACCTAATATGCGTGTGAACGTTGGATAATGAATAAGGAAGATCAGAGACAAGTTAATTCATTTGGATTATGATGTCAGGGAAGAATACTGAAAGTTCCATGGAATCCTGGAAGATGTACAGCCAGAATACTCCTTAGAAGGAAGGATGGTTAAGACTTTGTACTTTGAACAAATTATCAAGAGGGACCAATTCCTGGAGAAGGACGACATGCCTGGAAAAGTGGAGCATCAGTGAAAAAGTGGAAGACCCCCAACAAGACGATCAACACAGTGGCAGCAACAATGGGCTCAAACATCAAAATTGTGAGGATGGCACAGAACCAGGTGGTGTTTCAGTCTGTTGTGCACAGGGTCTCCATGAGTCAGAACCAACTCAAAGGTACCTACCAACAGCAACATGCCTGGTGTGGTATTTGAAGAGATCATTTTGGCCAAGTTTACTAAAATGTAAAATGTGGATGCTTTTTGATCCAGCAAGTCTACTTTTTGAGAACTATTCACAAATATACACCTATATCAATTACAAGAATGTGGCCTTAAGCAAGATGCAGCTATGAACTTTTCATTTAAAAAAAATATATTTGATAGTTGATAAAAATGATAAATGTAAAACACTTTATAAATTCCTAAGTCTTATAAAGTACACCACTAATACTATGGTTTTCTGTTGGGTTGAGTTGGATTGGTTTGGTTGGGTCTGGTCTGGTTTAGTCATTGAAGAATTCTTGTGGGCAGAGAACCAAATACTTTGAGAAAATGGGGAAATGCTATGCTAAACCTTTCTTAGAGTAAAAGCTAGGTTTCTAGGATCTTAATGTGGATAGATTTCTGCTGCCTAAAAGAATTAGACTCTTTCTCTGGAAGACTCCTCTTCTAGAGGAAATGCTACTCCATGCAAAGAGGAGATGGGAAGAAAGGAAAGGAGAGGAACAATGGATTGCATCCTTTATGATGTGACATTTCTCTAAGACTCCTATCTTGCATACCCCCAACATTTCCTCTGTAACATTACTAAACTAAACTCTAGCACACTGCATCGCTGGCATCCAACAGAGTCTTTGTGGATTTCCAGGTGCCCATTCTACTGCTTCCTTGTTCTCTCCTACCACTTGACCCTTCACCCCAGCTGGTACTTTTAACCAAGCTGGGGTTGCCATTGGCAAAATCCCTCTTGTGATATCATCTGCTAGAAAACTAACAAAAGAATCCTCTTCTAACATTACAAAAGAATTTGTGCTTTATTCGCTTTATGTGCTGGTGAATTCTCAAGGGCTGTAGCAAATTGAAATTGGCTTGCTCTGGAAGAAAGGATGCTCGCAGCTGTGCCATTGCTGAGGTATTGTGGGAGAAAGGCCTTGGTCTTTACCAATACAGCTATGCTAGAGGTCATCTGCATACTGTAACACCAGCTCTGGAACTGACACCTTCACTGGAACTGACAAGAACTGGATAGCCATTGGATCGTGAGTAAGTCATGTAACCATTCTGAGATAGGGCTGATAAGACAATGATAATGCAATAGCTGTGTCTAGCATAGAAGGTACTGCAGAAAAGAAACACTTACTTTTTAAAATCAATGAGTGAAGAAGCAAACTGTCCCTCTCACTGTCAGTATCAAAAGTTAAGGTTTTCTCCTGGAGAGATAAGAATCCCACCGAAAAATTCTACTTTTCTTTCAGGATGCAAGGATTACTATATAGATTATGGAATCATGCTATGAGAAAGATAAGGGGACAGAGATGAATAGAGAGGGAAGAAGGGAAAAAAAGGGAGGAAAGGGCCAGAAGGAAAAAGAAGAAAACAATCTATATCTGTGCATTCCTTTCTATTATATATGTTGTTGTTAAGTGCTATCAGGTCGGACCTGACTCATAATAACCTTGTATGGGGTTTCTAAGGATTGGCTGATGGATTTGAACCACCCACCTTGAGATTAGCAGTCCAGTGCTGATCCTACAACACCATAAAAGAACTCCTCTATGCTACTTATACATCTTTGATATTTGTGGGACTCCTAGTGTGGCGCTGTAGGACCAGCCACGCAACAGCACTTAGCAATAACGGCAGTATAGAGAGGGGAATGCTGGTTGCATAACAAGTGGAATTTTGGTCTGCTCGCCTCAAGTTCAGCCACTCTAATCTACCAGTCATTCTGCATGGGAGAAGGATGACGTGTTCTGCTCCCATCAAGATTGACAGCCTTGGAAGCCCTATACAGTGTCACTGTAAGTCAGAACCGAGTCAACACAACAGTAGTAACAAGTAACAAGTAAGGAGCCCTGGTGGAGCTATGGGGTTCAAAACTGCCATGGGAGGAAGATGAGGGTGTCTGCTCAGATTTAGTCTCAGAAACCCTATCTAGAGTCTCTATGAGTCAGAATTGACTAGACAGCTGTGAGTTTGGGTTTGGGTATTATATATATACTGAAGAAAAAATGGATGCCTTTGAATTGTAGTGTTTGTGAAAAATATTGACTATGCCAAGGATTTCCAGAAGAAAGAACAAATCTGTCTTAGAAGTACAGCCAGAATGTTCCTTAGAAGCCAGGATGGCAAAACTTCATTTCACACACTTTAGACATGTCATCAGGAGAGACGAGTCACTGGAGAAGCACATCATATTTGGTAAAGTAGAGGGTCTGTGCAAAAGAAGATGACCCCCAATGAGGTGAACTGACACAGGGACTGCAATGAATGGTTCAAACACAGCAAGTGTTGTGAGGGTGACTCAGGACCAAGCGCTGTTCCATCCTGCTACACATAGGGTGGCTATTCGTCAGAACCGACTCGACATGTCTTTATCTGTATCTCCAGACAAGACAGCCAGAGCAGATGCTCTGCTATTGTCCTCATCACCACCAGTAAAGTCTATCGAGCATCTAAGATTTGGCAGAGCTGTGCTCAATGTTTTACAAGCATTGCTTTATGACTCACCCCTAATAAGAGGTATCATTAATACCCCCCATTTTACCTTTACAAAAACTGGGTCTTGAAGAGGGAAAGAATTGACCCATGGCCATTCAGTGCAATAAACAATGAAGTCTGGATTCAATCCAGGACCACCTGATCCAGAGCTCTGACTGGAAATGACAAGCCTCCCCTGCTGCTTCATCCCAAAGGCACTGGGCTCTATACCGTGGCTTCCCAGAGGAGATGGGCCATAAATCTGCAGGGGTGGATTGGTGTTGCTTCTCTTCTCCAATCATTGATGGAAGCTAGACATTAACACCCAAAATTACCCTTCAATTTACTAGGTAATTTTCTTCCTTTAATTCACTCCTCTTTTCTACCAAAGGCATCCTGGGTCATTAAAAAAAAAAAAAAAATCCTTAGCTTTCTTTCTCTCTTTGTCATTTCTCTCTCCTTACCAATTATCATTAATAATTTCTTCATTATGAAATCTAGGGAACTGACAAGAAACTTCTATCACTAGGAGGAATGCATGTATGGAAAGAGGCCAATGAAAGCCCCAAGGGGCTGGCCAGATTACAGTGTGTCAACAGGATAACATTGACATTCAAAATGCACACGTGGTGGATCAGGAAATGTCAGGGCAGGAGTTGTGCAATTGTGCAATCATTCTCCCTGGCAAATCTGAGTCTTCTTCCACAACAGAGGAACTTGAGAGAATGGAACAGAATTTAGCAGAACACCACAAAGATCCTTAAAGAATTGAAAAACAAAACCAATGAGTGAAGGTTAAATACACCTAGAATTTTCCTGCAGTAGCCTGAGAATGAAAACAATGGTTTCCCAGAGAAAGAAGGAAGGAGGAAGTAGTACATCCTGAGTGCTTACCATGTGCTGGACACTGTACTGGGAGAGAACAACGAGGCCATTGCCTTCCATGAAGAATGATAGCCTTGGAAACCCGATGGGGCAGCTCTACTTGGGCCAAATGGGTGACTAGGAGTCTGAATCAACTCAATAGTAGTGGTAGGTGGGGCACTGCATTTGAAATTCTATGTACATTATCTCAAATAATTTTCAGTAACCTTTCAGAAAAGGAGCTCTGGTGGTACAGTGGTTAAGCACTCAACTGCTAACCAAAAATGTGGGCGGTTTGAGCCCACCAGCTACTCCAAGGAAGAAGAGACCTGTTTCAGTAAAGACTATAGTCTTAGAAACCCTAGGTTGTTAAATGTTGGCAGCAACTCCTCTAACTGTGATAACCAAACATGTCTCCAGACATTTTCAGATGTCCCCTAAGGGCACAAAGAGGGCAAAGTGACATCTGGTAGAGAACCAATGAGACAGAGCTTTAAGGCATATCTAACTTTAAAGTATATAACAATGAAATGTGCAAAGATCTGGAATCAGTAAACCAAAAAGGAAGAACACACTCAGCTCAAGCTGGGGTAACTGAAGAAAAAATTCAAGCCTTGACTTTCGTTATTGAAGGATTATCTGTGCAAATTATTGAATGATGCAGAAAGCAATAAAAGAAGATGAAAGGAATACACAGAGTCACTATACCAAAAGGAAATGGTTCATGTTCAACCATTCCAAGAGGTAGCACATGATCAAGAGTCAATAATACTGAAGGAGGAAGTCCAAGGTGCATTGAAGGAATTGGCAAAGAACAAGGCACCAGGAATTGATGGAATATAAAATGAAATCTTTCAAGAAGTGAGACTGCACTAGAGACAGTAATTCATCTCTGCCAAGAAATTTGGAAGACAACTATCTGGCCAACTAATTGGAAGAGATCCATATTTGTGTTCATTCCAAAGAGAGGTGACCCAACAGAATGCAGAAATCATCGGACAATACCTTTGATTTCCCTTGCCAGTAAAGTTTTATTAAAGGTAACACAGAAACAGCTGCAAGCATACATTGACAGAGAACTTCCAGAGATTCCAGCTGGATTCAGAAGAGGCCATGGAATGAAGGATATCATTGCTGATGTCCAATGGATCTTGGCTGAAACCAGAGAATGTCAGAAAGATGTTTACCTATGCTTTATTGACTATGCAAAGGCTTTCGATTGTGTGGATCATAACAAGCTATGGACAATATTGCGAAGTATGAGTATTCTGGAACACTTAATTGTGCTCATGAGGAATCTGTACCAGGGCCAAGAAGCAGTTTTTTGAACAGAACATGGGAACACTGAATGGTTTAAAATTAAGAAAGATGTGCAACAGGGTTGTATTCTTTCACCATACTTATTCAACCTCTATGCTGAGCAAATAATCCGAGAAGTTGGGTTATATGGAGAAAAACATGGCATCAGGATTGTAGGAAGACTCATTAACAACCTGCAATATGCAGATGATACAGCCTTCCTTGCTGAAAGTGAAGAGGACTTAAAACATTTACTGATGAAGATCAAAGAGCACAACTCAGTATGGATTACATCTCAATGTAAAGAAAACAAAAATCCTCACCACTGGACCAATAAACAATATTCTTATCAACAGAGAAAAAACTGAAGTTGTCAAGCACTTCATTCTTCTTGGATCAACCATCAACACTCATGGAAGCAGCAGTCAGGAGATCAGACGATGTATTGCATTAGGCAAATCTGCTACACAGGAACTTTTTAAAGTGTGTTGTGCAATTTTTGTGAAGGGGTAATTACAATAATGGCAGGATTCAAAGGCTGTGTGTTATTGATGGCAACAATCTCACCAGTCTCTGAGGTTTTTACTGCCTCATCTTTCAGTTCCCATAAGCACCTGCAGTGAACCCACTCTCTTAGTATGGGGACACTGACCACAGCGACAGACTCCCTGCTGCCCTTTCCCCTTTGTATAGCAATCTGCCCATTCAGAAGACCTCAGTAAAAGGCAAACAAATTCCTCCACATAATGAGGTAAGATAAATGCCAGCTGAAACCATGGAATGTGTCCACCTGCTGTTAACCCCATGCCCAACACGCATCCAAAGGCCCAACGCACCATAAGCCAAAACCAAGCCCTTTGCCATCAAGCCGATTCTAACACGTGTTACAGGTCCGAACTGCTCCACAGGGTTTCTTGGCTGTAAACCTTGCAGATGCAGATCACCAAGACTTGCTGCTGCGGAACCACTGGATGGGTTCCAACCACCAGTCTACAGTTTCATGTTGTTGTTGTTAAGTGCCGTCGAGTCGGTTCCGACCCATAGCGACCCTGTACAGGGTTTCCGAGGGTGTAAATCCTTACGGGAGTAGAAAGCCTCATCTTTCTCCCGCGGAGTGACTGGTAGTTTTGAACTGCTGACCTTAAGGTTCGCAGCCCGATTCGTAACCACTACGCTACCAGAAACTGAGCCACCCACGGACCTCTTCCAAAACACAACAGGTGCCAGTAAATATCTATGGAATGGATGAATAATGAATCCATTGGTATTAGGTTAATCAAATGACAAGTAAAAACAGAAGCTGCAGTAAAACTGCCCCCACCTCACCCGCGGCCCTCTGGAGCATTAGCTGAGCTGTCCACAATGAGGTTTTCTCATCACCACAGAGGCTGGTGTGGGTAGAGTCCTGGTGTGCTGCTGTACAATAAACACTGAACTGTTAACCAAAAGGTCAGTGGTTCAAACTACCCGCTGCTCCTTGGAAACGCTATACAGGGTCACCGTGAGTCGAAACCAGCTTGACGGTGCATAGCAACACAACCCAGAGTTTTGATCGAGACAAGGCAGATCTGCTCCTCAGCAGTTGTGCTAATGGAAGAATCTGACTTTAATATTTCACTGTTTACTTTAGATCTTACCATTTTCATGTATGACTTTAGCACTAGGGAATTGGATCAAATAGGAGCTCTGAAAGCTGGTTCTGGGTGGCGTCCTATTCATATGACATAGTAGCAATGGTAACCCTCCTTCCCCTTGATTCCCTAGGAGGCCTGCCTTGCCCAAGCCAGCTGTGTCCATCCTCCAGAGCTAACCAACCTTGAATACATTGACACTTACCAAGGGCATCCTCTGTGCCAGGAACTATGTCCAACATGCCACATGAAGCCCCCATTCAGTCTTTTCTGAGAGGCAAGCTGCTTTCACTCCCATTTTACAGATTAGAAAAGCAAAGTTGAGCTCACCTACTCCATGACTCCTTTCCTCACCACCCCTGGCTGACAATTCCATTCCCTCCTCTGAGTTTCCACTCTCTGGAACCATCCAAGACACTCCCATAAGCACTGGTGTGTCATTCTTCATCCATGTTTTGGTATGTCCAAAGTCTAGTGACAGTCATGCCTAACATGTAAATCATGGTTTGCCATCCATAGAGCAGTCCCTTTGGTCACCTCAACATGACCTTCCAGAAGTTCAGGACAGCAAGAAGTACAGGTGTTTGACCATCATCATCTTCTTCCTCATCCTCACCTCCACTTCCCACTGCGATAGCCCACGTTCGAGAAGATGATGGCTTGGCCCACAGAATCGATGGTCCAGAGCTCCAGCCCAGTCCTTACAACCCCACATTCTCTTCTCTTTGTATGGCACACAAGAGATCAAGGCTGCCTGTATTTCTGCTTGATTCTAAACGTGAATGAACAGAGGTGTGAAAGTGGGCTCATCTCCCACTGGGACCAGCATTCCCCTGAGGGGAACAAGCCAGGGTCTCTCTGTTTGGACCCCACAGTCACAGAGTCTTACTGGGAAACAGCACGTCTGGAGACCTGGAAATGTCTCTTCACAGCTTCCTCATCCACCAAACACTGACAACCACGTCCAGGAGGCTATTCTGTGGGTTAGATGACCCCACAGTACTGAGGTCATTCCAGTCCCTGGTAGATGCTCCCATTCTTTCCCCCAAAGCATCCAGTGCTGCCCCTTGAATGTCCAGCACCAATCCCAGTTAGCCACCAGCCATTGTGACCTCTTAGTGTCAGAATAGAGTTGTGCTTCATTAGATTTTCTTGAATGATATGTCAAGGCTTTCTCCCAAGGTACCTCTGAGTAGACACAAGCTTCCAACCTTTCTATTAACAGTCCAGTGTGTCAACCATTTGCGTGACCAAGGGACTCCACACCTTGTACCTAGCAACTCTCAAGATATGATTGACAGTTTTAAGACTGTGGAAGAAGCCGTCTGGTGCCACCTCCATCGGTGAAGCAGCTCAAAGCTTCAGCCCAGCCAACACATCGTTTTTAGCTGGGAAAAGTAATTGCAAAAACTGTACTGACATTTACCAGTTTAGAGAAAATAAGCAATCTAAGCCCTCACTCCCCAGCCAGAATGACCTGCCTGGACAGCCTCGGGTCCTGCTGTCCCCACACCGCAACCCTGTGTTTGCTCCTGTGGTCAATCCAAGCAGGACGCTGGGACTAGGACACTCTGGGTGACAGATACCAGGTTTTGAGGCTGGCGGCTCTGAACGATGCGTTGTTTTTTTGTTTGTTTGTTTGTTTTTTCTTTCTGGTTGAAAACTCTGGTTGTCGTTTTTAGCTCCGCAAACCCACCCACAGTGTCTCTGTGTTCACTCTCTGACCCATGGCGAGGGGGCCTATTTTCTCCCGCTGTATGACCCCACCTCCCAAGACGCCAGGATGTGTCTGTGTATGTTTCTCCCTCTCTCCCATCTGTAAACGGCATTTCAGGGTGTGAGAGAAGCCGAACCACAGGTATGTTTCCTGTCTCTGCTGAGAAGTTCCATCAAAGGCAGATACCCGCAGGCCTGTCCCAGCTGCGCCTGTCCTCTGAGAGCTGAGCAGAGAGAAACCCTTTGTTTCTCCAAGAGCTGTGTGATTTGAGTGGGCGCTTTCTCTTCGCCTTTCCCATTCCAACTCCAGAAAGATCCCCTCTCCTGTATGTGGGCTCTTGATCTGCCAAGGTAGACCTAGGTTCAAATTCAACATTGCCATCTCTCATCTGTCCCTAACTTTCCTTCTCTGGAGAGAGTGAGCAATTGATGAGGCACTAAGACAGTGCCACACCCTGGCTTGGCTGTTGTCTAGAGAAGGTGGCAGAGTCCAAGGAAAGTTCTGGCACCTGGTGGGCACTCCATAAATGCTAGCTCCTTTCCACTCCACCCTTTGGACCTAGACCCGGAGACACGTTGTCGGCACACACAAAGCACCAGCGACTGCCAACACTCCTGCTTTCAGGGACCGGCTATTCCCAGAGTGGGAGGCATGTCCCAGGAGAGCTGCAGAGTCCAGTTGCCATGGAGACTGCTGGTACTTGTGTATCAGAGAAAAGTGTGCTCCCCCGACGTTCTCAATGGAAGTAAGCTGCCAAACCTTTCTTTCCCGGCACTCCAACCTTCACAGCCAATCAGGTTAAGGTCCCACGTGATTCCACATCAAGATCCCATGCCCTGAACAGCTGCCTCTTAATAAAATCACGGAGTCCTGGTGTGGCGCTGTAGCTAATGCGTCAGACTGCAAAGTCATTTGAACCGGAAGGTCAGTGGTTCAAGCTCACCAGCTGTTCCTTGAAAACCCTATGGTCGCTATGGGTCACTGTGGGTCGGAATCAACTCGACAGCACTTAACAACAAATAAAATCGCAATAACGCATTTTGTGTTTAAAAGTAAGATCTTTCTAGCAACAACAACAAAAATACATTCAGCCATTTTTAAATAAATTTATTATTATTCTATCCATTTCTTCTTGTTTTTCAAAAAGCCTGCAAGATAGACAAACATATTATGATTATTTCCACTTTATAGACAAGGTTCCAAGAAATTAATGAGTCCGCTAAAGTCACATAAATGAAAGAAGGAGTAAAAGCAGGCCCTGACCTCTGAACCCTGTCCACTGCCACCTTGGCAAATGGCCCTGAGTTGCCTAAAATTACTTCTGTGGGATGAAGAAGACGAAAGCAATACAGAGCCCCAAAGGAAACATTCTGCAGAATCCTCAGAAAATGCATCTTCGCTTGAAGCTGCTTTTCTCATAGGATAACAACCTTGAGGTCTTCACAAGAACACACATGAACACACATGAACATTCTCAACAGATTCCCAGCTGTGGACTGTTAGAAAGCAGGCAGCTAAGTCCCCTCCCACCCGGTGCAAATATGCAACAGGAAAAACACCGCCTAGATCATTTATTATAAGTTCAGTGTAATGAAACTCCAATTTTAATTTAGCCATCTGCAATTTCAGCACAAAGACCCTAGCCTCCTTTTAAATACAGTGGGCAGGGGCCCACCGGGATGTAGCAAAATTGACCTGGTGCACCTGGCATTAAATTTTTATTTGTTTGGTCCCTGTGACTCTGGCATAGAGGCTGTGGGTTCTATAATGAGGGAGCCGTGTCCTGCTCACCCTAAGAGGCCAGGCACATAGAAAGTGTGTAGTAACTGTTCTATTAGCTCCAGGGAGGTAGCAGCAGCCTTACTCCCAAAGGAAAGCATTCAGGGAAAACACAGAGTGATGAGCTACAGGGACCAGGGACCACATGGCAAACCCAGTGACAGTGAAAAGATGGCTTTTTAAAGAAAATAATCTCTACCTTGGGCCACTTACTATGTCCCAGACACATGGGGAAGTGCTTTACATTTTTTCATCATATCTTTTCAAGTTCGAGGGACAGAAACCATTGGGAATTCATCGGCTTAGGTGACGGCATGGTTCAGGGGCGGTTCCGGTAAAACTAGGCCCAAAACTGCAAACAGAGAAGAGTGATGCCGTCAGTGGCTCTCTCTTTTCTCATTCTCTCCTTCTCTCTCACTCTGTCACTCTCTCTCTGTCTCATTCTCTCTATCATTCTCTCATTCTTTCTCACTCTGTCACTCTCTCTCATTCTCTCTCTCTCTCTCCCCTCTGCCAGCCACCCCACCTCCTGTCATATGCTCAGAGTCACCTGTACTACATGGGTGTCTTCACAGAGCTTTTCAGTCTGAATTCTCATCTGGGGATTCTATCAGGCTCCACTTGCTTCTAGAATTGTGTGCAAACAGTAACATCCAAAGCTCAGCAAAGGAGGACATCAAACTTTTTTATTTGTCTGACCAGAAAAGCAATGTGTTCCAGAATGTGTGAAAGAAAGTCCAAAAAAGGAATGAAGAACAGATTGCCAGACCTGCTCCCAGGCCCGGGATCCTCCAGTCCCGACTAGCAGGACCTAATGGAGCCTCAAGTATGTACCCAGCACATGCCTCTGACTCAGCATCACGGCTTCCTTAGCCCCCATGCTTTAGCTCTTGGAAGAATTTCAATAAAGACAAATCAATACTAAAATCCTGGCCCTGTATTTTTCTACTATGTGACCTTGAACAATTGACTCAACTTCTCTGACCCTCAGTTCCTTTGACTGTAAACCCAAGAAGTTGCTGTCAAGTGAACGCTGGCTCATGGTGACCCCCTCTGAAGTAGGACTGCTAACAACCTACTGTGGAGGATTTTTGTGAGGAATCAAGTCATTTGAAGCCTTTAACATGGCATCTGGGTCCAATAAATGGTAAAGGTGGTAACAATTCTGAGACCAGAGAACTAGATGGTGCTTGGTTACCATTACCAGCTGCTCTGAAAGGGAAGGTCCTGGACAGACTGGGAAGAAATGTGGAGCAAAACTCAAAATTATACAAAAGACCCACCTTACTCCAGTAAGAAAGAGACCAGAAGAACCTGAGAGTCTGGCCCTTGAGCATCCTTCAGGTCTGAAAAGGCACTCACCCTTGTGGGCCAATTCTCACCCAAGCAGTGGATAGGTCTATAGGGGACAACACTAGTAAGGTGTGCTCACCATGGGATGGTCAGTCATTCAAAACCAAAAGGGCAACATTTTCCTCAGGACAAAGTTGAGAAGGGCTGGGAAGGTGGGTGGAAAGCAAATAGGAACCTCAGGGAAGAAATGGGCTCACTGTTGTTACATGGAGGAGATTGTAATCATTGAAATGAAGCACAGTGTATTATGTGTTAATTGTAAAGCTGATGATATCGTCTGTAAACCTTCACTCAATTCACAATAAAAAGTCTGAAAATAAAAATTACATAAGTAAAGTACAGTCCAGATGATGACCAGTCAGGATACATGGGGGAGGCTGGTGCTTTAATTCAGCCCTGTGCTTGGGACTTGGAATACGATTCTAACATACAAACTTGCCCTCAAAGGAACTAAGAGTCTTAAAAGGGAGACCAGAGACCCACGACAAATGCAGGGCCCTGGGACAGTGTGCAGGACTGAGGCTGGGATTGAGCAGAAAGTATCACAAAGTGTCTCTGGTTTCCACATTGGAATGTTGGCATCAGAGACTGACATGACCCAGCTCCATCTGAAGCATCGGTCTGTGGGCCCAGCATGTAAGTGAAGGCCGAGGGTCCCAGGTAGGAAGCTGATGGACCATTACCTGGTGATGTCAGGCTTATGGATAAAAGGAAACCTGAAATCCTCAGAGCTGTCCATTGGGTAAAGTCTAGAGAGACATCATCTATGCTTGAGTCCTTGGCCTTCACACTCTAGTCCAGCGGGCCCCCAGATCTGAAGGCAGCCATTGGACTGTACCCACCTTCCCATTTCTCTTCTTGCTGAACCAAATCCTCCTCAATAGAAGCAAACTGAAGTGGAAGCAAAGGGGGAACGTCTGTGGCAAATGCAGCATCCTGGGTGCAAGAGATGACAAGCACTGAATGGGAGCTCCTGGCAGGCCAACCCTCCACCCAACAGGGCCAGTGCAAGACCCCTCATTCCACGACCCCTCCCTGAGACACATGCACCCTCAGGCCTGGTCTCTGAAAAGCTAGTTTGTGCCACCTCCACCTCCCACCCATTCACCCAGAGAAAGAATGAAATGCCGCTGAGATTGTGCATTTCCACAGAAACCCTTGTGTCAGGCAGCAAGAGATTCCCATGGCTGCTCATTTATTAGTTGGATAACCTCAAGCAATTTGCTTAACTTCTTGGAGGCAAGGTTACGGACAGACACTGTTTGTTGTTTGTTTCTTTTGTGTACTTGCTTTTGTTATTTATTTTTTAATTTAGCAAATGGGTATAAGAAAGAAGAGGAGAAGTGGAGTGGGGTTGAGGAGGAGAAGAACAACAGTAACACAACAACAACAACATTGAGTGTTCACTGTGTATCCGCACTGATCTGAATTTGAATCTAAGTGCTCATCATTGACTTCCCAGGGCAACCCTTACAAAAAGGTGAGGGCTTTGGGAAGTCCAGAGAGATAGAACCCTTGTCCTGGGTCCCAAAGCTATTAGGTGGTAGAGTGGGTTTCACCCCTAAGCAACCTTCTTACACAGTGAGATCGTTGTTGTACCTCACTCTGCAGATGAGTGGAGTCTGCCTCTGCGGAGTCTGAGAATGAGTTGTTGTTGTTGTTGTTGTTAAGTGCCATCGAGTCGGTTCCGACCCATAGCGACCCTGTACAGGGTTTCCGAGGGTGTAAATCTTTACGGGAGTAGAAAGCCTCATCTTTCTCCCGCAGAGCGGCTGGTAGTTTCGAACCGCTGACCTTAAGGTTCGCAGCCCGATTCGTAACCACTACGCTACCAGAGCTCCTGAGAATGAGTAGCACCAGGAAAATGCTGACCTTCACTGTGGCTTCTGCTCTGCTCTTGGTGCACATCCCAGGGTGGGAGCCCAGGGTGAAGACGAAAGCTAAGACCATCATTCAGTGTTTCATGAGCACCTGTGTGGTCAAACATCATCATCATCATCATCATCATCATCATCATCATCATCATCATTACACTATTTATGGAGGGCCCCCAGATGCTCATCTCACAGACCCTACACTGTTTATGGAGGGCCCCCAGATGCTCATCTCACAGACCCTACACTGTTTATGGAGGGCCCCCAGATACTCTCCTCACAGACTCTACATGTTCAAAGCAACTGTGTGCTTCCAAGAATGCATCTGCTGCCAAAGCCCACTTTGCACAGAACTGGACCCTAGGCTTCCTAGGAAAAATGATGTGTCTTACTCAACAGGGTACCCACTGGGCTTGGCAACAAGCACAGGTTTGATTCACCTGGGGAAATATGAATGAACAAATCTTGTGTGTACTATCACTTGCGTCCAGCTTCCTAGTGTAGTTTTAATAAACCAACACGGGGTCAATCCAATCTCACTGTGCTGCTCACAAACTCGCAGAGGGGCTGCTTACACAATGGACTGTCTCAAACACTCAGTTTCTTCATCAGTACAGTAAAGGGTGTGTGTGGTGTCGCTCTCATGGGGTTGTCCTGGAGACTAAGTGAGCTCATTCCTGTAAAGCACTTAGTACAGCACCAGGAGTAAAGCAGGCATCAGTGGATGGTGCCTACCATTATCAGTGCCATCACTGGTATCATTATCCTGCTCCAGAAAAAACGCAGCAGCTAACGCAGTGAAAAGTGGGCACCGCCCGCATCTAAGACAGGGACTCCACCAGCAGTCTTAACAGAAGGGGCCAAATAAACCACTCCTTCATAGTCCCTCCATCCTTGTTATAACAAGAAAATGCAAATGATAGATTCACAAGGGTCCTTTTTCCCTCCCAAACCTCCGAAACAGGAAAGCAATCCCCCAGCCACCTGGCACTGCTGTGTCTTACACTATGTCCCTGACCTCCTCTGTGGGTTGTTTCTTTCTGTGCTCCATTGGCTTGTTTATCCATCACTCTCTCCAGGCAAATGTGATCTTTTCAGCATCAGCTGGGGAACAACCGACTGTGATCTCAAGTCTTTGGAAGGTCAGTTTAAGAGGCAACGTCTTCCTAGCAACAGTTGCCAGGGAAGGTTATGAGGGTTCACTCAGCTCCCAGTGGAGATAAAGACATGGAAGGCTATAGAAATTGGCATTTCTTTGACTAGGGTGGAGAGGCAGGGGAGGCCGCTTGCCACCATGGAAGGCATCTGCAATCTTCTTGGTTAGGATGGTGTTCACTTCCTTTGTTAGCACTTCTGGCTAGCCTTTTTGTTATATATATAATGTCACTTCATTTTCCTAAAACCTTAGAGGTTAAAATTATCTAGTCCAAAGGTTCTTAATCCTACCAGACCCAAGTTCCTATTTTTATAGCAAATATTTGACAATCCCCCTTGCTATTCTTAGGTGGAATTATGGGCGTATACCTAAATGCATACTTTTTGAGATAAATATAATGTGCTGTAATATGAGTGAGGAATAATTGAATGCTTTTTAAAATAAGATGAATTTCAATATGTGACTGTTTAAGAGCAAATATATTAAGGAGATACTTTTTGGATAAAGATATGGATAAAGCAGATGCTTACACATACTTAGGAACTATTATCCACATTACTCTTTCTTGATGATAGTTTAAAATAGAGCTAAATAAGTACATTCACTAGAGGTATAAAATCATCAAGAAAGCAATGTGCACACATGCACCACAAACACTAGGAACAGTGTCACCTAATAAAACACTATTGTCACCTAAATTGTGATGTGATTTTCAAAATGGCAACCAACTCATAAAGCTACAAGCAAATCCAAGTGCTTGCTTCCTTCCCTTTACAAGGTATTCACCTTCCTAGAAAATTCAGTGTCTCTTAAAGCAATTCTTTGATCTTCTATGTAAATCAGAGCTGGACTCAGGCCCAGATAATTACAACCAGGTTTCTTAGTTCTTCGAATGGTCAGAAGGGAGAAGCTGATGGGTCGTAGATTGACCTCTCATAGTTAAGGATGCCTTCACACAACAGGACACCCAAACTCCCTGGACTTCACCTACTAAATGCCCCATCACTGTGACAAGCAGCAACATTCCCACAAATGTCAAATATATTTCCTAGGGGAGACAGAGATCTAGGCCAACCCCTCTCATCTAAAATGAGAGAATCTGAGGTACAACACTAGAAGTGACTTGCTCAAAAGAAAGGCATAATAAAAACTGGACTCATTTGACTCCCATCCAGGGATTTAGAAGAGTGAACTGGAATTTTGTGAATTCCCCTCACTCCCTAGATGTGTGAACCTTAAGCCTCACGATGTGCTGCTGTCAGCCATGACTCCATTGCCCCCTTCTCTGCCCATTTTCAAGAGCAACTTGATTTTTTGAGTGCCAATGATTTCTAGCTGTGTACTCAGTTGTGCGCTACTTTGAAGATCTGTTTTGGAAGAAATACAGTGTCCTTTGGATAAAAAAGGGGTCATTTCTCCACTTGTTGAGAGTGATCAACAATCTAGAATTTATCAGTGCTCCGCCAATTGAAGAAGACTACAGGCGAGGCTGTAGTGAAGAGACTTTATTTCATTGTTTGTACAAAAGAAAGGAATTGAAGTGTTTTAAGGATTAGAGTTTTGTCATATGATTTACTTTTTGAAAAAGTATTAAATGTCATTGTTATCATTGTTATTAAAGGAGACTTTAATTGATTGACACGTTCAAAGGATGTTAAGGATGTTGCGCAACTTGAAACTAGACTCCCAGCTA
This sequence comes from Chrysochloris asiatica, assembly GCF_000296735.1. Lineage (NCBI taxonomy): Eukaryota > Metazoa > Chordata > Mammalia > Afrosoricida > Chrysochloridae > Chrysochloris > Chrysochloris asiatica. The sequence goes on from NW_006408619.1 coordinate 114,659, forward strand.
AGAGGTTTACATAAATCATCGTTAGTATATCTCTTGTCATTTAATCCTTAGAAAAAAACAAAGAATGAGGTAACATTATGAACTCCCAATTTACACTTGAAGAAACCACAGCAAAGAAACGTTAAGTATCATGTCAGAAAACACACAGGTGTGCTCCACCACTCTCTAGCAGCATGGTTCCCCCCATACAGTCCTGTAGATTCAAACACCTCGGTACAGATTACATTGTCTTTTCAATAATGCAAAAGAGTCCATGTTGTGTTGTTGTTGCTACTGTTGGTATTGTTAAGTGCCATTGAGTGAGTTCCGACTCATAGCAACCTGTATAGGGCTTTCAAGGAGTGACTGATGGGTTCAAACTGCCATCCCTGTGGTTAGCAGTCCAGTGCTTATCCTACAGCACCACACCAGGACTCCCAAAGATTCCATAGAGCAAATAAATTAGTTATGGAAATATGGGAAGCAAAATAGATTTTATCACTAATGCTTGCAATTTCTCACTTGTGTCCTTAGGAGTCTGTTCACCCCACTAAACAGTTCTTCTACACTCTCAAGAAGAGTTTCTGGAAGGCAGCAAGAAATGAGCTCCAATTTCACCACACAAAAGAAATCCAAGCTTGGATTAATTGGTCCAAGTCATTGTCCAAGTCATCCAGCATCATTGGTCCAAGCCGTCCTAGAGAATCATTGCTTGACATATTTAAGGAAATTACCCTTATAGTACTCGTCTGTCACTTTGTCGTACTGTGGTGCTATGTGTGTTGCTGTGATTCTGAAAGCTATGCCACCAGTATTTTAAATACCAGCAGGGTCACCCATGGTGGACAAGTCTCAGATGGCTTCCAGATGAAGACACACTAGGAAGAAGGAGTGATGAACTACTTCTGAATCTTTAGTCACTGAAAACCTTATGAATAGTAGAGAAACACTGTCAGATATAGTGCAGGAAAATGAGCCCCTAAGGTTGGAAGACACTCAAAATGCAAATGAGGAAGAGCTGCCTCCTCAAAGTGGAGTTGACCGTGATGATGTGAATGGACTAAAACCCATGGGAGAAAAGCCCGCATGACCTTCATTTGCTGATGGGGCACAACTTAAAATGAAGAGAAACAGCTGTACATATCCACTGAAAATCAGAACATGGAATGTACAAGTAT
>NW_006408619.1:120020-121816 GCF_000296735.1 Chrysochloris asiatica
CGGTACTGACTCAATGGCACCTAACAACAACAACATCCTTATAGTAAGGAGCTCTGGTAGTATAGTGCTTCTGAGTCAAGCTGCTAAACTTACAGTCAGCAGTTCAAAACTACCAGGCATTCCATAGAAGAAAGATGAGGCTTTCTGTTCCTGTAAAGATTTACAGCCTCAGAGACCCTATGCAGGGTTGCTATGAGTTCGAACTGACTCCACGACACACCACCACCATCCTTATAGCGCAGTCCTGGTGTGACGCTGTAAGATAAACTCTGGATGGTTGAACCACAAGATCAGAGGTTCAAGCTCACCAGCCACTCCTTGGAAACCTTAAACAGGGTCACTATGAGTCAGAATTGACTCAATGACACTTAACAACAACATCCTTAATAGCAGAATCCTGATGTGGCACTATAAGATAAGCACTGGACTGCTAACTACAAGGTCAGCTATTCAAAGCTATCAACAACTCTCAGAAACCCTATACAAGTTCGCTATGAGTGGGAACTGACTCGATGGCACACAACAACCCTTACAGTAAAGGGATGAAAACCATTGCTTGTTCTAGGAAGATGGCTTTGCCAATCTCCTCTGTTAAGTTGTTAAGTGCCATCGAGTCAGTTCCGACTCATAGCAACCCTGTATAGGGTTTCCAAGGAGCAGTTGATGAATTTGAACCTCCGACCTTGCAGTTCAAAGCAACCTTGCAGTCCAGTGCATTATCCAACAAAGCCACACCAAGAACTGGTAGATGCTCAAAACAAAAATTAACAACTGCAGCTTTTCTGGAGTTATGATGATGGAGATTAGAAGAAGCAGACAGATTTGAGAAAAACTGAGGAGGTAAAATTAACAGGACTTGACCTGGATAAGGTATGGGGAGTAAAAAAAGGAAATGTTTTGAATGATATATACAGAACTGGGAACAATCGCTGATTTGAGGAAACATGGAAAAGGACAGGTTGAGGGGAAGTTTGGATTTGGACACTCTGAATTTGAGGGCGACATCTGAAAGCAGATTGGCCAGTATTCAGGATATCCCAGGCGAGGTCTAAGTCATCCTCATGTAAGTGGTACTAGAAGCCATTCAAGTCAATGAGACCTCTCAAGGCTAAAGACCCAGGAAAAGATAAGAACGTTTAGGGCTCTTTCAGGATTCCCACAGTTAATAGTCAATAGAGGAGACCAATCCTGACAAAAAAATAAAACCTTTAAGTGGCTAGAGAGTTAACCGGAAATCAGGCCAGAGTCCTTTCTATATCTCAGGACAAGGGTGTTTCAGAAAGGAAGTAGTGGATATCAATGTTCAATGCTGCTGAAACATCAAGAGAGAGAAGACTTGAGAAGTATTCAGGGTTTGCAACAACTGATTATAATTACTACCCTTAGCAAGAGCTGTTTCCACGGTGCGAGTTGTGTGAGAATATGATTTTTCGTTTTATCATCCCAGGTATGGATGGGATGGGCACAAATATAGATCTCTTTCCATTGGTTGGCCAGGTAAGTGTCTTCCAAATTTCTTGGCATAGACTACTGAGGGTTTCTAGTGCTTCACGAGTTTGTTGAAACTTTTCAATTTTCATCCCATCAATTCCTGGAGCCTTGTTTTCCGCCAATGTCTTCAGTGCAGTTTAGACTTCTTCCTTTAACACTATCGGTTCTTGATCATATGTTACCTCTTGAAATGGTTGAGCATTGACCAATTCTTTTTGGTGCAATGATTCTGCATGTTCCTTCCACCTTCTTTTGATGCTCCTGCTTCATTCAATATTTTGCTGGTAGAATCCTTCAATATTGCA
>NW_006408619.1:122611-126860 GCF_000296735.1 Chrysochloris asiatica
GTCTACTTTGAAGAGGTAGTCCTGCCCCAGTCATAGTTTGAGTGTCTTCCAATCTGAGAGTCACCTTTTGACACTATAGCAGACAATGTTTCACTGCTACTCATAAAGTTTTCAGAGGCTAACCAATCAGAAGTGGTCTGTCTCTACTTCTTCCTAGTCCGTCTTGGTCTGGAAATTCCATTGAAACCTGTCTGCCATAGGTGACCCTGCTGGTCTTAAAAATTCCAGTGGTGATGATTACAGCATCACAGCAACACACAAACCACCACAGTCAGACAAACTGACAGACAAGTAGTGTAGTGACAGGTTAGAGAAAGGGCTGGAAAGAAATGAGGGGCTGAAAGGCTTGTACCGGGGTCTGCACACGGGATGAAAACATGCTGTATGCCATGGCAGGGGCACACAGGGTGGAGGGAGGTGTGGAACGGACACATCCTGGCACCTACAACACTCATAGACACCTTGCCATGCTGCACAGAGTTGTTTTTATCTTTCTGGCATATGCAAGAGTGTTTGCAAACATTTAAATGTGTGAAAGGTATCAGAACAGAGATGCACTGCAAAGCCCGTCCCCACCCACACCCCACCCCTGCGAACCTTACTCTCCCCACGCAGGCAGACAGTGGGTAAGAGATGAGGTTCCTGCTTTCTCCAGACCAATATGTGCCCAGGCCAGTGGACACATTCAGAGCTCCTTTCAGCCAGAGCTCCCAGTCTGGGTTTGGCACTCACTTGGCGATCTTTGTGTTCTACAGACATTTAACTCTGTACTTAATTTAGGTTTAATAGGCAGCTATTATGGTTAAATAGAGACCAGCTGAACTGATTATTTGAGACATAGTTATGGTCATTTAACAACTATGTGGTCTGACTGCTACATCTCAATAAAGGTTTACCAGTACCCGGTTATTATGACGCCCTTGCATTTGGAAACTGCCTGCAACTAGCTACTGCTTGCTCACTCTTCGTCTCTCTCTCTCTCTCTTTCTCTCCCTCCCTCTCTCTCTCTCTTTCTCTTTTTCCTTCCCCCACTATGGCATAAGGGCCCGGAAGTTCCCAGCTCTGCTTCCCTCCCTGGACCTCAAATTAGTCTGTGTCCACAGAAACTGGAAAGCTAAACTAGGACCATGTGTGGCTTTAATGGCGAGTTTGGCCCTGCTGAGAGGACTGGGGCTCACGGCAACACACCAACAAATTCCTAAACCACCTGTCAGGGCACTTTTAGACTCGGATTCAAACACCCAATGGCAGTGGAGCTTCACTGAGAAACTCAAAAGGCCACACTCTGAGCCCAGAAGTTACCCAGACACTTGAAATTGCCGTAGGAGAAAAGAGTCTGTGTGTAAGAATGAGAATCAGGAAGGAAACTCGAGGGGTACTGATTCCCTAAGCATTTTGTGTTGTTGTAGTGCCGTGTTATAGTGCAATTCATGACCAAGGACCAGTCTGCAACCTGTTTGTGGTGCAGTGAATTGTTTAATGTCTCTTCTAACCATCGTTTTTGGAAACTCCCACCAAACGACTGTTTCGTGATGGGTCTGGGTAAGAGAAGGTGGAGAAGGTGCTCATAGATGACATGATTCATTTGTGGCTAATGGTCAACTGGACAGTGATGGTAAACACTTGGAAATCTAACGAGGGGATTGCTTAGTGATACTATCCTGCTGGGCTTTAAATGAGGCCTCTCAGAAGCAGGAGAAAGGTAGATTCTTGCTACCATCAAAGAAATAGAGCCAGGAGTGGAATACATCCTTTGAACCTAATACATACCTGTGCATAGAGCTTATTGAACCAGAGACAGAAAGTTGTGACACCGGAGGAGGGGCAGAGGAGCAGCCACAGGCAGAACCAAGAGCAAGCTGGGGGCTTCCCAGCCCAGAAAGCCCGGGAAACCAAGTGACTTTGAGCAGGAGGTTTTCTTGCATAGCTGAGTACTTCCATGCATTTAATTGGAGGCATGAGGTTTGCTAACCCACAGAGCTAGAGTTGAGTGTCTTCAGGCTGAGGCTTACAGTCATGTGATGTATCCAGTGGACATTGGTCAGCAGCCCTCAAAGACCTTTGTAACATTGGCTAGGCAGAAAGAGGTCAACCTTGGGCCCAGCTGAGTAGAGACTGTCCTGAGTGGAAGAACTGTACTCTGCAGGTTTTCTAAGCCTTCCTTGTAACCTATTGACTTCCCTAATAAACCCATAACTGTGAGCGTGGTGTCTGAGTTCTGTGTAGCCCCTGCCATGTGCTGTGTGAATGGATGGTGCCATGTGTGTAAGGTGTTCCTTTGTTGTTGTTGTTAGTTGCTATTGAGTTGACACCCACCTCATGGGGACCACACTGGAATGAGACTTTGCCCAGCCCTGTGGCATCCCCACAATCAGTTGCCAGTCAGAGTGTTGTGATCCACAGGGTTTGAGCTGGCCGGTTTTGGAAGCAGACCACCAGGTCTTTCTTCTAGTCTGTCTTAGTCTGGAAACTTTACTGAAACCTGTTCAGTATCACAGCTACACGCAAGCCTTTGCTAACATACAGGTGGTGGCAGTGTGACCGGTGCTGTGGCCAGGAATGGGACCTGCATCTACTGCATGAAAGGCAAGAAGACTACCACTCACCGCCACTGCCCTTTAACTTGGTCCTTAGTTGTTGCTGTTGTAGTTGTTGTTGTTAGGTATTGAGACCATACCATCTCATAGTGACCCTATTATGCACAACAGAATGAAACACTCCCCAGTCCTGAGCCAACCTCACAATCATTGCTAAGCCTGAGCCCATCGCTGTTGCCACTGTGTTCATCCATCTCATTGGGGGTCTTTCTCTTTTACTCCTACCCTCCGCCTTACCAAACGTAATATCCTTCTCCAGGAACTCGTCCCTCCTGATGATAGGTCCAGAGTATGAGAGACAATGTTTGACCATCCTGGCCTCCAAGGAGTACTCTGGCTGTACTTCTTCCAACACAGATCTGTTGGTTCTTTTGGCAGCCCTCCAACACCATAACTCAAATGCATCAATTCCTCTATGATCCTCCTTATTCACTGTCCAGCTTTCACATGCACATGAGGTTATTGAAAATACCATGGCTTGAGTCAGACTCACCTTAGTCCTCAAACTGACACTTTTGCTCTTCAACACATTAAAGAGGTCTTGTGCAGCAGATTTGCCTAATGCAATACACCATTCCTTGCAGATCCTTAAACTAAGAACAGCATTTAGGAACTGGGGTATTTGAAATTGCTAGAATAGCCAAGCATTTGATTGATCAGTGGACTCAATTTGTGACCAAAATAAGGGCCAGTCTGGGTACTGACCGATGCTGGGCCCAGGTGCATATGGCCTGAACTGAGATTGGCCAGGAGATGCTGGACCACATATCTGTCCACCAAGGACTGAAAATTTAAAAACTCATCTTTCAGCACAGAAAGTTTGAGAACCACAGTTACAGTTTTGGATCTCTCGCTGCCTCTCTTTTTCCTTCCTGCCTGTCCACTTTGGGGCACACATTGTTGTTGCTAAGTGCCATTGAGTCGGTTCCAACTCATAGCGACCCTGTTTAGGGTTTACAAGGAGTAGCTAGTGGGTTTGAATTGCTGACCTTGTGGTTAGCAATCCAGTGCTTGTCCTACAGCTCCACACCAGAACTCCTTGGAGTACATTCATTGTTAAGTACTGTTGAGTCAATTGCCATCATAGCTACCCCATATAGGGTTTCCAAGTTTTCTTTTTTTAAATCTTTGCAGAAGCAGAAAGAAAGCCTTATCTTTCTCCCACTTACGGTACATGTTGTTGTTGTTGTTGTTAGGTGCCATCGAGTCAGCACCGACTTACAGCGACTTTATGCACAACAGAATGAAACACTACCCGATCCTGGGCCAGCTTCACTACTGTTGCCACGCTTGAGTCCACCAATGCTGCCACCTGGCCAATCCATCTCATTGGGGATCTTCCTCCTTTTCTCTGACTTTCCACCTTACCAAACATGATCTTCTCCAGTGACTGGTCCCTCCTGACAATATGTCCAAAGCATGAGAGACGAAGTTTGGTCATCTTCGCCTCCAAGGAGAGCTCTGACTGCACTTCTTCCTAAACGGATCTATTGGTTCTTTTGGCAGCCCATGGCACTTTCAATATTTTCCTCCAACACCATAACTCAAAAGCATCAATTCTTCTATTGTCTTCCTTATTCACTGTCCAGCTTTCACATGCATATGAGGTTATTGAAAATACCATGGCTTGGGTCAGGCACACCTTAGTCCTC
>NW_006408619.1:127285-128623 GCF_000296735.1 Chrysochloris asiatica
ATTCAGTGTTCCCATGTTCTGTTTTAACAACTGCCTCTTGGTCCAGGTATTACTAAAGGTAATACAAAAATGGCTGCAAGCATACATTGATATAGAACTTCTAGAGATTCAAGCTGGATTCAGAAAAGGCCATGGAATGAGGCATATCATTGCTGATGTCCAATGGATCTTGGCTGAAAGCAGAAAATATCAGAAAGATGTTTACCTTTATTGACTATGCAAAGGCTTTCGATTGTGTGGATCACGTCAAGCTATGGACAATATTGCAAAGTATGAGTATTCTGGAACACTTAATTGTGCTCATGAGGAAGCTATACCTGGGCCAAGAGGTAGTTGTTCAAACAGAACATGGGAACACTGAATGGCTTAAAATTAAGAAAGGTGTGTGACAAGGTTGTGTTCTGTCAGCATACATCTATGCCTGGGGTTCATAATAAGACATAAAATGCATCCTTAAACTGAAACCTGTCTCTAGAAACAAATGGAATCCATCTGTTTCTTTTTGTAAAAATCAAGAATAATTAAAAATACTAAAAACCACTAAATTGTATAATTTAGAGGGGGGAATTTTATGATATGTGAATATTGTCTTAGTAAAGCTGCTATTAAAAACGACAGATATACAGATATGCATAGAAGTATATGTGTATTCAAACATATACACATATAGATGACCACATATATATGTGTTCACATTCATACACTTGTCAGACATACCATAAATATCTTCTGTGTCAAAACCAAATCAAGAAGGAAACTAGGCACAAATGTATTGTGCACAATCAATGCTATTTATGTGAGGGTTCAGACAGTAACATATGGAATGTTAGAAATACTTTTGATGAATTTATGATTTGTAAATTCTATCTTAATAAAACTGCAATTTTAAAAGATAGATACAGATGAGCAGACTTCAAACTATTCATGGGAAAATTCCATTTTAAAGATAATAGAAATTTTCTATTAAAGATCATGACATTTTCCATGAATTTTTTGAAGCTCCCTTATATATACACGTTGTTGTTGTTGTTAAGTGCTGTCGAGTTGGTTTTGACCCATATCAACCCTGTATAGGTTTTGAAGGAGCAGCTATTGAGATGAACCGCCGACGTTGTGGGTTCCAACCGACCTGCAGCTGAGTGTTTATCCTACAGCGCCACACCAGGACTCCTCATATATACAGGTTGTTATTTTTGTGAAGTGCCGTCGAGTTGATTCCAACCCATAGTGATCCTGTATAGGGTTTCTGAAGAGCAACTGGTGAGCTTGAACTGCCGACCTTGCTGTTCAAACAGACTTTGCAGTCCAGCACATTACCCCAAAGTGCCAGGACTTCCA
>NW_006408619.1:128853-130544 GCF_000296735.1 Chrysochloris asiatica
TACCAGAGCTCCTTATATATAATATATATACATATATGTCAGAATACCATAAGTGTCAATGTCAAAATAAAATCAAAAAACAAATGTGTTTTGCACAGTCTGAGAGGGTTTGGATAATAGCATATGGAATGTTAGAAATAATTTCAGTGCTATAATGAATTGTACTGTGTGGTTCCACCGATGGCGCCCAGTAGCCCCTAGGCTTCGTGGAGGACTTTGTCACATGAACGGCTGGAGTGCTTGGTGGACCTGTCATCACATGAACACAAGCTGACTTTTGTGTGTACAGGATAGAGAGAGGGGAGTGACTGAGCCTTCAGTAGCAGACGGTACCAGCTTCCCAGTAAATGTTTGTATGTGTAGCACATGTCTGCCTCACACTGAGTTTCAATTTTACAGAATATTTGGCTGTAAACTGAAACCTAAAACTATAATCCACTTCTATTCTGGGAAACCATTGATATTTATGAAATTCCTAATAGTCAAGTTGTCTTTGATGATGATTATAATAACAATACCTAACACTTGGAGTCCTGGTGGGGTGCTGTAGGATAAGCACTGAACTGATAACCCCCAAAACATCAGTTCAGACCCACCAGTTCAGCTCCTTGGAAACCTATGTAGTTGTTGTTAAGTGCCGTTGAGTCGGTGCTGATCCATAGCGACCCTGTGTAGGGTTTCCAAGGAGCAGCTCGCAAGCTTGAACTGCTGGCCTTGGGGCTCAAACCAGTTTTGCAGTGCAGCACATTAACTCACACACAGTGCCAAACCAGGACTCCTGAAAACCATGCACAGGGTCAATATGAGTCAGAACCTACTCAACAACATTGTTACTAAGTACTGTTCTGAGGCAATATTAACTATATCACCTCATTTAATCCTATAATTCTATTCCTATGTTACAGATGAGAGACATGAGATGGAGAAAAATTAGATAACTTACCCAAAGCAGACGACAGTAACAAGGGAGTAAATGTGGCTCAAGGGTGCAAACCTAGCCAGTCTGAATCCAGAGTTTTCACTGACTGAACTAAACTGTCTCCTGGCTGGCAATGTTCTAGACCTCTCTTCTTCCTCTTATGGGTGCTAATGTGTTTCCCTATTGTTTACACCCGGCTCTAAATGCTTTTGTTTTTTACTTACAGCTCAAAGCACCCTAATTGATTTAACTGGTATCAATGAAAATATTCATAATTTGCTCTCCCATTTCCTATTAATGACGTATTGCATTAGGCAACTCTGCTGTACAGGACTTCTTTAACATGTTCAAGAGAGAAGATACCAGTTTGAGGGCTAAAGTATGCCTGATCTAAGCTATTGTATTTTCAGTCGCCTCATATGCCTGTGAAAGTTGGACAATGAATAAGAACACTAGAGAAGAGATGATGCATTTGAATTCCAGTGTTGGTGAAGAACAGTGCATGTACTGTGGCCTACCGGAATAGCAATCTGTCTGTCTTGGCAGAAACATGGTCAGAGTATCCCTCATACTTTGGACATATTATCAGGAAACATCAGTCTCTGGAGAAGGACATCATACTTGGTAAAGTGGAGGGTCAGTGAACAAGGGGAAGACCCTCAAAGAGCTGGATTGACACAGTGGCAGCAGCGATGGACTCAAATACAACAGTCATTGTGAGGATGGCGCAGTGTTTCATTGTGAGGATAACACAGTGTGTCATTGTGAGGAT
>NW_006408619.1:131323-168023 GCF_000296735.1 Chrysochloris asiatica
CAGTGTTTCATTGTGAGGATAGAGTAGTGTTTCATTGTGCTGAGCACATTGTTGTTATGAGTTGGAACTGACTTGATGGGACCTAACAACTAACACCAACCCTCCCTGTTAGCCTTTTTACATATTTTTCTGCAATAAAAGGTTTTGCTGTGTTCTTGTCTAGATGATCCTGATTCTGTAATCTGCCTTGTCTCGATGCTTTCTGTACCAATCCTGAGCAATGGATCTCAACAAGGGTGGAGACACATGATAGACACATGAGTCTTAAATGTGGGAATGTTTGTTGTCATAATGATGGTGGGGAGAGGTAGTAGATTCCTGGCATTTAGTGTGGGGCAGTTAGAGAAGCCAGCTGTCCTCAAGGCATGGCCTGTATAATAAAGAATTGTCCTGTGTCCTGCACAACTTTCAGATGCTCTCACAGACATCAATGGGGAGCATACATAAATATTTATAATGTCAGCTCAAAACTTAGCTCTATTTTACAGATTAAAAAACAAGGTAATTTTTTATATAGGCTGAGTTTGCCATAAATTCCATTGATATGAAAAAAAATGGTTCTTCTTGTTTAAAACCTTGCCAATTTCACTATTTTGGAAATTCTTATTTTGGTAGCCACTAAATACACCTGAATAAGACCACATCTAAAGGTCTCACACTCATGATGATCCTACAATAAACACAAATAGATATGGTTGGCCCTTCCTATAAAAGATCACATAGTATTTAAGTAAAAAATACTCATTTGAATACTGGTGGTGTAGTGTGCCGTGGAATCAGTTCCGACTCATAGTGACCCTGTCTAGGGTTTCCGAGACTAAAAATCCTTCCAGGAATAGAAAGCCTCATCTTTCTTCTACAGAATGGCTGGTAGTTTCAAACTGCTGACCTTGAGGTTAGCAGCCCAACTTGTAATCACTATGCTACATACATTCTAATACATTCACCAGAACACTGCTACTTCATTGGTAAATACAAACTATATTCTTATAAAATATTTCCTATTATTTGTCCTTTATGTGGCAATTAATGCATTTTTTAATTTTTTAATTTCATGCGGGATCAGTTGTATAAACTATGAGTTTTATTCCATGACACAGACAAGACATTACAATAATAGACTGCTACAAACAGGGTGGTGGTTCTGGCTTGAACGTCAGTTGTCACCACAGCCACCACCACCCTACACCCCTGTTGTGAGGCCTGGATGCTCCCAACCAGCCACACCCATTGCCAGGGAGTTATTTCCAACTCATAACAACCCTACAGCATAGGGCAGAATACAACTGTCCCCATGAGGTCTCCAAGACTGTAAACCTTTATGGAAGCAGACTGCCACCTTCCTCCCACAGACCAGCTGGTGGGTTTGAACCACTGACCTTTCGGTTAGCAGTCGAGTGTTTAACCATTGAGTGACAAGGGAGTCTTTTCCCTTGTCTCTCCATTTTATAAGAATATTATGATAAATGAAATGTCCAGCAAACCTCCACACAATTCATTATACTTGTTGTTATTTGGTGCCATCGAGTAGGTACCAACCCATAGCGACCCTATGCACAGCAGAATGAAACACTGCCCAATCCTGGGCCACCCTCACTACTGTTGCCACGCTTGAGTCCATCGATGCTGCCACCTGGCCAATCCATCTCATTGGGGGGTCTTCCTCTCCTTCTCTGCCTCTCCACCTTACCAAACATGATATCCTTCTGCAGTGACTGGTCCCTCCTGACAATATGTCTGAAATATGAGAAACGAAGTTTGGCCATCTTGGCCTCCAAGGAGCACTCTGGCTGCACTTCTTCCAAAACGGGTCTATTGGTTCTTTTGGCAGCCCATGGCACTTTCAATATTCTCCTCCAACACCATAACTCAAAAGCATCAATTATTCTACGGTCGTCCTTATTCACTCTCCAGCTTTTGCATGCATATGACGTTATTGAAAATACCATGGCCTGGGTCAGGCACACCTTAGTCCTCAAGCTGACATTCAACACTTTAAAAAGTTCCTGTGCAGCAGATTTGCCCAATGCAATTCATTGTCTGATCTCTTGACTGCTGCTTCCATGAATGTTGATAGTTGATCCAAGAAGAATGAAGTCCTTGACAACTTCAATCTTTTCTCTGTTGATAAGAATGTTGTTTATTGGTCCAGTGGTGAGGATTTTTATTTTCTTTATACTTTTTCATTATACTAGAGTTCCTAGAATTCATCTTCTTCTCATTGCTCTTCTTATAAATAAGGGATCAGAGCCTCAAGAGGTGTCACCCAGAGCACACCTAGTCACTCCCATTTCTCTCCCCCTCAGTCCCTAACAGAACACCCAGAACATCCACAGTTTTCAATCCGTCCCAAATGAAGTAAGCCACAGAACATCGTTGGCCCCAAAGGCCAGCCAGTTCATTGATTCACCAACCATCTGTTGGTGTTCTGGCACACTGGGGATATGCCAAAAGTCCAGGTTCTGCCTTTAGCAGCCCATGTGAGAATATATTCACAGCAGTTGTGACTCCTCGGGATGAGTGCTGAACCTACCTAGCCAGCCGTATGAGCAGGGTGTACTGGGCAGGAGCAGACATGACTGCCTTTCTCACACCCAAAGAAACCACTTGTGGCCAAGTCGGCTTCAACCCATAAGTGTCAGAGAAGAACTGTGCTCCATACGGTTTTCAATGACTCGTTGTTCAGAAGTCATCAGGACTTTCTCCCGAGATGCCTCTGGGTGGACTTGAACCTCCAACCTTTTGATTAGCAGCTAAGCTAACCTCCAACCTTTTGGTTAGCAGTTAACCACGTGCACTTTTCAGGGACTCCAAGAACTCTAAATGTTTGGTGCTCAACATTTAGTACTTCTCCCCTCCCGGTTAACAGAGATACATTCTAATAAAGCTCTGGGAGCTAGGGCGCTGCTGGTTAATATGCTGGACTGCAAAGTCGATATGAGCTACAAGGTCAGAAGTTCAAGCTCACCAGCTGCTCCTTGGAAACCCTATACAGGGTCACTATGGGTCAGAACTGACTCGACAGCACTTAACAACAAACAACAACAACAAAGGTACTCTAACTAGTCTACCATTTGTCTAAGCCCAGGCATGAAGCAGAGATGCTCTGTAGGGTTTGGGCTCGCCCATTACTTCACACTGCACACCCTGCTCCCCAGATCAAAGGTTTGAGTCTCTACTGACAACAAGAAGCTTTGGCATGCACAACTCTCAGACAAAGTCTCTCCCCTAGCTTCCTAACAGGAAAGACACCAAGATACCAAGCATCAGAAAGACATTTTTTTAATCTGGACCTTTATGAAGTAAAAAATTAAAGGAGCAAAAGTCCCTAAAAAGGCACACACACAGACACACACAAAAAAATCTAGCCAACATTAAAATGATATTGCTGCAAAGGGGAATTTTATTCATGGCTGATCAAAGAATCATGATCCAAACTGAATAGATAGGTAGAACTATGGATGAAATCATTAAAAAGAAGGGCTTCACCAGCAACCTTCCAGAATCAGTCTTTGAGAAAAATCAGTCTTTGAGAGGCAAATTCTTAAAGCATGTTTATTTCGCTTGTTCACAATGAGCAGGTAAATTCTTTGGGAAGCGTCACTTTCTGATGCTTGGGAGCAAATTTGAGGTCACCTTATAATTATTCACGCTTATCAGGGTGGGCCTAGTGTGGATGATTTAAACCCGAAGTCTCCATTCCGTCTGCACCCCCATTAACCTCTTCCCCAGAATATTTCTTACTAGGGTAATCAACAAGCCAAAAATTGACCCAATTTAACATGCATCTTTTGTTTGGAAAACATTCTCTGCCTCAAAAGCTTACTTAAGATTTACTTCAAACACTGCATTTTGTAATTTAAAAAAAAAAAAAAAAAGTTATTTAGCAGAGGCAATTTGTAATTGAAAAATCCCTATTTCTAATTTATGCTACAGCATTATTGACTAATATCTGAGTCCAAAGTTAACCAGTTCCTATATAAATGGAACGTGCCTTCATTGCTTTCCTGGGAATTAAAAACTCAGGTCTCCTGTCAATCATGAAGCCTAGGTGCTTGAAAAGCAAGTTTTCATCATAAATTCTGAGAGAAAGGCTCTCTTCTGTGTCTACATCTTCCCAGTCTGTGTTTCCAAAAGTTCAGCCTGTGTTCACAGACAACTGTCAGGCATCTTGGTCTGCGTGTCTCCCCAAAGATCCAGCGCTATAGCCCTGCCCAAATCTGAAAGTTACAAACAGGACAATTTGGGAGGGCAGGGGATTGCGAAGCAAAACCCAATAACTATTCAGATGAAAAGAGCCAAGAAAGCTCTCTGGAGGAACACAGAAGAAAAAATGTTAGTAGTGGTCTTCTAAAAATAAAAGCATTGTTCATACCAACGTCATCAATTGAACCTATTGGTCACAGAGAATCATGCTGGACAAGGGAACCTGAGGAGTTGCTTTAACTCTTATCCTGCTTTTGGAAGAACACACTCAGGAATCTGGTTAATGTTGGTGAGACTCTCGAAGACCCCCTCCAGAGCAAGAGCAGACTCAGGGAATCTGCCCAATGGCACAGTAACCCACTAACCCACTGCCGGAGAGTCAATTCCAACTCACAGCATCCTGTAGGACAGGTAGATCTGCTCCTTGGAGTCTCTGAGGCTGTAAATCTGTACAGGAACAAACCCCTCATCTTTCTCCAACAGAGTGACTGGTGGGTTTGAACCACAGACCTTACACTTAGCATCCCAATGGCACAGTGTCACACACTAAACATACATCCCAGCAATATGAGCATCTACTACTCAGCACCCATGGCTGTGCTATCTTCCCTTTGCTGGAGTAACTGGTGATCATCTGTTCCCCCATCTGAACCCCAAGCCCCATTTCAGTCTTGCTCACCACTCCATTTCCAATGGCTAGTACAAGGCCTCTTTCAGTGTTCCAAAGCTAAGATGTCACTTTGAAGACTAAGGTGTGCCTGGTCCAACGGTGGCCTTTTCAGTCACCTCAGGTGATTGCAAAACTGAAATGGAAAGGGAAGATCAAGGAAGAATTGACGTATTTAAACGGTGGTATTGGTGAAGACTCTTGACTATAGTGTGACCTGCCAGAAGAACAAACAATTTAGTCTTACCAGAAATACAACCAGAATGTTCCTTAGAAGTGAGGATGCCCCACTTACTTTGGACACTTCATCAGGAGAGACCAGTTACCATAAAAGGACATCATGTTTGGTCTTGTAGAGAGTCAGTGAGACCCTCAATGCGTAGCTGACAACAATGAGTTCAAATATAGCACCAAGTATGAGATGGCACAGAATCTGGCAATGTTTCCGTATTTTATACACAAGGTTGTCCTGAGTCAGTGCTGACTGGAAGGCAGCTAGCAACAGCAGTACAGTGCCCAGCACATGGGAGCTGCTCACCACACCCACCCTGCCCTGTCCGACCTGCCTAGCCTGTGTTCCATAGCATGTGCTTCCCTCATTGGAGCTCTCTTACTAAAGTCAATCCTGGGTTCTGGACTCAGCTTCCTTGTCTGTCTTGTCTTGTTAGCTGCCATTGGGTCACTCTCTGACTCACGGTGACCCCATGCCTAATGGAAAGAGATGCAGCCTGGTCCTACAGCTTCGCTGTGGTCAACTGCAGATTACACTGCTATGACCCATCAGGTTTTGATGGCTGATTTTTCAGAAGTAGATCTCCAGGCCATTGTCTCATCCTTCACAATCTGGTCAGCAACAGAGAGCAGACAGGCCTCCAGCCTCAGACGGGTGGCGGTCATGCTTGAGACACGCTGACTGGGCAAACCCAGATCTTACCACATGGAGGTGAGCATCCTGCCACAGGACCAGAACTTTCCTTGTTCAGCTTCATCCCCAAGTGTTTCCTGGCTCCTCAGAGTTTGTGGAAAGGATGCTGTCCATGAACAGCACGCACAAGTTGAAGAAGCTTTCCCATTATGCATGTTAGCAGTGGAGAATGGCTGATTATCCATAGTGGCTTATGTTCCTACCTAAGAAGCATCTTCAATGTGGGAATTGTGAGTAAGCTGTTCCTTTAGAAATAACTCAACAAGGCCAAACCAAAGAAGGGGAGATTTAAAATAAAGAGAACCAAAACTCCTCCTATCATGCTCAAAGTGGTTCCTTAGAGAATTCTCTGGCATATCAGGATTGGGGGTTTGTATACCTGCACACTTTTCCTCTCAGGGACTACCCAAGGTTTCTCCTTAGATTTGAATCTTGGAATTTTATGAGCCCACCTTGTGTGGTGCTGTAGGCTAAGCATTGGACAACAAGGTCAGTTTGAGCTGGAAGGTTGATGGTTCAAACTCACCAGCCACTCCTTGGAAACCCTATACAGTGTCATTAAGTCAGAACTGACCCAACAACACTTAACAACACCAACAAGCCCTGAAAGCACAGATAGCCAATGTCTCCTTTATCCCACCAACCACAATCAGGTCCCCTCTAAGGGCTGAATCAGAGTCCTCATATGGAGCTGCTGGAGAAACAGGTCTGTGGTTCAAATCCATTCCATCGCTCCTAGGAAAATATATACAGGATCATCATTAATTGGCACCGACTCAACAGCACTTAACAACAAAACAAAGAGCTGAACTGATGCATTTGTGTTGTGGTGTTGGAGAAGAACATTGAAAGTACCATGAATTGTCAGAACAAACTAATCTGTGTTGGCTGAAGTGCAGCCAGAATGTTCCTTAGAAGCCAGGATGGTGAGACTTGTCTCTCATACCTTGGACATGTTACCAAGAGGAACCCGTCCCTGGAGAAGGACATTGTGCTTGATAAAGTGGAGGGCCAGCAATAATGAGATGGACTGGCACGGTGGCAGGAGCAGTGGGCTCAAGCTTAGCAACCATCGTGAGGATGAAACAGGACTCGGCAGTGCTTTGTTCTATTGTGCACAGGGTCACTATGAGTCACCAACTCCATGGTCCCTAAAACAACAAGAACTCACTGTACTTCTCAGCTTTCCAGGAATTCAAAGTGAGCTAGTCCCTGTGTATTAGATGTCCCCACCCCATGTGGCTGACTTCTTGACTTTGGAGAAAGGCAAAACATCCTTAAATAATCAAAATAAACATCCACCTGTTTGCATTGTTTCCCAAGGTCCAAAAAGCCTGGAGCGTGTCATGGAGGGAAGTGGGAAGGTCTGAATGTGTCTGCCCCAAAGTAAAGGACATGAAAAGGCCGTGGTTTGCCCTGGATTTTCTAAATCATAGTTTCCAGGAAGCATTTGGTTTTAAATGTGACAAAGTAGAGACATAGATTAAAATCTATAATCAATATAGTTTCACCTTTTCATGGCCAACCTATTGTCTTTGAACTTTGAATTTTTTTGTTGATGTCTTGGAAGGCATGTTGAAAGCAAAAGGGGTCGGTGGGGGAGACTCACACAGTTATGAAAGTCCCTACCAGGTAGCACTACAACTGGGATAACAGTTTCCCAAGAAACCTGAGAGGCTGAATATGGTGGTGCTATAGGTCCCACAGGATACAGAAGGGAGATTATCCTAGATAATTTGGATGGGTCTGAATCAATCAAATGAAAGTCTATAAAGAGCAGAACTGATGTTTACCTGAGCAGAAGAAATTCCTCCTGTGGACTAAAGCTTCTGTTCATGCCAAAAGCTTCCAACCTGCCCTCCCTTGCAGCCTGCCCTCTCTCGCGCCTGCCCTCCCTCGCGGCCTGCCCTCCCTCGCAGCCTGCCCTCCCTCTCTGCCTGCCCTCCCTCGCAGCCTGCCCTCCCTCTCTGCCTGCCCTTCCTCGCAGCCTGCACTCCCTCGCAGCCTGCCCTCCTTCCCAGCCTGCCTTTCAGATTTCCAGTTTGCCTAACTAGACCCCACAATCACATAAGCCAATTCCTTGTGCTCCTACTGGTTCTGTTTCTCTGGTGGAATCTTGATACACATATGAGGAGGCTTCAAAAAGTTCATAGAAAAATAGAATTAAAAGATAATGGAATTTTCCATGAACTTTTTGAAGCCCCTTCGCATACACAAGCACACACACATACACACACTTAAAGGACTCACAGAACAAGATTTACCCTTACTGTTTATCACAGACATCTATTCTATATAGTCCAACCCTCTGATCAATTTCACATCTGCATCCAGGATCATAAACTGCAGTTTGAAAAGCAATACAATCTAGTGTAAAGCTTACTTCCACCCTACCAAGCACGTTGCTGTCAGGTGCCATTGTTGAGTTGATTACAACTCACCACAACCCCATGGGCAACATAACAAAACAATGCCCAGTCTTGAGCCATCCTCACAAGTGTTACAAGTGAAAGCAATGTGGCAGAGCTCACTGCTGCTGCCATTTTGTCAATCCTTCTCATTGGGGGTCTTCCTCTTGTTTGTTGATCCTAATGTTCTTCTCCAGGGACTGGTTCCTCCTGATAATGTGTATGAAGTCTGGGAATCAGAAGCATTTGGATGGGCACGCTTCAAAGAAAAATTCTGGAAGGAAAATGCACTCAAACTCTTCTGCCCTCATGGCACTGGGCAAGTCTCCACACCAGCTTTGGGAGAAATGTGAGATTCAGACCCCAGGAAAGGGGAGGGAAAGAAGACAGAGAAACCAAGGTCAATAACCCTAAGTCACCTAACAGATTTCAAGAGGAAGGGAGACACACTGATTGGCATCCCTGGAGAGCGTCACACTAGAGAAATCAGGTTGTTCCTTTTTAGAAGCAGAGATCCAGCCAAGAAAGCCCTTGGCAGTCACCCCGGTTAGAGACAGCAGCATAGAGCCATGGGACAATGTCATGGCAGTGAAAGCAATGTGGCTCTCAAGGGCACAGCTTACGAAAGCGACGTTCAAAAAGGCCTCCCCTGGCTGGCTGGCTGGCTGGGAAAATGCAGGTGAGCTCAACTGAGGCATACCTTTGTCCTGAAGGAGACTTTTCCTAAGAACTTTATGGAAAAACAAAGTCTGCTAAGCCCAATCTAAACCAACTGTAGTTTTTTTAAAAACAAAACTTATCACTAAATATCAGCAACAACAGGAAAACAACCGTGCCGACTGTATAAGCCAGGTCCAGTTGCAGATAACATGAAACACTTTACTTAGTTTTTACAGACAGGTATTTAATACAGGGATTGGGTCCTTACAAAACTGATGGAGGAACTGAATCGGGCTGCAAGCTCCGAGGACAAGTCATGGCCATGACCTAGAAGCCAGGTAAGGAGATGTCCACGGTCGGTCTCTGACTCTGGCTCCAGGGCCACCCCACACTCTGTTCACCCACAACTTGCCACCACTGGGACCTTTGCCGAAGCTTCTGCAGGAGAGCTGCACAACCACAACCTCCACAACCACACTGGCAGCACACTTAGTGAAAACACACCCTCCACCACCTGAACTGTCTCCTAATCTCATGGGGTGCACCTGCTCAAGGAGGGAGCCAGGCTGCAGGGGAGTGTGGAAGGTTTCTGCACTCTTCAGACCCCAATAGATCCCCTGCTATAGGGGTTAACCCACCCCACTCCCCACTCAGCAATCGAAGAACACAGGAAACACCTCGGTGTAAATCAAATTGCTTCCCACATTAAAGGTATGTGGAAGGCCTAAGCCCTCTACCTATGAACTGAAATTGACTTATCAGTTAGCGTGGCTTCTTTCTGGAGTAGGGTAGGCCCTAATTTAATGCAGTCTCCTTGTAAAATAGAAGAGATTCAAAGAAAGTCATGTGACAAGAGAGACAGAAGTAGGGTGAGGGAAGTGATAGGCATCAAGGAATGCTGAGGGTCTCTAGGAGTCTCCAGAAGTTAGGATTAACAGAGCCTCCCTCAGAGCTTCCAGAAGGGCTCAGCTCAGCCAATATTCTGAAGTTGGACTTCGGGCATCCATAATTGTGAAAAGTAGCTTTCTGTTCCTAGAAGCCTTCCAGTTTATGGTACTTTATCATGGTGTGTGTGTGTGAAGTCCCATTGAGTTGGTTCTGACTCTGTACAGGGTCTCTGAGGAGTTGCTGGTGGGTTTGAACCATTGACCTTCTGGTTAGCAGACCAGTGTTGATCCTACAGTGCCACACCAGTACTTTATCATGGCAGCTTGGGGAACTAACAAACCACTCCCCCCTTCCATCCGCTCCCTCCCTCCCCCAAGTAAGAGGACAGACCCGCAGCGGTGACGAATTGATGTGGGAATTAAAAGAATTGATGCTACAGTAACTCCTCTAGCTACCTCACCAGAGCACAACCATTGGCATGTGCACCACACAGTCCCCAGAGAGCCACCAAGGCCAGGTGAGTAAAAGAAAGTCACTTTACTAGCCCTTCTCCCTGTTCCAAACCTAAACACCTGGGAGAAAGAGAGGAGGAGGGACCAGTGAGGGGGAGACTAAGATTCAGAGCTGGCTTCCTCCAGGTCTTGCCTCTCCAAACAAACCCAGCTCAGCATCACTAGCCTGAGTTACTACAGAGGTGGGGAGCAGGGAGGAGGGGCAGGGGAGGAGACAGGGTTCAGCTGAATTTGAGATGGAACCTATACATTCCAGAATCTACCCAGGATGTCACTGCAAGTTTTGTTTCCCACATATGTATCAGGAGACACAGTCTAGAGAGAGCCTGGTAAAAACAAGACAGCTTCATACACATGCCCTGGAAGGCTGCCCAATACACTAGTTATATTTTTCATCTTTTAATTTTCTGTCTGCCTTTTATAAATAGAAAACAAGTTGAGATTGACAGAAATGCTTGCCAAGGCAGCACTGCTTGGAGGAGGTTGCGATATTTCACCTACAAAAAATATAAAAGTGACATCATCGCACGGAGTCCCTGGACAGTACAAATGGTTAACAAGCCCGGCTACTAGCCAAAAGGTTGTAGATGTAAGTTCACCCAAAATATTCTCCAAAGGAGGGGCTGGGGATCTGCTTCTATGATCAGAGCCAATGAAAACCCCAGGGAACATAGTTCTGCTTGGTCACACATGGGGTTGCCATGAGTTCCACTCAACTCAATGACAAATGGTTAGTTGGTTCTCGTCATCACATCTCTAAAGAGCTATCTTTTATAAACATCAAACCATTTTATTGCTAGCTTATGTTCCATAGAAGCGTGCTGTTGTTTAGTGCTGTCGAGTCACTTCCAACTCATAGCGACCCTGTATAAGGCTTCTGAGGAGTGACTGGTGAGTCTGAACCACCGACCTTGTGGTTCAAACTGACCTTGAGGTTGAGTGCTTATCCTGTGGTGCCATCCCAGGCCTCTCCATAGAAACATAGCGATAAATACTAATAGTAACACTTGAAGGAAGGATAACCTGATTCTGTGATCCTGCAGGTGCCAGAAGAGAGGATGCTGACTCAGAACTCAGGGGACAGATTTCCGCGCCATGTGAGGACAACGTTTCTGGACACTGGACAGACCAGTGTGGCTAGGTTGTCTGTTCACATCCCATATGAGCTGTGTTACCTGTTTCCCAAGAGTAGCCTTGGAGGCCCAATGAACTCCAGATTCCTAGGATTTCAAGCTTGTCAGGGCTGTCTGAGAGCTTACTGTTGAATGCAAAATCGATCCAAGGGAAAACCTCTGCATCTGACACTGGTCTCCTCTCTAAATCATGTGGACCCGAAGATGGTCTCAAATTCAAGTGCAAGGGTCTGTGTTCTCACTGAACCACCACTGGTCCCTCTCAAAGCCAGTCAATGTGCCTGTGACCAGAGACCCACCCAAACCTAGTGGGGCTGAGAGCCCTCCCTTCTGTCACGAGAGTGGACCCTTGGCTGGGTCGGAAACTTGACTCACAGAGGTCCTTTCTTTATCAGCACTCAGAAGATGAGAGCTCTAAGTCAAGCTTTTGACCAAAGCCTGACTCTTTCCAATGAAAAGGGAGGAGGGAGGAGACCGCCCTGAGCACTGCCTCACTCCAAGCTCCGTCTCCTCAGGCTTTCAGCTTCAACTTCACAAGAAAGCACTTCACCGAGGTTAGATTTGCACAGGTGACACTTGATCACAATTCTCTTCCCCTCTATTCTTTACAATAAAATGAGATCATCTCAGGAAGCCAAAGAGGTAGGGGGGAAAGTTGGGTCTCACAATTTACCTTAAAAGCAATGGGCTTGGCTGGCAACACTGGAGCCTGACATTGTTAGAACTTTCCAGCATACCAGATGACATTCATTCCCTACGTTTTTAGCAGCACAAAATTCCCTTAAAGTGATCAAAGTAAATATTATATAGGTATTAGGACATCAAGTGGCCAGCTTCATCAAGTTTTTTGTTGTTATTGTTGTTAGGTGCCAGCCATCAAGTCAGTTCCGACTCATAACAATTCTATGCACAACAGAACCAAACACTCTTCAGACCTGTGCCATCCTCACAATTGTTGCTATGTTCGAGCCCATTGCTGATGCCACTGTGCCAATCTCTCATTTGGGGTTATACTCTTCTTCACTGACCCTCCACCTTACCAAGCATGATGTCTTTCTCCAGGGACTGGTCCCTCCTGATAATGTCAGAAGTATGAGAGACAAAGACTAAAGAGCATTCTGTCTGTACTTCTTCCAACACAGATTTGTTTGTTATTCTGGCAGTCCAATAATCTTCTTCACCATCATAACTCAAATGCATCGATTCTTCTATGGTCTTTCTTATTCATTGTCCAACTTTCACATGCATATGAGCTTATTGAATATACCACGGCTTGGGTCCAGGGCACATTAGTCCTCAGACTGACATCTTTGCTCTTGAACACTTACTTTAAAGAGGTCTTGTGCAGCAGATTTGCCTAATGCAATACATTGACTGCTGCTTCCATGTGGATCCAAGCAAAATGAAGTCTTTGACAACTTCGGTTTTTTATCTATTTATCATGATGTTATTTATTTGTCTAGTGGTGAAGAATTTTGTTTTCTTTACATTGAGGTGCAACCCATACTAAAGGCTATGGATTTTTATCTTTATCAGTTAAGTATTTTAAATCCTCTTCACTTTCAGTGAGCAAAGTTGTATCATCTGAATTCACAAGTTGTTGATGAGTCTTCCTCCAATCCTGATGCCACGCTTGTCTTCATATAATCCAGTTTCTAGGATTATCTGTTCAGCGTGGAGATTGAATAAATATGGTGAATGAATACAACCCTGACACACACGCCTTTCCTGATTTTAAACCGTTCAGTATCCTCTTGTTTTGTTCTAATGGCTGCCTCTTAGTCTATGTATGTTGTTGTTGTTAAGTGTCGTTGAGTCAGCTATATATAGGTTCCTCATAAGTATAATTAAGTGTTTTGAAATACCAATTCTTCACAATATTATCCATAGCTTGTCATGATCCACACAGTTAAATGCTTTTGCATAGTCAATAAAGAAAGCACAGGTAAACATCTTTCTGCTGTTCTCTGCTTTTAGCCAAGATCCACATGACATCAGCAATGATATCTCTCATTCCAAGTCCTTGTCTGAATCCAGCTAGAGGCTTTGGCAGTTCCCTGTCAATGCACAGCTGCAGTCTTTTTGAATTATCTTCAGCAAAATTTTACTTGCATGTGATATTAATGATATTTTTCAGTGATTTTCACATTCCGTTGGGTCAATTCTCTTTGGAATGGCCACAAATATGGATCTCTTCCAATCAGTTGACCAGACAGCTGTCTTCCAAATTTCTCGGCATGAGTGAGTGCCTCCAGTGTTTTACCAGTTTGTTGAAAGATTTCAATTTGTGTACCATCAATTCCTGGAGTCTTGTTCTTTGCCAAGACCTTTAGTGCACCTTGGACTTCTCCCTTCCATACCATTTGGCTCTTGACCATATGCTTCTTCTTGAGCTGGTTGAACATCAGCCAGTGACTTTGTGCCATTCTTGATGGCAACTATCTGTCTGCCAGCCTGTGAGCCCTTGGAGCAGCCGCTCTGTCTTCTCAACTCTGCATCTTCAATCCTCAGATTGTGTGGGGCACACTACAGGTGCTCTGTGAACCTGGCTGAAGGACTGAATAAAGGAACCACCACCTCCTAGACACCTACTGTTCTTCATACTGACGGTTATTGCAATCCATTCTAGAACAATGCCTGTGTTCTAGAACCACCTTCCATCTGTCATTCTGTCAGACTGTGAGGCTTCAGAGGAACAATGGTGGCACTGAGATGAAGCGCTCAACTGCTCACCAAAAGATCGGTAGTTTGGATCCACCAGCCACTATGATGGCAGTTCACGTCTGTAAAGACTTAGAGTCTTGTAAACTCTACGGGGAGGAAGGAAGAGGCTTTCTGCTCCCAAAAAGATTTACAGCCTGGGAACTGACCATATAGCACTTAACAACAACAAACCCTATGGCGCGGCTCTGCTCTGCCTTATTGTGTTAGAACTGACTTGATGATACTGAGTTCCGTTTCGCTTTGAATGAAACGTTCATGTTGTTGTAATTCTTGAGTCCCGGCGTGGAGCTGTAGGATAAGCACAGAATCACAAAGCTGGTTTGATCCACAAGTTGGCAGTTCAAACTCACAAGCTGCTTCTCAAAAAACCCTATACAGGGTCACTATGAGTCAGAACCAACTTGACAGCACTTAACAACAACAACAGGATACTAGTATTTCAAATACCATCAGGATCACCCATGATGTAAAGGTTTCAACAGAACTTCCACATTAAGGGTAGGAAAGAAGGCCTGGTAATCTCATTCCAAAAATCAGCCAATGAAAACACTATGAATCTCAACAGAATAGTAACTAAATAGTGCTGGAAGATGAGCACCTTAGGCCAGAAAGCACTCAGAACACACAATAGTCACAACAAAGGACTAGGAAGCATGAAAATGGTACAAGACTGGACATTTCACTGTGTTGTCCACGGGGTCACCAGGAGTCAGAGGTCACTGAGTAGCCACTAATAACAATAATAACAACATTCGATAAAGTCACTGCAAACACGCAATCAATGCGTACTGAACCATTGCTCCTAGGAGCAAGAGGAGCTTGGATTCCGGCAAGCCTACGGTTACATTTGCATCAATAGATCAATACCTAGCCTTATTTTATGTGTGCCTCTGTTTAAAGACACCTTACTTAATACATAGTATTGATCCACTAACATTAATCTCACAGCCAACAACATTGTAACTCATGCTGAACAAAGCTTATCCAGCATACGTATTTTCTCCATAAGGCACACCCCAAACATTAGAGAGCAAGCACATCAGTTCTATACTTGAAGGTCATTTTAAACAACAGAATTACTGACAGAAAGGACAAACATAACAGGCACTTGACAGACAGCAAAAGAGCACTTGTTTATAGAATGAGACCTGAAATAAGAATGTAAAAGAGCACCTTGTTTGAGCTCAGCTTGGAACGTGCGTGTCAAGTGACTTTAATTTTGCCAGGCTGGGTGCATGTCCATGCAAAACCACAAAAATGCCACAAGTATTGGTATTTTTACAAATAACCAAGACCCAAAGCAGTTGTTGAATGGGTTCTGATTCCTGGCAAGCCTACGTGTGTCTGAGTAGAGATTTGCTTATAAGGTTTTCAAGGCTACTCTCGTAGAAGTAGGTCACCAGACCTTTCTTAGGTTGCACTATACTACTAGGTGGGTTAGAACCACCAATCTTTCAGCTACTAGCTGAAAGAAAACCATCTGTGCCATGCAAGGACTTTGTTGTTGTTATTATTAAGCGCTATCGAGTCGGTTCCAACTCATAGCAAACCTGCGTAAGGTTTCCGAGGCTGTATATCTTTGTGGAAACAGAAAGCCTCATCATTCTCCCATGGAGTGACTGATTAGCTCGAACCGCTGGCCTAGTGGTTCTCAGTTCAGTGCTTATCCTACAGAGCCAATTCATGAATAATAAGGATTACCTGTGCTTGCAGCAGACGGTATTCAAAACCAAATGGGACTGCATTTGGCCATTACTTCAAACCCTGATCATTCCCTTTTCTAATTCTCTACAGCACATGTTACGTCCCATAAATCGAGATGGACATGGTTATTGTGCACTTTGGTTAATTGCAAAACCAATCAGTTCCGATATAAAAAGATAAACTGGCATGTTTCCTAAAGTCAAAGCGGACTACTTGTTTTCAGAGCACATGGATATGGTTTTCTGATGGACAAGGGAACTTCAAGAAGTATTTTTGGTGCTCACAAATGTCCGTTTTTATGGCGTCATGAAGATTGCTTTTTAGGTCAGGCTGACTGACATCTTCATCAAATCCCCTAATGAGCATGTTCACTGTAGGCTTATTTGATCAAACGAGCAGCACTCAGCAACAATCAGGAAATGGAAACGGTAAACACAAGGGAAAGAGGTAGACAGAGTACTGCTACATCGTGGAGGTTGTAACCAAGGTCATGAATTGAAACGTGTCTGAACTGCTGGATGGAAAACCAACTGGTTCTGTAAACGTTCACTCAAATTACGACACAAACTTTTAAACGTGGTTTATTGAGGGCTTATTTATCATCCCGAGATGAACATAGTTAATTGTGCACTTTAGTTAACTGCAAACCTAGTCAGTTCCAATATAAAAAAATAAACTGGCATTTTTCATAAAGTCAAAGTGGACTGCTTGTTTTTAGGGTTCATGGGATGTGGTTTTCTGCTGGATAAGTAATAGGATTTGTCTCCAAACCTTTCAAGTCTACTGAAGATATTCTCAATTTCACAAACCATCAGGGTAAAAGTATTTTACTCTAGTCTCCCCCTCTGGGGTCTATAGGGTAAAAATGCAGCTAGAGTTGCCCAGGGAAAGAAAATCTCCCTTCATAGACCTTGCAGATCTCATGACAGGTTTTCACATCATCCAGCTGGCTCTGGAGGACTTCTCATTAAATTCTATGCACAAGCTCTGTCTCTAAGTAGCTGTGTACGTGAACACACTGCAATCGATCAACCCTGGTCCTCACTCAGAGACTAGGAAGACAAATCACTACTACGCTTCCCTCCTTACATCAAAATTAAGAGGAGCCTTCAAAGTCGAAGGAATAAGAGGCTCCCTTTCTTCATCTTCAAGTAGAGATGATACTGCCTTGTTGTTGCTAGTTGTCACATAGCCAACGCCTACTCATGGCGGCCCCATGTGAAGCATTGCCTCATAGCCACCGGTGTGCTAAAGCCCATGGCTGCAGCCACCTTATATGCTTATGTTGAGTGCTGTCCAACCTAGGGGCTCATCTTCCAGCCCTATACCAAACAATACTCTATTGTGATCGTACAGTTTGTACTGTCTAATTGTGGGAAGTAGATGGCCTGGCCTCACTACTTACTCTGTATTAATCTCTAAGCTCCACTTAACATGACCCTTTTGGAATTTGAAATGACATCAGCATAGGTTCCAGTATCACAGCCACATGCTAGTGATCTCAGTACAACAAACAGACAGAGAGGTGGTGGAGTATGGCCTTACACCCACTAATTTATAAAAATTAAAGATCCTTTATTTCAAATATGTAGCTGAGTACAAAGGAGCCCCGGTGCTGCTATGGGTTAAACATTGAGTTGCTAACTGCAAGGTTAGTGGTTCAAATCCACCTGTCACTCTGTGGGACAAAGATTAGGCTGTCTGCTCCCATACAGAATTACCATCTGGGAATTGGAGGCAACTGGATGGCAGTGGGTTTGGTTAGCAGATGGCTGAAAGATGGTAGTTGTGATTGGGAGAAAGGTAGAGCCCAAACATCTGCCATGGGCCTAGAGCAATTCATAGCTCAGAGTCCGTCTCTGTACTTCTTCTGACCAGGCTGCCAAGCAGACCTGGCAGACAAGATGTTTAAGAAGAGTCAGCAGGGATGGTTCTAGAGGGAGACTCAACTGATCTTAGTGAGAAACAGGGGTTGTTACTATAGCCAAAGCTTCTCGTCAGGTGACCATGTGGATGAAGGGTTCATGATTGGCCACCTGGGAAGACATAGACTTGTGTGAGGGCTCTTTACTGTGGCTTGGCCATCACCTCTGTCTTATTACACACACTTCTTCGCCCATCAAATCCCACCTCCTCCTTCCAGTCCCCTTGGTCTCTCTTCAAGAAAGACTCCCTTACAACTAGACGGCAAGCAATGCTCTCCAAGTGTGTAGAAAAACCAATGCTTAGTTGGAAAACAGGTCAAAGCCAAATATCACCATGGAAAATGAACTTCTGAAATTTAAAACTAAGAATGAAGGTATACAAAAAATTAATCATAATTAATCTTTGTTAATACAATTTTAATAGTCCAATTATGACACTTTGAACAGAAAAACTATAGAAAGAATCAACAAGACAAGAAGCTGGTTCTTTGAAAGAATTAACAAAATCGACAGACCACTGGCAAACCTAACAAAACAAAAGAGGGAGAAGACACAAATAACACGCATTAGAAAACACATGGGCGATGTCACAACGGAACCAAAGGAAATCAACAGGGTAATAACAGAATACTATGAAAAGTTGTCTCTCCAACAAATTTGAAAACTTAGAAGAGATGGATACATTTTTAGATAAACACGACCTACCTAAACTTACACACACTAAAGTAGAAAACCTGAACAGACCCATAACAAAAGAAGAAATTGATCAGGTCATAAAAACTCCCAACCAAAAAAAGTCCAGGCCCAGATGGCTTCACTGGTGAGTTCTACCATACATTCAGGGAAGAGCTGTTACCAATTCTACTCAAATTATTCAAGAAAATAGAGGAGGATGGAAAAACTTGCCAATACCTTTTATGAAGCAAGCATAACCCTCATACCAAAACCAGGGAAGGACGTCACTAAGAAAGAAAATTATAGACCAATATCCCTCATGAACATAGATGCAAAAATTCTCAACAAAATGATAGCCAACAGACTCCAGCAACACATCAAAAAGATAATACATCATGATCATGTGGGATTCATATCAGGGATGCAAGGATGGTTTAACATTAGAAAAACGATCAACGTTATCCACCATATAAATAAGAAAAAAAGATAAGAACTGCATGATCATATTGATTGATGCAGAAACGGCATTTGACAAAAATCCAACATCCATTCCCGATGAAAAAAAAAATCTCTCAACAAAGTAGGAATTGGCACAATCATTTCTGTCTAGTTCCACGAGGACTGGGGATTATTAATGGAGGCCTCATCTCTAGACCACTGAGTCTTCTTTCCTCTCTTATAGTGGCTGAACACAGGAACGTCGTATCTCCTCCTTTCAGAAGTAGATCACCAGGCCTTTCTTCCTCTACAGAGGAGAAAGGAGGGGAGAGGGGAAGGAGGGCCAGTTGGTATGGAAGGCTCAGTGAAGCTGGGCGGGTGTGAGCCAAGGAGGGACCAACACCCAAGCTTATGAAATCCTCCCACTGCAAACGGCACAGGAGGCAGAGAGGGACAAAAGGTGGAATTCAGGTTGGAGGGAGCCCAGGAGAAAAGATGCTGACAACACTCAAAGGAGAAGGAATGGTCCAGGAGAAAAGGACGCAGGGTGTGACCAACTGGTACTGCCTCTGAGTCTTTCATCCATCTGGCCAGTCTAGGCAAAGTCTGCCACACAACTGCCACCAGGCTGCTGAGCAAGCTCCCAGATGTCTCACAGCATGGTCCCCAACCTTTTCTTTAACATTTATTCAGTGAGGGGTAGTCTTCTCTGGCCTCAAAATGAACATTGGAGTACAGCCATTGACTTTTCTGCTCATGTTTAATAGACAGTTGCATTCACACATAAAATTGCAAACATAACTTAGAGTCAGAAATGGGATTGACCAGTCTCAGTGCTGTACCATCAACATATCTCCCCTGGCCCAGTTGGGCTGGCCGCTTGCACTGGGAGCAAGGGGAGCAGGGCCTCTCCAAGAATATTTACTAGACTGCTGTCCTTCATTGTCTGGGCAGCTGCGGCTGCTTGGGCCTCCAGCACTGTGCTCCCTGGGCCTCTGTCTTTCAGAACACGGAGGTCTCCTCTGTCCTTATCAGCCTCACAAGGACATTGTCACCAAGTATCTGAGCTCTTGCTTATGGTCAGGCTCCACCAATGCCAATTTTCAGCTCTTAACTCAGTATTATTTTCCTTTGGTGAATAGTTTTCTAAAAAGTGAAACTACCAACTACAATACAAATACCAAAGTTCTTTCCATGTTTTTCTTTTCAGTGCCCAATGTACTGCCTATCATTAGAGAGTAAAAGTATTTGTCAGAGCTGAAAGGACACTTAAGCTAGTGAGAAAGTCTATTGATTGTTGATGTGCTGCTGGCTCCGTGGGTTCAGGATGTCGCTAACTCATCAATGCCTCTGCCCGTGTGTGTAACAACTTGCCTCCTCCCCCACTCCAGGGAGAACGAGTGCAATGAGCCACCGAGGGGAAAGAAGCAGTGCTCAGCTAATGGACTATGGGCAAGATTCGCACCTAAATATGCCCTGTCCTTCCAGGTACACTTCATTGTTTTAAATGTCCAGGGCCCCACTGGCCCAAGATGTAGCCACCATGATCTCCTAGCTTAGACATCCATTCATCTCACAAACACCCACAATAATACTGATTGGATTCAAATCCCTTCCAGCCAACAAAAATCTGACATCACAAGAAAGTGTCTTTGAATGAAACTGTTTCTCACCAGATTGTAGGGAATTCTGCTGCTTCTTACAACATTGTCAAGCCACTGGGTCTAAAAAAATGTTCAATGCAAATTGCTTCGACTTCTCAGACCCAGCGTCCAGTTACCTGTCCTTTCCCTGGGCAATCCCAGACACTAAGAAACTCACTTCATGAGAAAAATGGGGCAGGGGAGACCCACGGAGGTCTGCAAAAGTTAAAGGAAATAGAGGAGCAAACTGCAAACTGATGGTACATAGAGGGGATTGCAATCATTGGAATGGAATCATGTGTGCTGTGTTGGATGTGTAATTGATGATCTCCTATGTATACCTTCACTCAATCCATAATAAAAAGTTTAAATACAAACAAAGAAATCCACTTCTTCTCCACAGTTGATATAACCCATACCTATGTACAGTATGATATCTCTGAGCCCCAAATAGGAGTCCCCTACCTATAGACTCTGTTAACGTAGTGGTTACCAATCGGGCTGTGAACCGCAAGGTCAGCAGTTCGAAACTACCAGCTGTTCCGTGGGAGAAAGATGAGGCTTTCTGCTCCCGTAAAGATTTACAGCCTCGGAAACCCTGTACAGGGTCGCTATGAGTCGGAACCGACTCCACGGCACATAACAACAACAACAACAACTTAGACCATACCAGGAGTCCTGGTGTGATGCTGTAGGATCAGCACTGGCATGCAAACCACACGGTTGGTGATTCAAACTCACCAGCTGCTCCTCGGAAAGCCTATACAGGGTCGCTATGAGTCGAAACCAACTCCAAGATACATAACAACAACAACAACCTATGGGCCATTCTCAGGTGGCCTATAGATACCTAAAGCTCAACATGTCCAAAACAGAACTAACTCAGTGCCTTCCCCCAAAGCCTGGTTCTCTGACTATGCTTCCTCTCTCAGACTACTGAACCGCCTATATGCTCAGCCATGCTCATTCAAATGATTCTCGATGCCCCTATCATTGCTCTGAACTGCCACCAAAGCCAGTTGATTGTTGTCATAAGTGCCACACATCAAGTAGATGCTAATTCAGCGGCTCTGTATAGAGTTTCTGAGACTTAAAATCTTCACGGGAGCAGAAAGTCTCATCTTTCTCCCATAAAATGGCTGGCAGGTTCAAATGGTGGACTTTGTTTTTGGTAGTCCAGTGCTTACCATGTACTTAGTATCTTTACCACCTCCTCCTCTGCATCCCCACAGCAACTTTGGCTAGACTGCAATAAGAACTGTCTACCTGATCCCCTAAGGAGCTCTGGTAGCATAGTGGTTATAAATTGGGCTGCGAACCTTAAGGTCAGCAGTTCGAAACTACCAGCCGCTCTGCGGGAGAAAGATGAGGCCTTCTGCTTCCATAAAGATTTACAGCCTCAGAAACCCTGTACAGGGTCACTATGGGTCAGAACCAACTCGACTACACTTAACAACAACAACAACAAGAGATTGTTCTCCTCCAACAAGAGATCTCTAAAATGCAAATGAAACCATGAGCTGTCCAGTACCGACCTTCTTCCTAGTGTCAAATCAGCTGCCAAGCCTGCTGCTCCACCCAGAAAGATCTCTGCCTGCCTGTGGTGACCCAAGGAGACCTGGTGTGGCACAGCAGGATAAGTGTTTGAGTTACAAGTTCGGTGGTTCAAAACCACCAGTCGCTCCTTGGAAACCCTATATAGGGTTGCTATGAGTCGGTACCAACTCGAGGGCACTTAACAACAACAATAGTGACCCAAGGAGTCCTGGTGTGGTGCTGCAGGATAGTGTGCTGGACTGAAAAGTCCATTTGATCACAAGGGCGATGGTTCAAGCTCACCAGCTTCTCCTCAGAAACCCTATACAGATCACTATGAGTCAGAACCAACTTGTTAGAACTTAACAACAATAGTGACCCAAATTCCCCCCCAGAGCCCCATTCATCAGCTGCTATGCTAGAAATCCTTGTCTTAGAACGTCTTCCTGACATCTTTCCCTACACCTTTCTGTCCCCTACATCCCCTGTGACTTGAACATTCTTCATTTTGCTCTACCACATGCCTGATGACCTTCCCTTGGATCAGTCTACTGTGGCACTGTGGGCTAAGGCATCAGACTGCAAAGTCATTTGAATTGCAAGGTCGGTGGTTCAAGCTCACCAGCTGCTCCTTGGAAACCCTATACAGGTTCTCTATGGGTCAGAATCAATTCAACGGCACCTAACAACAACAACGCTATTAGAAATGTGAACCCCGTGGTTTAACCCCAGCTGAATCCATGACAGCTCATCAGTACTCAGAAAGTCCTTTCTGATCAAAAACTGGAAGGAGAGCTTCGGATTCATCATCTTGTTTCCCTTACTCTAGGATGGCGCTTACATGGACCTCAGGACACAAAGAACGCCCTAGGGCAGTTCAGATCACTGGGCTAGAGGAAAGGCCCGGGAGCCTGCCCTTTAAGGGAAAGGCAGATGGTGCAGACCCCAAAGAGAGCCCACCCTGTGCTTGGAAACGGCCCCAACACTCACATGCCTGGGCATTTTCTCAGGTCACCTAGGAGCACCGCTTGGTATTTACGATAGTAGGAATGCAGCCATCACTGGTCATTTAGCCGATAAAGGTGGCTTTCTGTTTTTAGTGAGTAGCTTTTCCTTCTATTTCATTAGCCAGGAACAATTTATGGCTAATGCTTTTTCTCCTCAAATGTAGAAATGGTGGTGACTCCAGACTGTGAGACCATTTTATTCCCAGACGGCCATTTCACCTCAAAGTAATCCACAGGATGGTACATTCTACATCCTTCGCCTGACCTCTGGAACAAACACCAGGACATGGACCCTCAGACTCCAGAGGCTCCAGCCTCAAAGGCAAAACAGGGTCCAGATGACAATAAGAGGGGCCATGAAGGAAAGATTCGACCCTTTACAACGAATTCCAAATTACTTTGTGCTGTCTTGTCATAAGGCATCATGAACTAATACCTGAACCTTATGTCTTCAAGTGAGTGATCCATCACAAAACGTCATTACATAGCCCTGAGTCTTGACTCTCGGCATTGAAAGTCCATAGGTGGTCATGGGTCTGTATTCAGGTGGTCAGTCTACACAACAAGGAGTCTGTCAGCCAATCACAGAGCTACTGAGTTCTACTAAGTGCCACGCCCTGCAGGTTCAGTGGTGAACAGGGCAAAAGTGTCTCTGCCCAAGAAGTTGTGCTGTGAGTGGACAGACAGAAGGACAAGACTATGAAGTACCTTGAGACCAAGCAAGCAAAGTCTGGATTTCATTCTACAGGCCACCACACTATCAAGGGCTTTCAAGCTAGGAAGCGACATTGTTGGCTTACATTTTGTAAAGACCATTCTAGAAGTTAGGTAAGAAGAAGTAGCTGGGAAGGCAGCGGTAGAAGCCGGGAGATCAGTTCAACTGTACCATCATTTCATCAATTTCCTAGTGTGACAGTAACAAAATACTACAACCTGAATGGCTTACAAGAGCAGAAATGTATTGTCTGACTTTGGAGGTTGAGAGTCCAAGATTATAGTGTTAGTCAGTTCAATCCCTTCTGTGGCTTTGAGAGACAATCTCCTCCATGCCTTTCTCCTAGCTTCCCGGGGCTCCGGAGCTTCCTCAACCTGTAGCTACAGCATCACATAGTGTTCTTCCTCTGTCTACCTGTCCCAGTGTATGTTTTCTCCTTTTTTCAGGACCCACCTTGTCCCTAACTGACAACATTTTCAAAACTCCCATTTCCAAGCAGGGTCACATTTACAGGTACAGGCATTGAGACATCAACATAGTTCTTGGGGGGTAAGTTCCATCCACAGCAGAAGCAGATTCAACAACTAAAGATGATTAGCCTGGGTTGGCTCTAGAGATGGTTGTTTGGGAGTGAGTTCCATACGTAGCTTAGTGGTATGCCAGCGGTTCTGTGGGACAAAGATGAGGCTTTCTACTCCTGGAAAGATTTACAACCTCAGAAATCCTATACAGGGTGGCTATGAGTTGAAACGGACTCCACGGCACATAACCACCACCACCAGCAGCACCGGTAATGGGAATGTGGTGGAATGAAAGCAAGAGCGGAATCAAGGATGTCTGGTTTTCTCCTCGGCGTCCTCTAAGAGTTGGGCAAGATCGAAGGTTGGAGGAGCCGTGTTTAAAGAAGGGAGAATCAAAGTGTTGTGTTGGGTATTTAAGTGTGAGACATTCACATGATGATGACAAGGAAGCATCTGACAAGCCTAGAGCTGGGGTGGAAAGCTCAGCTGATCCAGGAAGAGACTGTGGAGCAGAAACATGAGAGCACCTTCCATACCAGAAGGGAGCACGGCAGTGCAATGGCCCCCAGAGCATCCAGTTTAAGAGACAGGAGTTTTCAGAGTAAAACTCATCAAGGGTTTTGAGGAGACGGAATAACCCTTTGCAACAGATTCCAGACTTTCTATACACTGTACATTGGGGGAAAAAAAAAAAAATCCAACAGTGACTCTGCCCCTTGGCCCTGATCCTGCCAACACTCCTGTGTGACTGCAGACAAGTCACTGCACCTCTTTGACATAAACAGACACTATCTCTTCATGGAGGAGGCAGCTGAAAGGCACCACGTCACTGCCGCGCGCCCTACAGCCTGTGTTTGGGGAATCGCAGAGCTTAAGGGTGGAAGGGCTGCAAAGAGTTAAGAAAAGTTGCCAGGATTTCCTGGTTCCATGCGCTCCGAGCTTGGCAATCTGATTCAAACTGTTCCTCCATCAGGGAATCTGGATGTGCCATCCAAGGGTAAGGAGGCGAGAAGAAGGCAGAAAGTGGGTACAAAGGGAAAGGATACAGATGTACTAACTATTGGTTGTAAAAAATGAATGTATGTCTATGCATATATATGTATACATACACACACAGACAGTCAGGAAATAAAACCCAACTCGAGAAGTGCCAGGTGAAGAAGAGAAAGTAAGGAGACTGAAATGGGCCATAAACAATGAGTGACGTGCTGACTTATGCTTCAACATGAGTGAACCCAAAAAACATGCTGAGCTGAAAAAGCCAGACACAAAAGGACAAAAATCATATCATTTCACTTTTATGAAAAGTCTAGAATAGGCAAATCTATAGAGTCAGAAAGAGGTTTGGTGGGTGCCAGGGGCTACGAGGCTAAAGGGTTGGAAGAAGATAGCTAAAGGGTAGAGGTTTCTTTTGAAGATAATGTTTCTGTAATTGTGAGATATTTGCACAACTTTGACAATGTACTAGAAATATTCACGTGTATGCTTTAAATGGGTAAGTTAGGTTGTGGTGCAATGACCTATTTAATGTCTCTTCTGGCCATGGCGGTGGTATGCTGTGGAGTTGGTTCTGACCCATAGTGACCCTGTACAGGGTTCCCAAGGCTGTAAATCTTTGCAGGAGCAGAAAGCCTCATCTTTCTCCTGTGGAACAGCTCGTAGATTCCAACTACTGATCTTAAGGTTAACAGCGCAACTCGTAACCACTAGCTACCAGAGCTCCTTTCTTCTGGCCGTAGTATTTGTAAACTCCCATCAAATGACTTTTTTTTTTTCTGAGATACTGAACTTTATCAAGAACAATGCAGCATCAGAATTGGAGCAAGGTTCATTACCAGTCCCTATGATATATAGAATACACACAACCTTAGTTACTAAAAGTGAAGAGGACTTGAAGCACTTACAGATGAAGGTTATAGACTGCAGCCTTCAGTATGGATTACACTTCAACATAAAGAAACCAAAACTCTTTACAACTGGACCAATAAGCAACATCATGATAATTGGAGAAAGATCTAAATTGTCAAGAATTTCATTTGTTTGGCTCAATAATCAATACCCATGTAAGCAGCAGAAAACAACAGGAATTAAGGAATGAAATTTCCCACTTAAGTGTTGCAATAATAATTCTTTTTTAAAAGTTTTTATTGTGAATTGAGTGATAGTTTACATGGGAGAACATCAGTTTTACATTCATCCTATTGTATTTTCTTTCGTTGCAATGATTACAATCCCCTCCCTGCATCATCATTCAACAGCATTTGCTTCTATTCTTTCTGGGGGGTTTTCGTTTTTTGGATATACACAGAAGCATTCAGAAATACATAACCATTCAAACAACCCTGCAAGCCTGCCCCTCAGCCATCATCACACAGCCCCTTTCCCTCCCTGAATCCAGAGACCTCAGCTGCTCCATCTCTCCACGTCATCTTCTCTGCCTCCATCTCTGACATCACTGTTTCTCTGGGTAGGGTCCCGCACTCCACTCTTCTCCCTTGATGGTCCCAGGGTCCTCAGCTTCTGGACTGCAAGATCAACCATTCCCCTCCCTTTGTTACAAAATATCTAGCTGTACATTTGCAACTTTCACAGTCAGTCCTGATGGCAATTATTCACTACTGAATCACAAGATCTTAGCCCCATCTCCTTTCAGCAGCCCCATCCAGACAGGTTGGAAACCACTGAGTGGAGATTCTACCTTCCCTCACACCCTCTGGAACTAGGCTCCCTTTTGAAAACTTGTAAGCCAGTCACTTCTTGCCTTTGTAGCCCCCCATTTGCGGTAGCCAATGTCTAAGTTGCCCATCCCTTCAAATGACTTTTTCCCGACGAGGTGAATAAGAGACAATGGAGAAGATGCTGATAGGATGATATGCTATAGCTGTGGCAGCGCTGAATGCTAACAGGGCTCATTTGGTTATAAAAACTTGGAACTCTACCATGCATATAAAATGAACCATCTCAGAAGCAGGGACAAGGAATCTCACTGCTGTTAAAGAAGACTAGGGTGCCCTGTATCCTTGGACCCTGAGATCCTTGTGCATTGAACCTTCTTGACCCAGGAACAGAAAACTGTGACATCAGAGAACTAATTCTATCTAGCTTACAGAGCAAGTAAAGCTGAGTGCCTTGGAGCAGGAGGCTGACTTGTGGGGTGCGGTGCCTCAAGGCACTTAGTTGTGGAGCAGGGCCTGCTGACCCACAGAGCTAGAGCTAAGTGCCTTTGGCTGAGGCTTATAGCAGAGTGGAGTGCCCTTTCAGCATTTATCAGCAGTTCTAAATGAGTTTTGTAACCTTACCAGAGCTGGGAAAAGGCCAGGCCCAGGGACTAGGGGCCAGAAAGAGGCCTACCTATGGACACAGCAAAGGAGAGGCTATCCTGACTGGAAGGATATACTCGCAACACTTCTGGCCTTGAATTGTATGTAACAAGTTAACTTCCCTAATAAACAAATACAGTGTCTTTAGTTCTACATGGTCACTGCAACAAATTTTGAAATCCACATGAGAAGTAGAGGGCACTGTGGGAAGGATGGCTGGAGTCGTGTTTTGCAATGTGGTGTGTGAATTACATCTCAACAAAGCTTTGTTTGTGTGTGCACGTATGAAAGTGCACTGAGACTCGTGCCCTTGTGTGTGTTGGGGCAGTGTTGTAGACACTGATTAATTCTAAATGATGACAGATTAAATGCTGGCTCTTCATTCAACTATTGAAGAATCACTCCTTTGTCCCAAGGGAGCAGAAACTTATCAAGAAATGTTGTTCTCAACTTCCTGGACTCATTCCACTCCTAGATCTATTTGGAGGTGGGAAGGAATGTCATAGTTTGTTGTTTGGGAAATGAGATAGAAGAAAATGCATGTTTTATAATCAATGTCACTTCTGTCACTTCTGACAGTTGCAGTCTGTGCAGAAACAGAGCTCTCCCCACAGAGTGGGAAAGTCAGTGCCGTGTTGAGTGTGGAGTAAAGCCAGAGGCTTGTGTGTGCCAGGGGAGAGTGGGGGCCGGAAGGAGGGACATCCAGGGAAGTGGCTGGCTAGGCTTCTGGGATGGAGAAGGCTCACAACTTCCTATTATGCTTCTGTTTGCAGTCTGATGGGTGATTAAGCAGTGCTCTGCTTGCACGTTCTGTTGGCACTTGGTCTTTTCCATGTCCAGTGAGTCTCAAACCCAGGCAAGCAGCAGAATTGCCTGGAGAGTTTTGTTAGAAGACAGCTTGCTAAGCCCCAAGCCCAGAAACTCGGATTCAGTATGTCTGCAAGCTGAGAATTTGCATTTCTAACAAGATCAAGCTAATACAGATGCTGAAGCTCATGTTGAAGTAGCCATTTCATGGACCACACTTTGAATAACAGCAGGAAGGAAGGTCTTCCAAATTCATTCCAGTGCTGACAAAACTCTTGAAGACCACTTCTTTCAGCTGGGTGAAGGTTTACAGAGCAAACCAGTTTTCCATTCAACAATTCATACATTTTATGTCATGTCACTGATTGCAGTCCCCACATGTAACATCGCTGGTCCCACTTCCTCCCTGCATTTCCTGTTGCCATTCCCCCTTCTTTCCTAACCCTTCTGAACTCTGACCTTGGGTGAATGCTGTCCCTTTGCTCTCAATAGCTGATTACTTTAAGGTGTGCAGACCTCCCTAGTGGTTCTATTCTCCTTATAGATCTGTCTAGGAGCTCTGGTAACATAGTGGTTATGAGTCAGGCAGCTAACCTTAAAGTGAGCAGTTCAAAACCCTCCAATCATTCCACGGGGAAAAAGATGAGGCTTTCTGCTCCCGTAAAGATTTACAGCCTCAGAAACTCAATGCAGAGTCACTATGAGTCAGAACCAACCCCATGGCCACCACCACCATACACCTGTCTATTGTTTGGCTAAAAATTGGCACATGGAGGTGAATTCAGTTCAAGACCTGAAGGTTCCACAGTCTCTATAAGACCAGTAAGTTGTTTTGTTTTGTTTTGTTTTTATGATTTTGAGATTTATTTCACAGTTTTCTTCCACTCTATCTGTCATTGTTGTTAAGTGCCATCAAGTCAATTCCAACTCATAGTGAGCCTATGTAGGATTTCCAAGGAGTAGCTGGTGAGTTTGAAG
Source organism: Chrysochloris asiatica (assembly GCF_000296735.1). Taxonomy (NCBI): domain Eukaryota; kingdom Metazoa; phylum Chordata; class Mammalia; order Afrosoricida; family Chrysochloridae; genus Chrysochloris; species Chrysochloris asiatica. The sequence goes on from NW_006408619.1 coordinate 160,716, forward strand.
CACCAATCTTATGGTTCAAGCAGACCTCGTAGTCCAGTGCTTATCCTAGTGTCCACCACTCGGTGTAGGAACTTTGACCCTTTTCAGAGCAGGGAGTAATGGCAGCAGTCCTCAGAGTCATGGTGAGTGAAGGTCACCTGGCCCATTACTCTGTTGATCTAATCATTTCCATGTGTCTTTGATTGTCTTCTCTCTTCTTTCTTATGGATGGGAGAGACAAGAGTTGCACCCTAGATGATTGCTAACAAGCTCTTAAGACTCCAGTTGCCACTCACCAAAGAAGGCTGTAGAACATTGTCTTTGTGGACTATGCTATGTCAATTGGCCTTGGAATCTCCCAAAACTGGTCCTGAGCCCCAAGCCAATGGACTCATTCCCTCAATGCATTTGGTTATACTAAATAGTTTTCATAACTTTGAACCCTGTATGCTCTACTCTATTCATGAGTACATCTGTAGCATACGCAAATACGTGCATACGTAGAAATATCCCTAGGTGTAGTTCCTTTCTCCTTCCCACACCTGCTTAGCCTGTGTGTCTATCCCCAACTCTTGAAATGTTCCAGGAGCCCAAAGGACTAGCCATCGAGGAAAGGATTGTTCTACCCCAGGAAGACCTAAGGGCAGGGGTCATCATGCAGGATAGATTGTGACTCTAGGCTGCTTGCTTACTGATTGCAGTAAGTCAAGTTACCCAAGTAACAAACTGCCTTAAATTACTGAAATAGTAACTGGCACAACTGAGTGACTAATGCACAGGATCGTGTAAGTCAATATGCACCAAGAGCTTCCCTACACTTCATGGGTCCCACTAGGTCTGGCTCAAAATGATTTGTTCCCACCAATCTGATATTTCTCTATTCTTGCCAGCCAGCAAACTTTCCATTTGAGATCATCAAAATCTTGTATACAGTTTGCACAGGTCTCCTAAAATAATCTTCAAGGTTTCTCTGCAAGTAGCCCCCCAGGGACATGCATCCTAAGTGTCTTTAAACTGTATGCTGAATGTTTAATATCTTCCAATAATAATGAAACTCATTATTAAGACCAAGTTGTCATCAATTACAGTAAGTACATTAGAAGCAAATTAACAAATGTGCACCCAGAAACTTTGTTTGTAAAATGAAGAAAAAAAATTGAAATCATGATATTTTGCCCCTGGTAAAACAAGCAATAAGAAATACAATCTTCCTTATAGAAACTTTCCCTGAAATGAGATAGGGCAGAGACAAGTCATGGTGGTCAGCCAGGATTAAGAGCGGCTCCAGGGAAGCGTCATGAGACAGAACTCACAAATCACCTTGGAAACCAAGTCATGTAATTATTGCATAATAGGTTTGCTAATTATCCTAAAAAGGTAGGGCCATCCACTGCCTACAGGAGAATCAAAGCAGGTATTAATGAGGAATGTAACAAGCAAACGGAGGCATTCGTAATCCCTCGATGACCTTCTAGGCAGGGGTGACAGGCAGGACTTGGCACTGGATCCCTTGCCATCCTGCTGGACAGAAAGACACGAGGATACTGCTCATGTTAATGTCCATCTCTGAGGCCTGCTGCTTCCTCTGATGTTGCTGGTACTCTCAGAGCCTGGCAGATCGTGGGTTTGCAGAGCCCAGACCAGCCGGAGCAGATTGCCCTGTGGTATTCACATCCTGGAAGTTAGCCTGGTACTATGGTAGCCTCCGTGGAGGTATGAGATGGGACCAGTGAACAAAAAAGGACAACACAAACCCTCCGGGACACCAGCCAGCAGGCCAGGCCCTGTTCAACCACCTTCTACTCACATTAGTTCATTTAATGCTCTTGTAAACCCTGGGCAAGTCTGAATTTCTCTGTTGTTGAATGTCAATTATGTGTCAACAGAGCCCTTTTCCTTCTCATATTTAATCATTTCAGCTTAAAGGAATATGAAGTAAGGTAGACAGATGGCAAGCCTCCAGATAAATGCAAGCTAGATTTAACATATACAGATTGTTGTTGGTAAGTGATGTCGAGCTGGCTCTGATTCGTTGTTGTTGCTATTATTCGATGCCATTGAGTCAGAACCAATTCATAGCAACCCTGTGAACAACAGAACGAAAAATTGCCCGGTCCTGGGCCAACCTCACTACTGTTGCCACACTTGATCCCATTGATGATGTCACTGTGCCAGTGTATCTCATTGGTTGTCTTCCTTTTTATTCTCCTACCCTACCAATGATATCCTCCTCCAGTGACTGATCCCTCCTGACAATATGTCCAAAGTATGAAAGACAAAGTCTGGCCATCCTGGCTCCAAGGAGCACTCGAGCTGTACTTCTTCCAACACAGATTTCTTTGTTCTTCTGGCAGCCTATTTGTTGTTGTTAGGTGCCATTGAGTTGGTACCAACTTATAGCAACCTTATGCACAGCAGAATGAAACACTGCAACCTCACTATTGTTGCCAGGCTTGAGCCCATTGATGCTGCCACTTTGCCAATCCATCTTGCTGGGGGTCTTCCTCTTTTTCTCCGACCTTTCAACATGATATCTTTCTCCAGCACTGGTCCCTCCTGACAATATGTCCGAAGCATGAGAGGCGAAGTTTGGCCATCCTGGCCTCCAAGGAGCACTCTGGTTGCACTTCTTCCAACATAGATATGTTGGTTCTTTTGGCAGCTCGTGGTACTTTCAATATTCTCCTCCAACACTGTAAACTCAAATGCATCAATTCTTCTATGGTCTTCCTTTTTCACTGTGCAACTTTCACATGCATATGAGGTTATTGAAAATACCATGGCTTGGTTCAGGGGCACCTTAGTCCTCAAACTGACATCTTTGCTCTTGAACACTTTAAAGAGGTCTTATGCAGCAGATTTGCCTAATGCAATACATTGTTTGGTTTCTTGACTGATGCATCATGGGAAGCACTCACTCATTTACACCAAGAAATTTGTAAGACAACTATCTGACCAACCTACTGGAAGAGATTCGGATTTGAGCCCATTCTAAAGAGAGGTGGCCCAATGGAATGTGGAAATCGTAGGACAATATCATTGATTTCCCATGAGAATAAAGTTTTACTAAAAGTAATACAGAAATGGCTACAAGCATACATTGACAGAGAATTTCCAGAGGTTCAAGCCAGATCCAGAAGAGGACGCAGAATGAGGGATACCACTGCTGACATCAGATGGATCTTGTCTGAAAGCAGAGGATATCAGAAAGGTGTTTACCTGTGCTTTATTGATTCCACAAAGGCTTTATATTGTGTGGATCAACCTATGGACAACATTGCAAAGTATGAGTATTCCGGAACACTTAATTTGTGCTCATGAGGAATCTATACATGGACCAAGAGGCAGTTGTTCCAAAAATGTTTTAAAATTAGGAAAGGTGTGTGCCAGGGATGTATTATTTTACCATACTTATTCAATCTGTATGCTGAGCAAATAATCTGAGACACTGGAATATATGAAGAAAAATATGTCATCAGGATTGGAGGAAGACTCATTAACGACCTGCAATAGACAGATGATACAAACTTGCTTGCTGAAAGTGAAGAGGACTTAAAATATTTACTGATGAAGGTCAAAGACAACCGTTTTCGGTATGAGTTGCACCTCAATGTAAAGAAAACAAAAATCTTCACCACTGGATCAATAAACAACATCCATATAAATGAAGAAAAGATTGAAGTTGGGAAAGACTTCATTTTACTCGGATCAACCATCAACACTCATGGAAGCGGCAGTCAAGAAATCAAGAAATATACAAATTAGTCACATTTATTTCAGACTTCCTTATTTTTTAAAAATTACAACATTTCTGGTATAATTGAAATAATTTTGAAACACCTATAGCTGAGTCCATCTTTCTTTCCATATCTTCATACATTTCCTATTTATTCATAAACAAATACTATTATGTGCTTTAAATTTTACATAGTTGGCATGACATCATTTGTACATTCTACAGCTTGATGTTTTTGTTCAACATTAAGTTTTCAAGAACTGTGGGTATTGACATAAAAAGATCAATAAAAGAATTTATTAACAATTCTAGATCCATCCAAAGAATACAAGGGCAGTTGTGAAAAATGGCATCTGTCTGATATTTGGCCTAAGGAAATGAGACTTTGTGGCCTAGAACGTGGTCATACATGTATGTAAATCTTTCATATTGTCCTAAGAAGTAGGCACTGCCTTTGTTTACTTTGTTCTATTTGTATCATTAATATCACATGCAAATAAAATTTTGCTAAAGATAATTCAAAAATGACTACAACAATACATTGACAAAGAACTGCCAAAGAATCAGGATGGATGCAGACAAGGATGTGAAAGAAGGACTATTATTGCTGGCATCAGATGGATCTTAGCTGAAAGCAGAGAACGATAGCAGTGGTGGTGGTTATGTGCCGTGGAGTCGATTCCAACTCATTGTGACCCTGTACAGGGTTTCCGAGGCTATAAATCTTTATGGGAGCAGAAAGCCTCATCTTTCTCATGTGGAACCACTGGTAGTTTCAAACTGCTGACCTTGAGGTTAACAGCCCAACTTGTAATCACTATGCTACCGGAGCTCCTGAAAGCAGAGAATACCTACATTTTATTGACTATGCAAAAGCTTTTGACTGTGCGGATCATAACAGGCTATGAATAACATTGTGAAAAATGAGTATTCCAGAACACTTCACCATGCTCATGAGGAACCTGTACATAGACCAAGAAGCAAATGTTCAAAAAGAACAAAGTGACACCGAATGATGCGCATCAGGGTGGCATTCTTTCACCATCCTTACTCAATCTGTATGCTAGGCAAATAATTCAAGAAGCTGGATTATATGAAGAACGTAGCATCAGGATTGGAGGAAGATTCCTTAATAGCCTACAATACAACCATGCTTACTGAAAGTGAAGAGGACTTAAAATATTTACTGAAGAAGATCAAAGGCCATGGCATTTGGTATGGGGTGCACCCCAATGGAAATGAAACAAAGATCCTTACCACTGGACCAATAAATAATAAATGGAAAAAAGATTAAATCTGTCAAAGAATTCATTTTGCTTGAATTCACTATCAACACTCGTGGAAGCAGGGGTCGAGAGGTCAAATGATGTCTTGCATCAGACAAACCTGGTGCACAAGACTTCTTTAAGTATTCAAGAGCAAAAATGTCAGTTTGAGGACAAAAGTGTGTCTGAGCCAAGCCATGGTACATGCATGTGAAAGTTTGAATAAATAAGGAAGACCATAGCAAAATGGATGCTTCTTGAATGGACTGCAAGAAGAAAAAACAAATCTGTGTCGGAGGAAGTACAGCCAAAATGCTTCTTAGAAATCAGGATGGTGAGAGTTCATCTCTCATACTTTGAAGAGATTATCGGGAAGAACCAGTCACTGAAGAAGGACCAACAAGATGGATTGACAGCAGGCATTGGTTCCATTGTAAAAATGGTGAAGGTGGTACAGGACTGGGCAACGTTTACTTCTGTGGTGCGTAGGGTTGCTATGAGTCTGAATGGACTTGACGGAACCTAGCAACAACAAGAAACCATGTCTATTGGAGGACAGTGGTGATTCGGTGGTCGAATTTTCACCTTTCATGGAGACCCACTCCCAGCCAATGCTCCTCAAGCACACCCACCACCTGTTCGTTATTGGAAGTTTGCATGTTGCTGTGATTCTGAAAAGATTTCAGGAGAGCATCTAAGTAGAGCAGATTAGCAAGCAAGGTCTATCTACTTCCATAAAACAGCCAGTAGAAGCTCTATTGTCTTAGGCTGGTTTCTCTAGAGAACAAAAACCAGTGACGCTTATATCAAGGAAGTGGCTCACACAGTTGTAAAAGTGGATAAGTCTCAAGGCCATGGACCAGATGAATCAAGATTGCCAAGTCAGATTGGCAAGGTCGGCCAGGTAAGATGGCAGGCTGCTGAGGACTTCCAGTATTGGCAGGCAGTAGATCAAATCACTGGCTTGAGTCCAAAGAGCCAGAGGTTGAATGATGAGCCAGATGCAAAATCCAGACCCAGCAAAAGCAACAAGCTCCACCCAAATGCACAACCCAGTGGAAGCAGGCCACAGCCCTGAGCAAAATTCCTTTCAATTGATTGGCTGTTCCTAACAGACCTAATCTTAGAGATGACTACATTGTAGACCTCATTCAGTGCTAACCTAGTAAAAATCCTGGCCCAGCCAAGTTGACACGCAACCTTAGCTATTACACCTATGAATTGCAATGGTCTAATCCCTTTGTGAATTGCATCTCCATGAGTTGGGGACTGATGCAACAGTAACTAATAACAACATATATGTCCATTAGATCAAGTTTGTAAATTGTATATTCTTGTTAATTTGTGTTTGCTTAGTCTGGTTTCTAAAAAGTTAGGTGAAAACATATACTCACAGGACTTCACTTGTATCAATTATTTTGATAATCACAACATGTATAAAATGAATCTTACAGATGAAAAAATATGGAGCTTAAAGACAGGAACCCACAAAGGCTACCCTCACCCCCTAGAACCAGTGTCTGCACCTGAAGACAGGGTCTAGCCATGAGAGCACACAGGAGTGCTTCAGCCTGTATCTAAATCCAGAGCTGAGTAGCCGTAAAACAAAACTTTCAACCTCTCAACTGTTGTACAAAATCTACCACACAAAAATTGGCACACCTTAACTCATACACTCAGCAGTTCATAAATACTACCTGTGGGTACTCCATGCTGTTCCTCACAAACATCCCAAACCACCCTGCCAGCTTATTCTCCACCTGTTTTCCCTTCCATCAGCCCTACCACGCTCTTGAACTTGGTGGCCTCTCGGAATTGCATACTGATGCTCTGAACTTACACCACCTTTTTGTCATTTTGTTGTACTTTTATGGCTTGTATGTTGCAATGATTCCGAAAAGTCTGACACCAGTCTTTGAAAAATCAGCAGAGTCACCCAAGGTGGATATGTTTCAGCAGAACTTCCAGGCTGAGACAGACTAGAAGGAAAGTCTTGGTGACCTACTTCTGAAAAGTAGCCATCAAAAACCCTATGGATCACAAGAGGGCATTGTCTGCTATCGTATAGATGAGTTCTGTAGGTTGGAAAGCACTCAAAATGCCCAGTGGGTACCATAGTGGCTCAAGCAGATCAATCATTGCAAAGGTGGCGCGGGACAGACAACATTGTGTGTGTGGTTGTCATGGGTCAAAAGCTGACTCAATAATAACTAACAGTGGTTGTGAACTTGGCATTTTTGTTGACCTGATCTTGTCCTGCTTTCTTGCAATTTCTCTCACAGGCTTTGGACTGCGCTTACTTTCTCCAATATGTGCTGTTGTTGTTGT
>NW_006408619.1:169793-178171 GCF_000296735.1 Chrysochloris asiatica
CTCCTCAATTCTTCCATTTGCTTTAGCATCTCTACACTGGAGAGCAAGTTTCAGAGTCTCTTCTGACATCCATTTTGACATTTTCCTATGTTCTACCTTCATGGATATGCCTCATGTCCCCCCACCTCACCCCCATCAGTGTCCCCTGGACAGAAAATAGACCAGTAGTGTCGGACTCATAGTTTAACCACCGAGCCCAATTCAAAGTGGTCTCCCAGCCTTCGTGTCTGATTTTCTGCCCTGCAACAGTGGATTTACTGACAATAAAGTAGCTTCCAGTTCAGGACCCCTTCCAAGGCACTGTACTTCATTTTGTATTTATAACGTCTTTCCAGTGAGAAAACTTAAATGTATATAAATTTCAGGCTGCCTAAATTCTTGATCCACCGCTGCAGAACGAATTCTTTATTTTAGAGACCAACTAATCAGGTAATAATGAGTTTTGGGGTTGCTAAGAGGCCATAATTCAAGGATTAATACTTAGATTAGAAGCACAGACAGAGGTCTCCTCCTCTGTTGTCCCCACTGTGTGTTCAACTCCGTGCCTTTTCCCCACTCCACGTGGGATGTACTGGCCTTGGTCAGGCCTGCTCCATGGTGACCTTCAGGCTGAAGAGAAGGCCACATCTCCCAGCTCAGCAATCTGCCGGGGACCCGCCCTGTTCCAGCTGCATCCACTGGACTCTGACATGATGAAAAGGGAAATTCTCAGCATTCTTTCTGCAGAAGAAATTTGCCAAATGAAATGTAGTGAAAAGAAGCAGGCTGGAGGTTTCTTGAGCCGCCAAATACATCTTCAACCCTAACAGAGTTGAATGCAAAGAAAGTGGGTCAGCTCTAAGGAATATACTTTCTTTCCACAAGGAAGTAGCATGTGTTGAGGGGCAGGACCTGGGGAAGGGGACTGTTGGGGGGAGGGGACAAGGGAGGCTGCAGCACCAAACACAGAGACACTATCCCAATGCAACAAACTTCCAGTTTTAGAAAAATGTCTTCATATTCCCAGAAATGACCCAATGGAACAATTCAATGACATTATTTTCTCCAGTCATGAATGCACAGTGGTGATTCTGGCTGCAAAGGGCTAAATCCTGTATTTAACTCTCTCTTTACTCTCAGTCTAACTGCCTATCCCAAAGATACTCACAAAGGAAGCTTGCTGAGGAAAATGTCAGTCTGTCAGTCTGAACTTCCCAAACTAGCTTCAACTGGTCAGCTCCCATGAGGAGGTTTAAGGAGTGTCCAAAAAATTGGCCAGGAAGTTCACTTCCCCCATGGTTTGTCAGCAGGACAAACCATAGCACAGAGCAGACCCTGTGAGAAGCTTTCCCTGACCATCTCCTAAGCCAAGGCTGAAGCAAGCACCTGTCCCCAACATCTCTCAATAGTAACCATCAATAACCAGTTGTCCTCAATAGACTCTAACTCGTGGTGGCCTCAGGTGTGTGAGAGTAGAACTGAGTCCCATAGGGTTTTCAACAGCTGAGTTGTGGCAAGTACATTGCTTGGCCTCTCTTCTAAGATGTCACTAGGTAAATTCAAGGCTCCAACTTCTCAGTAAGTCCAGCACATCAAACATTTGCCCACCAGGGGCTCCTCTCTCAAAAATACCGCTTGTTATTTTAAATAATTGTTCCCATCAATGTTCATGAATCTTTCTTGTGGGTCTAGAGGCAGCTCATTCTCACCACATCCCCATCTGGAGTTCCTTAAACTGTCACCATTCCTTATAGCTGATAAAGACCCCTCTTAATGTTCCTGTCACCCTTATGATTATGAATCACCATTTTACAACAAAAGAAGCCGACACTTAGAAAGTGTTTGCCCAAATTTCCAACGCTAGTTAGACTTAGCCCTGACCCTCTGGCTCCGACTCTGCTGTCTCTTTGACTCTTCCAGTCACTGTTCAATGGCCACCAATAACAGGGCCTTGGGGAAATGAAGATGTGAAAATCAAACCAAACCCGACAACTCAACTCTGCCTCACAGTGAAGCTGTAGGACAGGACTTCCAGGCTGTAAATCTTGAGGGAAGCATACTGCCACACCTTTCTACCACAAAACTGCTTGTGCGTACAAACTACCTATCTTTAGGTTGTTGACATTAAGTGCCATCAAGCTGGTTCTGACCCATAGCGCCCCTGCAAAGAGTTTCTGAGGAGTGGCTGGTGAGTTTGAACTGCCGATCCTGGTGTTCAAACTGACCCTGTGGTTGAGTGCTTATCCTACAGTGCCACACCAGGACTCCAGTGGTCAAGTGATGAATGCACTGTGCCACCAGGAATCCCTAATGAAAATATTCAAGGACAAAGATTCAGAACACTCCAACCTCCAACCTTCCAGGGACCCCACAGGGGCCAGACATGGGCTATAAATAACTGAAGCTGGAGAATCTGTGTCCCCACCCACTGGGCTCTGACTCCATGCAGAGCTGACTGACAACACACACTGGAACACTCACCCCGAACGCTGCATCTTAGTTTTGCAGTTAGAAACCTGAACTCTAATACAAAACCTCAAATATTTTTAATGTTAGCAATTAATCCAAAAGTTACAAAAAACAAAAACTAAAGGTTAAACAAAATCCACCTGCAAGCTGTCTATGGTCCACAGGCTTCCAGTTTGCAACCTCTGACTCAGACCCACTTTCTGCACATCAAACCCACCACCACAATCTAGTGAAGCTCAGAGACATGCGGAGATGAATGTAGGTGCAGAGCAGAACAAGAGAAGGGCAGGCGGGCAGAGAACAGGCTCTAAGAGGCACCTCCCACCACTCACATGGTGTCCCCTTGCAGACTCCCCAGCATCAGCAGGCTGCGCACACCACCCTGGTTGCAGCCCTTTCTGGAAGAACTCGGATTTCTCAGGTTTCACATAGAGAGGGCAGCTGTCACTGGCATGGATTAAATTGCATTTCCCGAGAATGTGTGTTGGAATCCCAACTCCTAAACCTATGGATGATGTAATCCTGTTTGGAAACAGAATTTTCTTTGTTGTGTTAACTAAATCACACCAATGCAGGATGGGTGGGTTCTGAGTCTAATCACTTGTGAGTTACAAAAAGAGCAGATGGACTCCTAGCCATGCGAGGGTCCTCTGTTAGCCAGGGGACACCCAGGGCTACCGACAAGGAAGGGGTTGTCTTGTGGCTGAGGCCCTGACTGGACTAGCCAGCAGAACTGAGAGGAAATAAGTTTCTGTTCTCTGAACGCCCCTCACCCCACTTGTATAATTCAGTCCCCAACAAGGCTGCCTGCTTCAGCTTCTTGCTCTCTTCTAGTCCCTTGACCCTCACAGCTCAGAGTGGAATTACCTCTGTATTTGGATCAACCAATGGACCATTCCAGAGGCAGTAGCAGTTATGGTGCCTCCATCAGAAATGATGGACTACTTCCTTATAGGAGCCCTTTGGGGGTTTTCTTTGGGTGCCTCACAGAATCTCACACAGTCTTTGCACAAGCGTGGACACTACAGATGTGAAATGGAAGAATAGACCTTCAAGGTTTCCGTGCACTGCCTCCTCCCTGCCCTCAGCAGTTCTTCTGTCTTAAACCGGCTGCAACATTGGCTTTCCCCAGGCTGATGGGCTGGCTACTCCTACCACTACTCTACCAGGCTCTTTGTTGTTTGTGGTTGTTACTTGTCGTCGAATTGGTCCCAATCCATAGCGACCCTAAATATGTTTTCCAAGTAGCAGATGGTGAGCTTGAACTGCCAACCTTGTAGTTCAAACAGCTTCACAGTCTGGCGCATTAACCCACAGTGCCACACCAGGACTCCTCAAATCCTCACTCTAGTCCTCTAAGACAGGTCCCAACTTGCTGCCCATACTACAGATGAGTACATCAACGCCCAGCAAAAAAACAATTTGCTCCAGTAGCAAGGCGGGAACTGAACTCAAATGGAGCCAATTTCTGAGTCTGTGCTCTGGACAGCGTCAACAATACCACCACAGAGGATGCTCTGCAGAGGGAGAAAGAGGCTTTCCTAACGGTCACCCGGAACTAGTGAAAAAAATAGAGCTTGTGATTATCACAGGCCAGCAATCAGCTAGAATCCCACTTCTGAATCTTTAAATAGGCCTGATTGAAATTTAAAGATGATCATAAGCAGAAGAACAAAGTTTAGTGCTGGCTTAGTGCTAATCCCTGTTAATCATGCCTTTAATTAAAAAAAACTAAAAAAGGACACATAAGCTTAGCAGGTTGCATCTTCCCACTCATTTGTAAGTCTGATTTCTTCCCTGTTTGCAATTCATCCTTTGTCTCTGAGCCCCACAGCCCTATAGAGTGTGGTCCACGTACCAGCAGCATCAGCATCTAAGGGTTCCTCAAAACTGGCATCTCAGACCTACCTCAGAGGCACGGACCCAGAATCTGCACACTAACAAAACTGCCAGGCAATTTGTGTGCACAATAAGGTTGGAGGAACACTGAAATAGATGATCTCGAGAAATCTTAAATACCAGCAAATCTGTTAACAGTTCTTTTAGGATAAGCACTGGACTGCAAGGACGCTAACGTCACAAAATCAGCTGCTCCTGGGAAATCCGGTACAGGGTCGCTATGAGTCAGAACCGACCTGAAGACACTTAACAACAGCAACAACAAAGACAACCTTGGGGCTCTGGTGAATTCAGTGATAGAATTCTTCTCTTCCCTGCAGAGACCCGGGTTTGACTCCCAGCCAATGCTCCTCAGCTTCAGCCTCAAGCCGTCTGTCCCTGGAGGCTTGTGTACTGAGTGGGTTTCAGTAGAACTTCCATCCAAAACTCAGACACTAGAAACCTTATGGGTCACAAAGGTTTGATTCACAGTCAGTCATGGGGACGGTATTTCGCACTGTTGTGTATGGGGTCTCCATGAATTGGGGGCCAACAAAGACCACAATGACAAATGAATGCTGGTTCTTAAATACGAACACTAGAGGCTTTGCCTGTCAACAAGAGCAGTCCAACAACCCAGAGTGGGACACCCATGAAACTTCTGAGAACACAGTTTACAGGTCAGTGAGCTGACACCTGAGTCCTCAGCTCTCTCTGTAGCCAGCTGCCAGCCCTGTCTGCCTGGCATGTCTATCTACCTCTTCACCTGAGAAGCCCACCCACCATTCCTTCAAAGTCTTTACGTCTGTTAGTCCCAGAGTTGCAGGGCAGTGTCGTGGGTTTATCACACACACACAACACTGGTGCTCAAATGTTGCTGTGATTGTTGCGAAGTGCCATTGAGTCCGTTCTGACCCATAGCGACACTGTATAGGGTTTCCAAGGAGCAGCTGGTGAGCTTGAACTGCCGACCTTGCAGTTCAAATGGCTTTACAGTCTTGAGCATTAACCCGCAGTGCCACACCAGGACTCTAGTTGACTATAAAATAAAACTAATCTTTTGCCACATGGAAAAATGCACTCAAAAATAAGGTATGACAGCTATGAACCTTAGGAATTGTTCATAAAGCAAAGCTAGGATAGGTTTGAAAATGTCCTTACCAAGCCATAGTGTGTGTGCTTTTGGTGGTTCAGTGGTTACGCTGTGTGTGGTATGGGACTGAGACCAGAATTGTGGGTGTCTCAGGCAACACCCAAATCTACCGTGAGTCTTGTCAAGAGACATGCAGGAGGAAGAACACAGGAAAACCCAGTTCCGGGAAAGCTCAGCTTTTCCCAGGGCCTGCTGGAATTTCATTATCCTGTTCACAGATGGGAATTTAATAATTAATTAGGAAACCCGTTCACCCCAGAGCCCCGTGCAAAGGGGATTATGCAAATCAACTGAGATTGTGGCACTGGCTGAATATTTTACAGTCTGTTTAATTTGCAAATACGACCCCACTGAGAGGGCTCAGGCAGGAAACCTATCGTCATCATAATTATTATTTCTCATGCAAAACTACTTGAGTTTCCATAAAAGCTTCTTTCTTTCAACTGCTTTCACCAAACACATCTCCCAAAGAAATTTTAAATTTAAAAAAAAGGACTATCAATGCAGTACAGAAGAAAATTAGGAATAAAAGGAACTTGCTTCAAGAAAATAAGAACTAACCTGGACCTTAATTCTTGCCAGGCTTATCCCTCTTTTAACACTCAGCTGTCTTCCACACTGATAAGTTCCTGTTACACACACCCCGGTACCAGCTAAACCGGGAACCTAGTACACCCTAACCAAATCAAACACCAAATCAAACCAAACCAAGTGTCATAGGGTCAAGTCCATGTCACAGTGACTGACCTCGTAGGACATAGTAAGTAGAGCAGCTCCTTAGGGTTTCTGAGATTAAAGATCTTTGTAGGAGTAGATAGTCTCCTTCATCTCTCTCTCACCGAGTGGCTGGTAGGTTTGAACTGCTGACCTTGGAGTTAGCAGGACAACACTCAACCCACGATGCCACCAGGGTTCCTTTTGTGCATCCTACATACTACTTAATGCATTAACTAACCCACCCACTGAATTGGTGAGCCCTGATTCAGGATTCAGGACTCTTCCTTTAAGTTCTCCTTCACTTAAGTGAGCCACAAATGTTTTCATGGGTGTACCGGAGTGGAGAAAATGGTTAACTGTTGAGCTTCTACCCAGTAAATTCGAGACACCAGTCCACCAGAGGCTCCTCAGAAGGAAGGCCTGGGATCTACATCTGAAAACTCAACCCTGAAAATTTTCTGGAGCACAATTCTCCTCTGATACCCATGAGGTCGCCATGAGTTAGGGTCGACTCCACAGCAACTGAGAAATTGGTAGTTTTCTCTTTCCTCCCAATAAGAGACCCAGCTTCTCTAGCTTGTATGTAGAAATCACGCCCAAAGGGCTTCTCCTAATTTCACTCCAAACCAACACAAAACCAAACCCACGGTCATAGAGTCGATTCTGACCCACAAGCCCCTGTAGGACAGTGTAGACCCGCCCCGAAGGTTTCCTAAGTTGTGATCTCTACTAAAGAGACCCCCACAACGCCATCCCAAGGAGTAGCTGGTAGGTTCAAACTGCAGACCTTTCAGTTAGCAGTCAAGCACTTTAACCCTTGCACCACCACCCTCACCACCATGGGGAGAAAACGTTGTCATCTAGAACAAACTCCAGCAAACTGTTTCTATGTTGGACCAGATAATAAATATTTTCTGCTTTGTGGACCATACGGTCTCTGGAACAACTATTCAACATGAAAGTCATTGTTGATAGGTGCTGTCAAGTCAATTCCGACTCATAGCGACCCGTATAGGGTTCCCAAGGAGCTCCTGGTAAGTTTGAACCGCCGACCTTGCGATTCAAACCAACCTTACCATCAGTGATTATCCTACAGTCCCACACCAGGACTCCAGGCTTACCAGGGTGAAAATGCCAATGTTACCCAAAGCCATCTACAGCTATAACGCAATCCCATTATCATTCTTGAAAGAGGTGGAAAACCTAACTATCAACTTTATATGAAAAAGAAAGAGACCCCAGATAAGCAAAACACTAATAAAGAATAATAATAAAATAGGAGATCTCACATTCCCTGATCTCAAAATCTATCCATACAATCACGGTAGTCAGAACAGCCTGGTACTGGCATAATGACAGACACATAGACTAATGAGACAGAATTGAGAAGCCAGGAGTAAATTCATTCACCTAAGGACACTTAATCTTTGACAACGGGCTAAAGCTCACTAAATGGGGAAAAGAAATGGTCTTGGAAAAACTGGAGATTCATTTACCCAAAAAAAATGAAACAGAATCCATTATCTCTTACCATATACAAAGACTAAGACTCATCAAAGAAACAGTAGAAGTAAACTTAAGGCTGTTACATGCGAACACACTACAGATCACATCGTCATGGAAAGAACCCAAACAGGAGATGACAGACAGATGCCTGAGACCTCCTAGAAGCAAAACATTTAGGCAACATCAAGATTTCACCAAAAGTCAAAAGAAAACCTTCTGTCTGGGGGAAAGTATTGGCAATGACATATCAAAGGGCTAACCTCTAAAAATATATAGAAGACTTCCACACCTCAACAAGAAAAAGACATACAATCCAATTAAAAAAAGGGTCAGAGTCACCTAATGGACTGTCAGAGTGAGCTCGTATAGGGTTTCCAAGGAGCAGCTGGTGGGTATGAACCAGTGACCTTGTGATTAACAGACCAATGCCACATCAGACACCCATTAGCCATTGTTGTTGCTGTTAAGATCCATCGAGTCATTTCTGACTCATAATGACCCTTTATAGGGTTTCTAAGGAACAATTGATATGTTTGAATTTGACCTTGCAATTCAAACCCAGCCTGCGGTTCACTGCTTATCTTACAGCACCACACCAAAACTCCTATTAGCCATTGTTGTTATTAAGTGACATCAAGTCAATTTCGACTCATAATGACCCTGTATAGGGTTTCCA
>NW_006408619.1:181316-201964 GCF_000296735.1 Chrysochloris asiatica
CAAAAGGGAAGAACACGGTCAGCATTTCTCAAGCTGGGGGAACTGAAGAAAAAATTCAAGCCTCGACTTTAGTTATTGAAAGATTCTCTGGGCAAATTGTTGAATGAAGCAGGAGTCATTAGAGAGATGCAAATCAAAACACAATTGAGATATCATCATCTGACCTCATCATTAAAAGCCACATTCAAAAAGCCAGAAAACAACAAACGTTGGTGAAGATGTGGAGAGAATGGAATCATCATACGCTGTTGGTGGGACTGTGAAGTGGTACAACCACTGTGGAAAATGGCATGTTGCCATTGTTGTTAGGTACCCTCAAGTCAGTTCCAGAACACTGCCCCATCATGTGCCAGCCTCACAGTTGTTATTTCAAGGCCATTGTTTCAGCCACTGTGTCACTCTATGTCACTGAGGATCTTCCTCTTCTTAACTGACCCTCCACTTTACCAAGCATGATGGTCTTCTTCAGGGACTGGTCCCTGATAACATGTCCATACACTTACTCCAAATCACAATTTAGAAAGACACATTTACAAACGAAAGGGAGAGAATCCCCTTTCAGTCCTTGTGTGATGTTGTGAGATAAAGCACTGAACCCCAAGGTGTGTTTGAACCACAAGGTTGGTGGTTCAAACTCACCAGTCGCTCCTTGGTAGCCTTATACAGGGTCACTATGAGTCGAAAGCACTTAACAACCACAATATACAGACTGTTTTCTTTGTTGTTGCTGCTGTCATCAAATTGACTCCCAGCTCATGGTGACCCCAGGCACAAGGAAAGGAAACATTACCCAGTCCTGTGATGTCCCCGTCATTAGTTATGGATGGAGCCCTGGTGAGCTACAGGGGTTTCATAGGTTGATCTTCTAAAGTGGATCCATCGCCAAGTCTTTCATCCTCATCTATCTCAGTCTGGAGCCTCTGCCGAAACCTGTCGAGACATCCTAGCAACCTGGAAGCCTCCACTATCAAAAGGCTGGGGATCAAACTTGGGTCCCCTCCATGGAAGAGAAGAATTCTACCACTGACCCCCTATTTCCTCTAGGACATCCTTTTTCTGCTCTGCAGAATCATTCACACAGAATCTCTAACCCTGGACCACCTCTGCTTCCCTTCTGAATTTCGAGGGCTGTCTGTTTTAAGAGTTCCAATCATCCCAGCGCCTTCCCTTCCAGCAACTTTTCCTTTTAGAATCAACTCACTAGATGCATTTGCTCTCCTCTTTGGGAGTTCTAGCCAAATTAAAAGCTGTATTTCATTTTCCATTTCCTAATTTCTCTCCCTCAGTGCTCTTTGTCACAGAGCATGTTATTTCTCTGTATAAAGTCTGTCAAAGCTGTTGAGCAAAATAAAAGCTCTTGCATTTGATTCAGGCTAAACCTCTATACATACACTTGACCCTCATTTCGGTCCCAAGAAGAACAGAAAAGAGACAGTTTGATGCTGGAGGCTTTTACTTCCTTGTATTGATTTTGGCTTGAAGAGTGAAGGGGCCCTTTCTCCCACTCTCTGAGTGTGAGCATGGGTGGATATGACCACATATATACTCATAAATTATTAATTCTATCTTTGAATTTAAAAGGGAAAAAGACAAGTGAGACAAACTAGAAAAGGCAGGCACAGAATACGAATTAATTATTTCATCGTATGTAAACCACTCTCTGGATTCAAAGGCAGCATTTCTAGCTGGAAGAAGGAAGAAGCCTATAGGCTCTGACTCAGCCAGCAGCAAGACTGCTGGGAGCACAGCAGGTCTTGGGGATTCCTTCTTGGCCTTGCAGCCTCCACAATCTCCATGCTTTGTCTCTGGAGAGGAAGACTACAGGCTCCTGTTTTCCCAGCCCTCCTAGGAGGTGGGATCAAATGTACCAGGGCTATTGTGCTGGCTGCTTGGTGTCAGGAGCTGAAGAAAAGGTTGGACCACACTATTGATCTCAGAAAACTGTGCATGTCTGACTTCTTCTTTCCCATAAGACTACCAGTGTTGCCCCCTAAGGTGACAGCGGCTCAATGAGGAGACGCTCCAAGCGGGGTGTAAACTGGTAGTCACTGTACCTGCAGACCCTCTCTAACACCTCAGGGCGGATGGGGCAAACCAAGATCTCTGTGAGGTAGAAATCAAAAACACCTCCACTCTCCAGCCTTTTCTACCAACTCTAATACCAACCATCCCTCCCCGGGCACAATCGGGTTCAACAATCCATTGCACTGGTCACACAGAATCCCTAGACAATACCTACAGTTATATGGCTTATTAAAGGAAGTCACAGGCTGCAACTCAGGCACAGGATCAAGTTCAGGCAGCACGTGGGCAGTCCGGAAGGCTTCCCTGAAGAGGAGAGCACACCACTCCCTACTTCAGTGCAGGACAGGAGGCCCCCCACTTCTCAGTCTTCTCATCACAGGTCTCCTCTCGCTCCCTCAGGACAGGACCCTCTACCTTCAGCCTCCTCACTGCCACCACTGACTGCCTCAGAGTTACAGCCTTGAACCTGCAGTACGATTCCTTCACGAGGTTCCTCACCTCCTTTCTCTCTTCGTGTCTTTCCTCCTTTCTACCACTTCACTTCCTCTGTCTACTTCTGTCTTCTGTCTTCTTTCGTCTGCCAACCTCTGTAGGTTTGGCTGCATAAACAACAAACTAGTGTGAATTTTAAGACCAAGCCTGCCCATCAGGATCACAAACTTAGGGATCTCTCCTAGGAGGCCACTGCACTTCATTTGCATAGTTTGTCCTACCATGGTGGCTTGTGTCTTGCTGTGATCCTGGAAGGTAGCCTCCTGTATTTTCAATGCCATCAGGGTACATCCCTGTGGTCAGGTTTCAGCTGAGCTTCCAGACTAACAAAGGCTCAGAAGAAGGAAAGGTGGACCGCTTCTGAATGTTTGTATGTATGTTAAGTGCCGCCGAGTCGGTTCCGACCCATAGCGACCCTGTACAGGGTTTCCGAGGGTGTAAATCCTTACGGGAGTAGAAAGCCTCATCTTTCTCCCGCGGAGCGGCTGGTAGTTTCGAACTGCTGACCTTTAGGTTCACAGCCCGATTCGTAACCACTACGCTACCAGAGCTCTGAAAACCGTAGGAATCACAGCGGAATACTGCAAGCACCAGAATACTGGATATTAAAACAAGATGAAAGCACCAGAATATTCTCAGATATAGTGCCAGAATCTGGAGTCCTGGTGTGGCATTATAGGATAAGGGCTGAATTAAAAGGTAGATTTGAACCATAAGGTCAGCAGTTCAAACTCACCAGCCACTCTTCAGCAACCCTATACTGAATCACTATGAGCTGGAACAAACTCAAAGTCACAACATAGTGCCAGAAGATGAGCCCCTCAGGTTGGAAGTCACTCTAAATACAACTGAGGAAGAGCTGCCTCCTCAAAGTAGAGTTAACTGTGATGATAGAAATGTAGTAAAGTTTTGGAGATCTTCATTTGCTGATGGGGCACAATTCAGTATGAGGAGAAACAGCTGTAAATATCCATTAATAGTCAGAACATGGAACATACAAAGTGTAAATTTAGGAAAATTTGAAGCGCTCAAAAATTAAATGGAACGCATAAAGATCGATATCCTAGGCATTAATGGGCTGAAATGGACTGGTATTGGCCATTTTGAATCAGACAATCATATGGTTTACTATGCTAACAATGATGTACACTGGAGGCACTCATTCATCTATGCCAAGAAATTTGGAAGACAACTACCTGACCAACTGATTTGAAGACCATTCCTAAGAGAGGTGGCCCAATGTGGAAATCATCAAGCAATATAATTAATATCACACGCGAGTAAATTTTTTGCTAAAGATAATTCAAAACCTGCTACACAGTACCTTGACAGGGAACTACCAGAGGTTATGCATTACTAACATAATATGAATATTGGCTGAAAGCAAAGAATACCAGAAAGATTTTACCTGTGTTTTACTGGCTATGCAAAGGCTTTGGTCATCTGTGTGAATTATAACAAAAGCTATGGACAACATTTCAGAGAAAGAATATTCCAGAACACTCAATTGTGCTCATGAGGAACCTCTACATAGAACAAGAGGCAGTTGTTTGAACATAACAAGGGCACACCAAATGGTTTAAAGTCAAGAAAGGTGTGTGCCAGCGTTGTATTCTTTCACCTTACTTATTCAGTCTGTATGCTGAGCAAATAATCTGAGAAACTGGATTGTATGAAGAAGAGTGTGGCATAAGAATTTGAGGGAGATTCAGTAACAACCTACAATATGCAACAGATACAATCTTGTTTGCTGAAAGCGAAAAGGACTTAAATTACTTACTGAAGATGATCAAAGACCACAGCCATCTGTATGAGTTGCACCTCAATGTAAAGAAATCCTCACCACTAGATCATGAGAAACGAAGAAGAGATTGAAGTTGTCAAAGACTTCATTTTGCTTGGCTCTAGAATCGACACTCATGGATGCAGCAGTCAAGAAATCAAATGACGTATTTCATTAGACAAATCTGCTGCATAAGACATTTTGAAAGTGTTGAAGAACAAAGATGTCAGTTTGAGGACTAAGGTGGGCCTAACTCAAACCATGGTATTTTCAGTAGCTTCATGTGCATGTGAGAGTAAAGAAAATGGTAGAATTGATGCATTTGGGTTATGGTGTTAGAGAAGACTATTAAAAGTATCATGGACTGCTAAAAGAGCAAACAAATCTATATTGGAAGAAATGCAGCCAGAATGCTCCTTAGAGACCAGGACGACCGTTTTGTCTCTCATATTTTGGACCTATTATCAGGAGGGACCAGTGCCTGGAAAAGGGTCTCATGCTTGATAAAGTGGAGGGTCAGAGAAAAAGAGTAAAATCCCAACGAGATGGCTGACACAGTGACAGCAGCACTGAACACAAGTGCAGCAACAATTGTGAGGTTGGCACAGGACTGGGCAGTGTTTCATTCTGTTGGACCTAAATTCGCTTAGAGTCAGAACCAACTCAAAGGCACTAACTAATAATAGTAACAGCCTCTTCATTTGCTCAGTATATTAACCAGTTCCTGTAACATGCACACCAATCACTGGGGAGGCTGCAGTGCAGATAAAAGTATCAAACCTCTGACTAAACAATAGATTATTCAGGAAATGTCAATCTACCTGGACAAAAGTAACAATGACTCCAGAGTAAAAGCAAGGGCAAAGAGCAACTTCTCAAGATTTCAGGGGAAATCTCTCATGCAGTTCTTCTAAATAACTAAAGCAAGAGTCCACATAAAGGAGCTCATTTCACTATATGTTCTTGTTGGTGAGTGCCATCAAGTCTGTTCCAATTCATAGCGACCCCGTGCAGGGTTTCCGGGACTCATATCGACCCTGTGTAGGGTTTCCAGGAGTGGCTAGTGGGTTTTAACCACCAACCTTGAGTTAGCAGTCTAGTGTTTATCATACAGTACCAAATGAAGAGTAAAAGTAAATAAAACCGTTGCTGTCAGCTCTGACTCATGTTGATCTCATGACTCCACAGTTTTCAAGAGCTGATATTTCAGACGCAGACTGCCAGACATTTCTTCCAGGCATCTCTGGGTACACCCAAACCACCAACAATTTGGTAAGCAGCTGAGCATTTTAACCATTTGTACCCCCCAGGGACTCCTGGGAGCAAGGTGCCAAGGGTGCTATGGCTTGAGAGGAACCCGTCTGCTGGCTGTTCCCAGCAGAACCTTTCTATCTCCCAATGCTGCTGCTGCCTGTGGTCACTCTCCTTCAGGGAATGATGAGTCCTCCCCAATTTCAGCCACACCCCTGTCCAAATAGAAGTGCCAGGCCAGGTGCAGGGTAAGGCAGGGGCAAAAGAACAGAAAATAACCATTTGACATTATAATGGCTAGGGTTTCCTGTCAACCTGGCTGGGTCAATCAGGATTCTCAGTGGTTTGATGGATAAAATGTAGTAATTTCTCACCAGCTGCTCCTCGGAAACCCTGTACAGGGTTGACATGGGTTGGAACCAACTCGACGGGACTTAACAATGACAACAACAATGCCCCATTATTCAGTCCTGGTGTGGTGGTGAAGTATAAGCACTGGACCACAAGGTTGATTTGAACCAAAAAGTCAGTGGTTCAAAACTCATCAGCCTTTCCTTGGAAACACTATACAGGGTCTCTATGAGTCGGACCCAACTTGATGACGACAACAAAATCCCCCATGATCAGATCTAATATAATGTAATCACGTCATGATGGGATCTGCTATGAGGAGCCAATCAACTGAAGGAAGGTTTCCTCAAGGGTGTGTCCATCTTTCATCTTCCAAAGATAGAAGGAGAGAGCAGTGAGCAGAGACAGAGAGACCTACTACCACCAAGACAGAAGAGCCAGGAGTGGAGTGTGTCCTTTGGGCCTGTTTTCCCTGCACGGTGAGGCTTCTACATCCGGACGAACACTGTTGTCAAGACACATGGAGATCCAAGGAATGCTGGGCCTACTGATGCTAACACAGGACAAAGACCTTTCTCCAGATGACTTGCATTAGAATAGCCTGCGTACCATTTAATAAATTTATATTCCCAAATCAGCTCTGGAGAGATGGTTTAAGTAGCTTTAGACTGAGACCTGGGGAACATTTTTAACAAGAGGCCAAAGTGATTCTCAATATGGACTAAGTCTCTAGATCAGGGGTGGGGAACATCCAGCCCACAGGCCAAATTGTTGTTATTAGGTAAGTACCATTGAACCCATACTGACTCATAACAACTCTGTGCACAACAGAACAAAACACTGCCCAGTCCTGTGCCAACATTCACACTCGTTGCTATGTTTCAGTACATTGTTGTTGCCACTGTGCCAATCTATCTTGTTGGGAGTCTTCCTCTCTTTTCCAACCCTCCACTTTACTAAGCATGCTATCCTTCTCCTAGTCCCCCCTGATGGTATGTCCAAAATATGAGAGATGAAATCTGACCATTGGGACTTTCAAGGAGCACTCTGGCTGCACTTTTTCCAACACAGATTTTTTTGTTCTTTTGGCAGTCCATGGCACCTTCAATATTCTTCTCCAATACCAAAGCTCAAAAGCATCAATTCTTCTACAATCTTCCTTATTCATTGTCCAAACTTCACATGCATATGAGGTTATTGAAAATACCATGGGTTGGGTCAGGTTCACCTTAGGCCTCAAATTCACATCTTTGCTCTTCAACACTTTAAAGAGGTCTTGTACAGCAGATTTGCCTAATGCAATACGTCATTTGTTTTTTGACTACTATTTCCATGAGTGTTGATGGTTGATCCAAGCAAAATGAAGTCTTTGACAACTTCAATCTTTTCTCCATTGATATGGATGTTGTTTACTGGTCCAGGGGTGAGGATTTTTGTTTTCTTTACATTGAGGTGCAACCCATATTGAAGGCTGCAGTCTTTGATCTTCAGCAGCAAACGTTTTAAGTCCTCTTTGCTTTTAGCAAGCAAGGTTGTATCATCTGCATATCACAGGTTGTTAATGAGTCTTCCTCCAATCCTGATGCCATGTTTTTTTTGCTCAGATTATTTGTTGGATTATTTGCTCGGCATTGTTGTTGTTGTTGTTAAGTGCCGTTGAGTCGGGTCGGCATACTGATTGAATAATTATGGTGAAAGAATACAGCCCTGGCGCACACTTTTCCTAATTTTAAACCATTCGGTGTTCCCTTGTTCTGTTCACACAGCTGCTTCTTGGTCTAGGTACAGGTTCCTCATAAGCACAGTTAAGTGTTCGAGAATACTCATTCTCAGATATGTTACTCAGACAAATATTTCCATAGGCATTACGAATACAGGAATGTCATGTTACTCAGAGAACTTTCCAAACAAGTACTCATCTTATGTTCAACAGAGTCTAGGCTAGGTGCATTCCATGTATTCATGAGCTAGAACCACATAATCTACTCTTTGAACAATATCTTCCAAAAGATCAGCAAAAACAAATACAGAGTATCTGGGATCACCAGTCAAATCTTTTTCAAATTCAATGTATATGTGCGGTTCAAAACCACCAGCCACTCCATGGAAACCCTACTCAGGGTTGGTATGATTCGAAAACCAACTCAACAGCACTTAACAGCAACCACAAATCTAGTAGTATTCAGTGAATACTTGAAAATGTACAAATCATTCTTCCAGATCTTTTTAAGAGCTGGGTTCTTCACAACATCAAACTTTAGTAAAATATAACTGCAAATAGATTGTTATAAGGTGTTTAAGAAAAGTTTTTCTTCTAGTCAGTTTTTCTCTTAACGTAACAGCCTGTTGGACTTTGCCTGCTACTTTTGTTTAATAATGTTTCTATGTTGCCTTTTAAAATAAATTAATAAGGAAAAGGGATTAAACAAGCCAGCAGTGATCAGAGGGACCACATACTACCAAGACAAAAATAAAACGGAAGTAGAGCACGTGATTTGGAACCAGGATCCCTGTGTGTGAACTTCTGGTTGTTATTGTTGCTAAGTGTTGTCGAGTAGGTTCCAACTCATAGTGACTTTATCTAGGGTTTCCAAGGAGTGGCCGGTGGGTTTCAACAGCTAACTTTGCAGTTAACGGTCCAGTACTTATCCCACAGTGCCAAATCCAGTATTCTGTGTGAATCTCATAGACCCAGGGAAAGATTGGTACCAAAAAAAAACCATGGAAATCTCCAAAGAATGCAGGGCCCACAGATGTAGAAAGGGGACAAAGACCTTCCTCCTAAACTGTGAGCCAGCAGAGAGAGGACGCTTTCCCCTCCAGCTAGCACTCACAATCCGAACCCAACGTCCCAAACAGAACACATTTCTGCCTGTTAGCATTATCCGCTTGTGTCATTTCTGTTCAGGCAGCACTAGGTACCTAAGAGACGGTGGATACTGACAAAGGCTAGGAAATAACAATAATGATTACAACTTCATGGGATTGCTAGGAACTTGTAATCACAAAGCCTAGACTGGGTATTTTTATTGTTTATATTCTACTTGTTAAATAAAATATTTAAAGAATCAGAGAGTCAAGAGCAAAAATCCACAAATTGTCAAAAGCAAACCAAACCCACTGTCATCCAGTCGTGTCAACTCCTAGCAACTGTTTAAGGCAGAGAGTACACAACAACACAGAACTGCTCCCTAGGGACCCAGACACTATGACTCTTTCCAGGAGCAGACAGCTTCATCTTTCTTCTACAGAGAAGCTGCTAGGTTTGAACCTGGCAGTTAGCAGCCCAAAGCTTACGCCAATGCACCACCATGATTTCTGAAGTTGATGTGCAGTCATTGACTTTCACTCTTGTCTTGGCGCCATTGAGTGGGTTCCATGAAAACAAAATGGAAGTACTGCCCAGTTCTGTGTTGTCTTCACAGTCCTTGCTTGGGTTTGAGCTTACTGTTGCAGCCTGTGGCTTCCATTTGTCTCCTTGGGAGTCTTCTTCTTTTTCACTGACTTTACCAAGCCTGATGTCCTTCTCCAGAGACTGGTCCGCCCTGATGACATGTCCAAAGTTCAGGAGATGAAGTCTCACCACACTCAAGCACTCACTTCTAAAATGCACTCCGGCTCTGCTTCTCCCAAGACAGATCAGTTCAGTCTTCTGGCAGTCCGTGGTCTATTTCATCTTCTTTGCCAATCATAATTAAAAAGCATCAATTCTTCTTGGGTCTTCTCTATTCATTGTCCAACTTTCCCATGCATATGAGTAGATTGAACATACCATGACTTGGGTCAGGTGTACCTTAGTCCTCAGAGTGACATCTTTGTTTTTTACACTTTAATGAGATCTTTTGCAGCAGATTTGCCCAGTATAGTACGTTGCTTGGTTTCCAATTGCTGCTTCCATGGGTGTTGGTTGTAGATCCAAGTAAAATGAAATCCATTTTTAAATGAAATAGTTTCTCCATTTACTGTTATGTTGTTTATCGGTCCAGTTGTGAGCATTTTTGTTTTCTTTACACTGAAGTGGAATCCATATTGAAGACTGTTGTCTTTTATCTTCATTAGTAAGTGCTTCAAGTCCTCTTTGTTTTCAGCAAATAGGACTGTGTCATCTACATATTGCAGGTTGTTAATAAACCTTTCTCCAGTCTTGATGCTGAATTCTTCTTCATAGAGCCCAGCTTCTCGGGTGATTTGCTCCACATACAGATGAATAAATATGCTGACAGGATACAACCCTGAAACACACCTTTCCTAATTTTAAACCACACAGTGTCCCTTTGTTCTGTTTAATGACTGCCTCCTAAACTATGTACAGGTTCCACATTAGCAAAATTAAGAGTTCTGGAGTCCCCATTCCTCCTAATGTTATCCATAATATGTTATGATTCCCACAGTTGAACGCCTTTGCATAGTGAGTGAACCGGAGATAAACATCTTTCTGCTTTCAGCCAAGATCCATCTGATGTAGGCAATAACATCCCTCCTTCCACGTCCTCTTCTAAATTTGGTTTGGATTTCTGACGAGTCTATTGATGTACTTCTGTAACAAGTTTTAAATATCGTCAGTAAAATTTTACTCGTGTATGATATTAATGACATTATTCAATAATTTCTGCATTCTGCTGTTCACTCTAGAAGGTAAAAGATTGCATATAGTTTATCTCTATCCAATCATAGACATCTACCTTTTGCTGAGAGAATTTAGTCAATCACAAAAGAACAAATATTGCAGGAGATCACTGTTTTGAAAAGTTAAGAAAATAATTTCTTGCTAAATGAAACTTTCTATCACTGTTGGACTCTTGATGCGGCGCTGTAGGATCAGCACTGGATTGCAAACCACAAGGTCAGCAGTTCAAACCTACCACCTGCTCCTCGGAAACCTTCACAGGATCACTAGGAGTTGGAACCAACTCAACTCCAACAACCTAATGGCTACGGTTGGGGTGGGGATAAAGTGACTAGAAGATATTCTGTTAACTGATGGTACATGGAGTGGATTGCAAGCATTTTAATGACAGGAAGAATGTGATTTGTTGAATGTAGGCCTTAGGATCTGCTCTGTAAACCTTCACTCAATTCACAAGAAAAAGTTTTTAAAAGACAGATTATAGTGAATTCCTACAAATTTTGCCTGAATGGTGTTCGTGGCTGCTATGGTCACAGTAACCAAAAGGTGGAAACAGCCTAACTGCCCAGCAGCAAGTGAGTGGATAAACCAAGCATGGCACATACACACAGTGGAACACTACCCAACCTACAGGAAACATGAAGTCTGAATATCTACTACAACATGGGTGTCACTTAAGGATATGAGGAATGAAGTAAGCCAATCACAAAAAGACAAAAATTGTCTGCCCTCACTTGCATAAAAACCCAAGAGCAGGACAAACGTATAGAGATGATAGATTATAGATTCCATAGAGGAATCCTAATCAAAAGGGGGAAATGCAGAAGAGGATTTCAAATTCCCATTGAATGCAGACTTTTGGGCGCCACAGACGGAAGGTGAACCCCTGAAACTGTTGTCCTGAGATCACCTTTAAACCTTAAACCAAAAATATCTCCTGAAGTCTTCTGTAAACCAAACAATAGGTTCACAGAATTAATAAAGAATGTTTGCTTTGAACGCTGTTCTCTGTGAAAGAACTTTATAAATGGAACCAAATGCCAACAGTAACTCTGAAAGGATAGAGAACTTACGGAGCAGGGCGGTTATATCCCTGGGGGAGAAACAGCTCAGGACAGGAGAGGGAGAAGGGTTGAACACTAAGAATGCCATCAATGGCCCGCAATTGTACGTATAGAAACTACTGAATTGGAGTATGTTTTGCTGGGTATATTTTCAACAATAATACAAAATAAAGATAACAGCCCCCCAAAATCAGACAATTCTAGAAATATGAGGGTTCTCTAATTGGCATTCATTTTTTGACATAAAGGACACCTAGGACCGGAGACACCAGGCTACAAAATAAAATAAATCCAGTCTTTGTTAAGTACTTACCATATACTACCTCCACCACTACCACAGCCCCAGACCACAAGCTTGGTGTGAACCACAAGGTTGATGGTTCAAACTCACCAGCCGCTCCTTGGAAAACCTGTATGTGTATAACATCCACCCCACCCCACCACCACCACAAGTCCTCCAGGCTTGTAACATGAACTCCAACGCAGCCTTGGGGCAGAAATGCAGATCTCTGAGGGGCTCCTCCATCGCTGGAAGCCTGAGTGCAGTGCGGGGAGAGTAGCCAAAAAAATCCCGGAGGTCTGCAATGCAAAGGCTGCGGACCCCAACATTGCCTTTGATGTGTCTTATGGATGCCGCTTGAGTATAAGGCCAAAGAAGTAGCACTTGTCCTTTGAAGAAGAGGCTCCGAAACGGCGAAAAGAAAGAAAAAGAAGAGCCTTAGCCTGTCACCGAAACTGCAGTCGCCAATCCCCTGAGACACAGAAGTCATAGGTCAAATCCACAATTTTACTGCAAATGGAGGAAGGGGTTGTTCGCCCAGGAATATGAACCTGGCTTCTTAATCTCGTAATTAAACCTCTAAAGTCGGCTACACTCACAATTAGCAAGGATGGTAGCCCAGTAACCCCAGCGAGGGCTACTACCGCCTTCCCCCCTGATGAGTAGTTGGGTGTGGTTGTCAGCTCTGGGCTCCAAAAGCAACTCTGAACAGTTCTCCACCATCAGGAAAAATTGGAAAGCATCTTTTTGCTTCTATTTATGTCTTCTAAAGTTAAAAATCCAATGCCCGTCCCGTGTCTGGTTATCTAAAAACAAGCAAGTGCGCTTTCGCCGCATAAACTCTCCGTTAAATCATTTCCCTGGAGACCCCAAGATTCCAAAAATGACCCAGTCTGAGGAAGCTGGGAGATGGGAGGAAGAAGAAGACCTAACAATGGAGAGATTGCCTTCACTTTTCCTTCCTGGGATCCTCTCATACTGATGGGTTATATGGCTGTGTTGTTGTTGTTGTTGTTGTTAAGTGCCATCGAGTCGGTTCCGACCCATAGCGACCCTGTAGAGGGTTTCCTAGGAGGAGCTGGTGAGCTTGAACTGCCAATCTTGCAGTTCAAACGGCTTTGCAGTCTGGTGCATTAACCCACAGCACCACACGTAGGTGCCCTCAAACAGATTCTGACTCATACGGTGGCCAACAGCGGGTGGATTTGAAACACTGACCTTGCAGTTAGTAGTCCACTGCTTAACCTACAGAATCACACCAGTACCCTTATCTGCAAAGACATCCTCTCCCATAAACAGGGTGGTGCCCACTCTCTTCAGTATTCAGAGGCCTGATGGAGGTAAGGCAGACTCAGGTTTGAAGGGTCAGTCTTTTGGGGGGCTTATTGCAAACAACAGTGCCTCAAGCTTTCCAATAAACAAAAACAGCCACATTGACACTGAGACTGCCACTTACAGCAGTGGATCCAGTGATTTGGTGATTTGACAAAAACTGGAGACAAATTTGCCTTTGCCAGCTTTTTATTTTGTCAAGAGAGGACATTTTTAAAGCAATGACTGTCCTGTCACCACTGTTTTCTGTCAGGAAAGAATTCGTTAACTCATGAAAACCTGTGTGCACACAAAGAGAAGGCTCAAACAATAAGTGGCCCTTTAATTGACATCACGGAGCTTTCTGGAAAGCAGACCATTGTTGGAGAAGCCCTGGTTTGAAGTATCTGCTCCCTTCCTTGGGTGCATTTGGGGATCTCACCTGCATCTACATGCTTCTCAAAGCAAAGATTACTGCATCAGAAAGCCCCTGTTTTCCTACCTGATCTTCTCTGGTAAAAGTGCATGGGAATGAATCAGCTCCCCTGAAAGTTGTCCCCTCCTTGGAGAAAGATGAGCAGAAAGAAAAACATGAAAAAGCCAACAACAAAAATATTGTTCCTATTGTTAAAACCAAAATCCAAACCAGTTGTTTAATCACCTCGTAAATGTAGATTTCCATAACCAGTTTTGTCTGTAGGTTCTATTTCATTTCAGTGGTTATAAACTCTTGGCTAGAAAGAGTCTGGGACAAGATGGTGGAGTAAGCACTGAGCCAGCCCTCTGCAACAAAGACATAGAGAAGAGTGGAACAGTAGCAGATGGTGTTCCTCGAAACCTGAGCATCAGAGGACAGGACAGAGAGCTGAACTGAGCTGACTGGGAAAGGAAGCTGGACAGGAGCAGGGAGAGAGGAGAAAACCAGGCTTGCTGTGGCTGGTGTGGAGCAGCATGGCCATCTTAAGCTCTGGTGAGTGGCTGTTGATGCAGCAACCTGCAGACACAGGATAGGGCTGGCGGTTGGTAGCAAGGAGGTACAATTCTCCATTGTTCCTTTGCCTTCCTGGTAGTTGAAGGCATGGCCAGTCCCTGCCCCTGCCAACCCAGTGGCCAGTGGTGTCCACTCCTGGACAGCCTCTGCTCTGCCTGGAGTCAGGCGCCTTGCATAGTGCTCCTGCTTCCCAAGGCACATGAGTATGTTCTGGACTATGTTGCAGAACCAGTGAACACAGAACTAACTGGGTTCCCACTTCCAGTCTCTACCACAACCACCAGGAGACTGGTGGTGAGTGCCTGAGAACACACCAATATACAGTCATCAGCTAAATATAAATATGACAACACACTGTCAGAGAGGAAACAGACAATTGCAGGTTACACAATGAGACAAGACAGAAACATGCCTCAAATAAGTGACCAAAGTACAGACTCAGAAAATATAATACCACAATTGATATCAGAACTGCCAGGGAAGGAATTTTAAAGAATGCTCATTAGACAACTTTAAAGGATTGTGAGAAAGATTGAGAAAACTACAGATAAAATCAAGGTACACATAGACAAAACTATGGGAAAGTTCAGGAAACAAACTAACAAAAGAACGGAAAGAAATCACCATCATCTAAAAACAACAATTAGAAAGTCAGAGGATTAACACTAAGACTTCAGAAATAGATAATACACTAAAAAGGCAAAGAAATAGAATTGAATCAATGGAAAGTCAAATTACTGATCTTGAAGAAAAATCTCTCCATATTCATCTTCTACAGGAACAATCAGAAAAAGAACAAAAAATCTGAAGCCTAAAATGTATGTGGAACACTTACATGTGCTAGAAATGCCAGAACAGGAAGAGATTTTTAAAAATCCATAGAGAATATTTCCCAAGAGTGATTAAAAGCAGTCATGTAAGGAACCGCCATTGGTCTCTCCCTGGGCAGAAGAAAGAAGAGTAATGAGAATTGAAGATGCTTGGAACCACCAAGTCCACCGGTCTAATGGAACATGTGAACAGCAGTCTCCTGGATTCTGAGATGAGAAGACTTTGATGTTGCCCAGCTATCACTACCAAGTGCTCTAAAAAGGATCCCATTAGAAGGTCCTGGATGGTGGTGGTGGTGGTGGTGGTGTGACATGGAGTCTTTTCTGATTCATAGAGATCCTGTACAGAGTTTCTGAGGCTGTAAATCTTTATGGGAGCAGAAAGTCTTGTCTTTCTCCTGTGGAACAGCTGATAGTTTCAAACTGCCGACCTTGACGTTAGCAGCCTGACTTATAACCACTACACTACCAGAACTCCTAGCAAAATATATGGAACAAAACTTACAATTTTTTTTTTAAGTTCTAGGAAGAACTCAATGTTAAGAAAACAAAAATCCTCACCACTGGGCCAATAAACAGCATTCCTATCAATGGAGAAGAGATTGAGGTTGTCAAGGACTTCATTCTTCTTGGATCAACTATCAACACTCGCGGAAGCAGCAGTCAAGAGATCAGACGACGTATTGCATTGGGCAAATCTGCTGCACAGGAAGTTTTTAAAGTATTGAAGAGCAGAGATGTCAGCTTGAGGACTAAGGTACACCTGACCCAAGCCATGGTATTTTCAATAACCTCATATGGATGCGAAAGCTGGACAGTGAATAAGGAAGATCGTAGAAGAATTGATGCCTTTGAGTTGTGGTGTTGGAGGGGAATACTGAAAGTGCCATGGACTGCCAAAAGAACCAATAGATCGATTTTGGAAGAAGTGCAACCAGAGTGCTCCTTGGAGGCCAAGATGGCTAAGCTTCATCTCTCATACTTTGGACACATTGTCCGGAGAGAACAGTCGCTGGAGAAGGATGTCATGCTGGGTAAGGTGGAGGGTCAGAGAAAAAGAGGAAGACCCCCAAAGAGATGGATCAGCCAGGTGACATCATTCATTGATGGCGTCAAGTGTGGCAGCGGTAGTGAGGTTGGCCCAGGATCGGACATTGTTTCGTTCTGCTGTGCATGGGGTCACTATGAGTCGGTTCCGACTCGATGGCACCTGACAACAACAACAACAGGAAGAAAATTGTCCTAACATCATGAAAAATGTGAAGGTAGCCATTCGTGAAGTTGAAGAAATAGGGAGGTATGCAAGGGCTAAAGATTAATAGAGGTAAATAGTGATATAAGCACAAACTTGGAACAACAATGTTCTGTGTGTAGTTACATAAACAGAGACACAGGCTGAATGGATATGGGAAGAAGAGTGGGATATATGCAAATATTTATCTATAAGAGTTTGAAAGAGGATACTTGTACATGGGTATTTACCTTTCCTGAAAATGCAATTATGAATAGGGTTGTTGTTGTTGTTGTTAGGTACCATCGAGTTGATACCGACTCATAGCGACCTTATGCACAGCAGAATGAAACACTGCCTGATCCTAGGCCAACCTCACTACTGTTGTCATGCTTGAGTCCATCGATGCTGCCACTTGGCCAATCCATCTTGGTGGGAGTCTTCCTCTTTCTCTCTGACCCTCCATCTTACCAAACATGATATCCTTCTCCAGTGACTGGTCCCTCCTGACAATATGTCTGAAGTATGAAAGATGAAGTTTGGCCATCTTGGCCTCCAAGGAGCACTCTGGCTGCACTTCTTCCAAAATGGATCTATTGGTTCTTTTGGCAGCCCATGGCACTTTCAATATTCTCCTCCAACACCGTAACTCAAAAGCATCAATTTTTCTACGGTCTTCCTTATTCACTGTCCAGCTTTCACATGCATATGAGGTTATTGAAAATACCATGGCTTGGGTCAGGAGCACCTTAGTCCTCAAGCTGACATCTTTGCTCTTCAACACTTTAAAAAGGTAAAGCAGGCAAAATGATTAACTTTTCTTAGATATTATCAAACATCTTAAGGCAATGAGTTGCTGGGCCTGAGGGGACGCAATGGTCACTTGGCATAACATAGCCCACAAAGACAATGTTTTATAGCCTACATTGGTGAGTGGCATCTGGGATCTTAAAAGATCATGAGCGGCCATCTATGGTACAGCTACTGGTCTCTTTATGTGTAGAAGAAAGAAGAGTAATAAAAACTGAAGATTCTGTAATCAGTTAGTCCAGTGGGCTCATGGAACACGTGACCATCAGTCTCCATGACTCTGAGACCAGAAGAACTTGATCATGCCTGGTTACCACTACCAACTGTCCTGAAAGGGGTCACATTCGAGGGTCCCCGATAGAGTGGGAGAACATGTGAAACAAAACTCAAAATTATTTTTTTAAAAAAAGATCGGGTTTACTGGTCAGAAAGAGACTGGAGGAACCTGAGACTACAGTCCTCACCTGCCCTTCAGGTTTAGAAAGGAACTCAGCCTTGTGGCTCAATTTTCAGCGAGGCAGTAGATAGGAATACAGGAGGAACAACAACACTAAGAAGGTAGTGCTTACCATAGAATGGTCAATCATTCAAAATCAAAAGGGCAATATTTTCCCAAGGACAAAGTTGAGAAGGGATGGGAAGGTGGGTGGGATGGAAATAAAAATCACAAGGAGGAAGCAGGATCACTGTTGTTGTCTGGAGGGGATTGCAATCGTTGAGATGAAACGAAATATGACTTGTTGAATGTCAAACTGATGATCTTGTCTGTAAACCTTCACTCAATTCACAATAAAATGTTTTAAAAAAGAATAGAATCCCTGATTTCCAGAAGCATGAAGTCTTGGTGTAGCCGCAGTTAAAGTGTCTTTCAAGCCTGAGCCATACTGTGCATATGGGGCTCCCTTTTCCTTAACGCCCTACAGCACTTAGAGACTGGGACCCACCATTGAAACTCACCCCACTCTTGTCATATTTGCAAATTGTTGTGATCTATATCCTTTTTCCCATAGCTAGTTTGACTCCTGCATTTAAAGAAATTTAAAAAACATTTACACTTTGAAAAAAAAAGAAGTTGAATGAATTCTAAACAGGATACACCCCAAAAGTAAAACACCAAGATACATCATCATCAAACTTTTCAGACTAAGGAAAGAATCCTGAAAGAAGCTCAAGAAACACGAAGAGTTATGTCCAGAGGAGAACTAATAAGACAGCTCAGACTGAGCTCTGATTTCTCACACAATGGAATGGCATATATCAAACTGTTCATCAAATATGACAGCAAAATTAGGTCATTTTCAGACACACCGAAATGAAAAGAATTTGTAAAAACCAGATCAACCTTATAAAAAATACTAAAGGCAGTTCTTTGGACGGAAAACCAACAATAGCAGACAATAATCTGAGCCTAACTTTATGACAGTATCACCTCAATTTACTCCAGATAGGGTGATGGTGGTGGTTATGGGCCGTGGAGTCGGTTCCGATTCATAGAGACACTGTAGAGGGTTTCCGAGGCTGTAAATCTTTATGGGAGCAGAAAGCCTCATCTTTCTCCCACGGAACAGCTGGTAGTTTCAAACTGCTGACCTTGTGATTCACAGCCCAATTCGTAACCACTACGCTACCAGAGCTCCTTATCCTAGATACGGATTTATGCAAAGTAAGTATGCAAAGATCTATAAGACTGACGGTTGCTGCATACACAAACAAAAATAAACAAATAAATAAAGAAGAGAGGGAAATGTAGTTACATAACTTCCAAATGATGAGAAAACCAAATAGATGTCAAGAAAATAAATCTATAAATAAAAATAAACCTAATTGCGACACTAAAAATGTGACCAGGTGTTACTCCTAGCCCTAATGCAATCCTTACCCTTAACACTACCCCAAGTCCTAACCATAACTCTCACAGTAAATGACTTCCTGGGCCTAGCCTAGACCTAGCCAAAGTCCCAACCCTAACCCTCATACCTAACTCCTACAGGCCCCAGTCCCTCCAAATTAAATTAAATTAAAACCTTTGACCAGAGTGTGGTGTGGCCTGTCCCATGACAGCTTGTATTTTATGATAAAGTAAAGGCCCAGGAAAGAACCTCCAGATCCCAACTAGTCTTCAAGGCTTCCATGCTTGAGGAAGACTCACTGAATTGAAGTTTGGTCAATTCTAGACTGACATGTAGAATGGAGAAATTATTGCCTTTATTCTGATTAGCCGCCACTCGTCTATCTGTTTGTTGTACTGTGCTGGCTTGAGTATTGCTGTGGTTCTGCAAGCTACGCCCACCGGCACTTTAAATACCAGCAGGGTCACTCATGACCTTGAACATATCCCACCTGAATTTAAAGAATCATCTCAAGAATAGATTTGATGCATTACACACTAAAGACCAAAGACCAGAAGAGGTATGGGATGACAGCAAGAACATCGTATAGGAAGAAAGCAAAAGGCCAGTAGGAAGACAAGAAAGAAGGAATCGACCAAAATGGATGTCAGAAGAGACTCTGAAACGTGCTATCCAGCTCAGAGATACTAAATGAAATGGAAGAAATGAGGAGGCACAAGAGATGAACAGAAAATTTCCAAGGGCAGCTTGAGAAGATAAAGTAAAATATTATAAGGAAATGTACAAAGACTTGGAGTTAGAAAACCAAAAGAAATGTTCAGCATTTCTCAGGCTGAAAGAACTGAAGAAAAAATTCCAGCCTTGACTTTCAATATCGAAGGATTCAATGGGCAAAATATTGAATAATGCAGAAAGCACCAAAGGAAGATGGAAGGAATACAGAGACACTGTACCGAAAAGAAATAGTCGATGTTCAACAATTTCAAGAGGTAGCATATGATCCTGAAAGAAGAAGTCCAAGGTGTATTGCAGGCATTAGAAAAGAACAAAGCACCGGGAATTGATGGAATAAAAATTGAAATCTTTTAACACATTGATGCAGATGAGTGGAAGCACTCACTCATCTATACCAAGAAGACCAACTGATTAGAAAAGAAACATATTTGTGCTTACTCCAAAGAGAGGTAACCCAACAGAATTCAAAAATTGTCAGACAATATCATTAATATCATGTGCAAGTAAAATTTTGCTAAAGATAATTCAAAAACGACTACAGCAATGAATTGACAGGGAACTGGCAGAGGTTCAAGCTAGATTCCGATGAGGACTTGGAATGAGGAATATCATTGTTGACGTCAGATGGATCTTGGCTGAAAGCAGAGAATACCAGAAATTTACCTGTGATTTATCTACTATTTTAAGGCTTTCGACTATGTGTATTATAACGTTGAACAACAATGCAGAAAATATGTATTCTGGAACACTTAATTGTGCTCATGAGGAACTTGTGCATAGACCAAGAGACAGTTTTTCAAACGGAACAAGGGAACACCAAATGATTTAAAATTAAGAAAGGTGTGTGCCAGGGTTTTATTCTTTCACAATGTTGTTGTTGTTGTTGTTGTTGTTGTTGTTGTTGTCAGGTGCCATCTAGTTGGAACCAACTCACAGCGACCCCATGCACAGCAGAACGAAACAATGTTCGATCCTGGGCCAACCTCACTACCGCTGCCACACTTGAGTCCATCAATG
>NW_006408619.1:202484-202999 GCF_000296735.1 Chrysochloris asiatica
AAAGAAAACAAAATCCTCACCGCTGGACCAATAAACTGTAACATCAAGATAAGTGAAAGCAGTTTTCAAGAAATCAAATGACGTATTGTATTAGGCAAATCTTCTGCACAAGGCCTCTTCTTAGCGTTCAAGAGCAAAGATAATCACTTTGAGGACTAAGGTGTGCCTGACACAAGTCATGGTATTTTCAACAGCCTCATATGCATGTGACAGTGTTTCTCTGCTATTCATAAGGTTTTCAGCGACTAATGATTCGGAAGTAGTTTGTCACTCTTTCTTCCTAGTCTGTCTTTGTCTGGAAGCTTATCTGAAACCTGTCCACCATGGTTTTTAAATATTATAATAAAATGTGCAAAGATTTGAAATCAGAAAACCAAAAAGGAAGAACATGGTCAGCATTTCTCAAGTTGGGGGAACTGAAGAAAAAAATCAAGCCTTGACTTCCGTTATTGAAAGATTCTCTGGGCAAATTACTGAATGATGCAGAATGCATCAAGAGAAGATGGAAGGAATAC
>NW_006408619.1:203828-229873 GCF_000296735.1 Chrysochloris asiatica
ATTCTTTCACCATACTTATTCAACCTGTATGCTGAGCAAATAATACGAGAAGCTGGGTTCTATGAAGAAAAACGTGGCATCAGGATTGGAGGAAAACTCATTAAAATTTTGCGATATGCAGATGATACAACCTTGCATACTGAAAGTGAAGAGGACTTAAAACATTTACTGATGAAGATCAAAGAGCACAGCCTTGAATATGGATTACATCTCAATGTCAAGAAAACAAAAATCCTCCCCCAATGGACCAATAAACAACATTCTTATCAATGGAGAAAAGATTGACGTTGTCAAGGACTTCATTCTTCTTGGATAAACTATCAACACTCATGGAAGCAGCAGTCAAGAGATCAGACGACATATTGCATTAGGCAAATCTGCTGCACAGGAACTTTTTAAAGTATTGAAGAGCAAAGATGTCAGCTTGAGGACTAAGGTGTGCCTGGCCCCAAGCCATGGTATTTTCAATAACCTCATATGGATGCAAAAGCTGGACAGTGAATAAGAAAGATCATAGAAGAATTGATGCTTTTGAATTATGGTGTTGGAGGAGAATATCAAAAGTGCCATGGGCTTCCAAAAGAACCAATAGATCTGTTTTGGAAGAAGTGCAGCCAGAGTGCTCCTTAGAGGCCAAGATGGCTAGGCTTCGTCTCTCATACTTTGGACATGTTGTCAGGAGAGAACAGTCGCTAGAGAAGGCTTTCATGCTAAGGTGGAGGGTCAGAGAAAAAGAGGAAGACCCCTAACAAGATGGATTGGCCAAGAGGCATCATTGATGGACTCAAGTGTGGCAAAGGTAGTGGGGTTGGCAAAGGTAGTGGGATCGGACATTGTTTCGTTCTGCTGTCTATAAGGTCGCTATGAGTCGGTGCCAACTCGATGGCACCTAAGAACAAAAACATATGCATGTGAAACTTTGACAATGAGTGAATAAGGAAGATCATAAGATCGTAGAAGAATCGATGCCAAAAGACAACCCAGTCCGTGTTGGAAGCAGTGGAGCCAGGATGCTCCTTGGAGAACAGGACGACCAGACTTGGTCTCTCATACTTCGGACATATCATCAGGGGGACCTGGAGAAGGATATCATGCTTGGTAAAGTGGAGGGTCAGACAAGAAGAGGAAGAACCCCAAAGAGAATGATTAGCACAGTGCAGCAGCAATGGGCTCAAGAACAGGATGATCGTGAGGTTGCCACAGGGCTGGGCAGTTTTTCGTTCTGCTGTGCATAAGGTCCAACTCAACTGCACCTAACAACATAAGTTCCATAGAGCCACCATGCATGGCCATATGCCAGGTTGTTGTTATGTGCCGCTGAGTCAGTTCCCACTCATAGGGACCCTGGGAGTGTTTCCAAGGAGTGCCTGGTGTGTTTGAACCTCCAACCTGGTGATTAGTAGTCCTGTGCTTATCCTACAACATCACACTGGGACTCTGAATTAGAAATCCCCATTATCATTAGGAGTCCTGATGTGATGCTGTAGAATAAGCACTAGACTGCTAACCACAAGGTCAGCAGTTCAAACCCACCTGCCACTCTTTGGAAACCTTATACAGGGACACTATGAGTCAGAATCGACTCCTGGGCATCTAAGAGCAGTGACATTGCCATTCAATCCTGGTGTGGTGTTGTAGGATAAGCACTAGATGGCAAACCACAAGGTCAGCAGTTCAAATCCACCAGTTGCTCCTCAGAAACAATACACAGTGTCGGTAAAAGTGGGATCCAACTCGATGTACTTCATAACACTACCAGTTGTCACTCTGAAGCAATTTGTAAGGGACTAGGAGCCTTTGAAGGGATGGTGCACCTCTGGCCTGGCCTGTGTATTACCCAGTATCTTCGTCACACCTGACTTTTCTTCACACACATGGTCCCCAGTGCTGCACCATCCAATATGCACTGTGATGGGGAAAGGAGAGGGGCTTCTCAGGAGCTTGGAGGGCAGGAGAGGAGCCGACTCCCTCATTACTGCAATGTCTTCCCACCTAAACATGGGCCCCTGAGGACAAAGGAGGAAACTACCAACCAAGAGAGAAGACATGAAGAAAGGTGCCAAGGATATGAATAGGTGATTCATAAAATAAGAAAGCTGTTAATACAAATGGTCAACAACCAGAAGAAAACATACCAAACACTACTGTAATGTTTAATGCAAATTGATACAAGATACCATTTATAATCCATCAAATTGGCAAAATAAAAAAATACAATATTCCTTGTTTACTAAGGTCTAGAGAAAGCGCACTTTCCTATACCATAAGAAGGAGTAGGAATGAGTACAATTTTCCTGGAAGTCAATTGTGCTGTATATAGCAAAGTCCAAATAGACATGTATGCTTTGAAATGTATGCATATCTTGTGAAAATGTATTCTAGGAAATAATGACAAATGTGCCCTGCTGTCCATTAAATATCCAACAGATGGAAGTAGTTTAACACAGTTGCTGTAGGTCTGAATCCATCTGTGAGTCTGCTGTGCGGTGGTGGCTTGCATATTACTACAATGCTAGAAGCTAGGTCACTGTTACTTCAAACATCAGTAGGGTCACCTATGGTGGACAGATCTCACAGGAGCTTCCAGACTAAGACAGACAAGGAAGAGAGGTCTGGTGATCTCCCAAAGCCTAGAAAATTCACTTTAGACTGGTTATAAGGTATGCATAAAATTCTTCATTAAAGTTTCCTCCCAAAGGGCACAAACCTTGGGAATCAGTCTAAGATCTCCAGAAGCAGGTAAGACTGTTCCTTCCTGAGAGCCTTGTCCAAACACTTAAGAGAATTCAGTGTCTACCCCTGTGCCTACATGGTTCATGAGACTTACTAGAACCCATTAAAACGCCCTTAACAGCAGAGGCCGTTTTAACATGGGGTGCCTTTAGTGGTGAAGCATTACTTAGTACTCCACTAGCGTGTTGTTGTTGTTGTTGTTAAGTGACTCACAATGACCCTGTATAGGGTTTCCGAGGAGCAGCTGGTGAGTTTGAAATGCCGACCTTGCAGTTCAAACCGACCTTTTGGGTCAGCACATTATCCTGCAATGCCGCACCAGGGCATCACTAGCACTAATGGTGCTATACAAAGTGGGGAGGAGCCCTGGTAGCGTAATGGGTTACACAATGGACTACTAACTACAAGGTCAGTGGTTCGAATCTACCGGCCACTCTAAGGCAGGAAGATGAGGCTTTCTGCTCCTGTAAAGATTTACAGCCTCAGAAAGCCTATACAGGGTCACTATGAGTTGGAACCAACTTAGATACAGACGTACACAGCAGCAGAAAGTGGGGCACAATCTTGCTCACTGGAGTAGGGGTGGGGTTGGTGACTCAGGCTTAAGCAGAAGAGGTGGGGAAAGAAGAGTAAGAAAAATGAACCCTCTTCTTACTCAGAAGTGGACTCAGCTCTATGTGTTCAAATCCCAATTCTACCACTTACTAATCAACTCACTTAACTTCTTTGAACCTCAGATTCGTATAAAATGAGAATGCTCACTGAGGACAGGGGACGCACCTATAACATACACGCTAACAGGGAAGAAGCTCAGTGAACGCAAAACAAAAGCCCGACTGATCTACATGGAGATGACCAAGTCCCAGAGGCAGCCGGGCCCTCCCTGCCAATCACCCCAAGGGTGTGTGGCACGCCAACTGGCCCCAAGGCTTCTAAATTGTCAAGGCTGGGGTTTCTGTGGGTGCTGGTGTGGGGCCTGTGAATGTGCTTCACGGACCACATCCCAGATGTTCTCCTGCAAGTGTGGTTGCTCAAGCCCTCCAACTATCTCCTGTCTAAACCAGCTGGCAACTCATACCGTAAAAGCCTCCAGGAAACGCCAGCTTTCTGGTCACCAAATTCATGAAGCAGCGATGAAGAAACATGTTCTTTGCTATCTATTCTGGAGGCAGATAGCGTTCCTATTTACTGCTAGTGTTGACTGTAGTCCTTACTATAAGACTGCAAATAACTGGCATTTGGGAAAGAAAGTCTAAAGAGAAACAGTGATGTGTAACTGTTTACCATTGCTGTGGAGCCGACTCCAACTGATGGCTACACCGTGTCTGTCTGAACAGAACTGTGTTCTATAGCATTTTCAGTGTGTGAGTTTTCAGAAGTAGACCACAGGCCTACTGAGGCATCTCTGAGTGGAATCAAACCTCCAACCGTCCAGCTAACAGTCAAATATGCTGTCTGCCCCACCCAGAAACTCCACTGAATTAATTTCTTTTCTTAGGATGGACACAGGTACTGGGGTTTTAGCTCTAACATATGTGTTGTTCGGTGTCATCCAGTCGGTTCCAACTCATAGCGACCCTGTACAGGGTTTCCAAGGAATGACTGGTGGATTTGAACCACCGACCTTGTGGTTAGCAGTCCAGTGTTTATCCTACAACACCACACCAGGACTCTGTAATATGAGTGGTTGGTGGCAGTTGTGGTTAAGTGCTTTCCTGTTAGTCCCAACTCATAATGACCCAGTATAGGGTTTCTGAG
Organism: Chrysochloris asiatica; assembly: GCF_000296735.1. NCBI lineage: Eukaryota > Metazoa > Chordata > Mammalia > Afrosoricida > Chrysochloridae > Chrysochloris > Chrysochloris asiatica. The sequence goes on from NW_006408619.1 coordinate 208,320, forward strand.
GAGCAGTTGGTGAGTTTGAACCGCCGACCTTGTGGTTCAAACCGATCTTGCAGTCCTGTGCTTATCCTACAGAGCCACAGCAGAAGTCCTTATAGACTCTCAAATATGGTGATTTGTTCAGTATCATTTGGGCTCCCAGCCATGCTGAGACCATACTGGGTTAATGTGATAGCCATCTAAGCTCCTTCTAAGCTTTTCCTCATGCCTTTCCAGTTCCTGTAATTAACCACCTCCAGCACTTTGATAGCGTAGCGGTTACGAATCGGGCTGCGAACCTTAAGGTCAGTGGTTCGAAACTACCAGCCGCTCCGCGGGAGAAAGATGAGGCTTTCTACTCCCGTAAAGATTTACACCCTCGGAAACCCTGTACAGGGTCGCTATGGGTCGGACCCGACTCGATGGCACTTAACAACAACAACAACAGCACTTTGATGGGCCTTCCTCTTCCACTTCTTTCAACTTAATACCTTCCTGAGGAGTCTCAGCACCTCAAGTCATGCTCTCGATAACATCTTGCCAAGATTAACAGAAGAATCTTTTAGCTGGCCTTCTGCCTCCTGTCTTTCCAAAGTAGCCACCATTAACCTACCTGAAAACTTCACTTACATCATGCCTCTTCTCTATAACCTCCAATGGCTCCCTACTGCTTTCTCTCCAATCAAGATGCTCCACAGCATGGCCCTAACCTCCCCTCTCTGTCACATGTCTCTTTTCCCGTGCACACATTTCAGCTACTAGACTTCATCACTCCTTCTTCACCGTGCCTGCTTCTCCCTGTCCCTGTGCCTTTGTTCTTGGGATTCCCCTGCCTTGAACCCTCTCCCTCTTTCCCCGTCATCTATACACTAAAATCAACAATGTCGTTGTGAGTGTTGAATACCTGGAACACCTTTGACCTAGAGGGAAGCACAGCTTCTTCTAGTCTGTACAAAACAAACACCCCTCAACAACCACTCCCACCCCACATTCAAGGGTGGGACCCTAAGTCCTTCCTTTCTTAATAGGCTCATGTTTTCTCCATTAAACTGCGCTTTGAGTATTGAAGCTGAATAAATTCAGAAAGATGTAATGGTCCTGGCACCCAATGTGAGTTGTTCTTGAACCCCAACCCCAAAGGCACAGCCTGAGTGAGTACCAACCCTATAGAGTCGCGGTAGTTCCCACTGGCATTGTTTTACCAGCTAGGACAAAGTCTGTGTCACTTTCACCAGGAATGCACAAGGTGAGGGTGCACTGATCTGGGGTGCCAGCACAGTGTCCCACACCTGGTACTTTTCCCCTGCTGGGTGTGGTCCATTCAGGAGAAGCCCCTGACACCAGATTGCAGCCCCCCAGGCCTGGCTACACAACAGCCTTCTCAGTGGCACTAAACTGAGGATGTCCAAAAGTGGCATCGAGGGTGGATCAGGCGAGTGAGGAGAAGGATTTCCTCACAAAAGGGTCTGTAGACCCCTGCTTCTCTCTATAAATGTAAGGACAGACTTTAAACTCTCCCTTGGCAATGCATATTGGACACGAGATACTGCAAGGTAGATATTAGTCTCAAACTGCATTAGGTATTCACACCCGCAACCTGCCTTTTAATGGTCACCCTCCTTTTTGGTAAGTCTCATACCAAAGTCAGGAAGACCCGGGGCTGCTGTGGTCATGTGCTCAGCTGCTAACCAAAGGGTCCACAGTTGGAACTCACCACCAGCCTGGAGAGAAAAAGGTGCTGCAGTCTGTTCCCTTAAAGATAGTTCTTGTTGTTAAAATTACGACTCATAGCAACCCTGTATAGGGTCAAGCTGACTTTACAGTCCAGTGCTTATCCTACAGCACCACACCAGGACTCTCCATTCAAGAATGTTGTTGTTGTTGTTGTTGTTGGTAAGTGCTGTCGAGTTGGTTCCCACACACAGTGATTTCTGAGGAGCAGATGGTGAGTTTAACCACCAACCTTGCAGATCAAGCCAATATTGCAGTGCAGCGCATTAACCCACAGCACCACACAAGGACTCCCATGAAAGATTACAGCCTTGGTCACCCCATGGGATGGTTCTTACTCAATCATTTAGGGTTCTTATGAACCTACTCAGTGGCAAGAAGTTCTGTTTGGTTTCTCTTTTTTTTTGGACCAAGTTTAGCCATTTCTTGTTCACACTTTTACCAAGTTTAGGCACTTTGCTGTAAAGATTCCCTGGAGTTTTGAATTAGGTTTCTAATATACATTTGCTAATTTGCACCCTAAACATATCCCACAGTCCCATTTAACTCTGAGTGCTCATGTGTGTATTCCAACTGCCTATTCCCGTTGTTCCAACTTAATCAAGTACTTAATGAACATCATTAATATTCCTCCTCTTCCCTGTAGCCATCTACACTCATCAAGGTAAATAGCTGCTGGCCCCCTCCACAGCCCTGTGGTTCAACTAAGAGTTGTCTGTCCTCATCCTAGACAGTGGGCTGTTTGTCCTCCAAGATGGGAAAACCTTTCTAGGTACTTTTCAAAGACTTCATGTTAAAAAAAGGTGTTCCACTTAGATTTTTGAAAAACGCCAAGTTGTTTAGGACGGCAGTAAGAACTCTATCTTATGGTGAAGCACATTTAGAGACTCTTGTGGAATGTCAGGCATTGTACTAAGTGCCCAGATCAATAGTGACAGTAAAAGGTGGTGGTTCCTACCCGAGAGGTCAACACCAATGGAAGGGTCCCCATAGTGAACGCATAATTAGAGTGTGAACCCTGGTAGAAAAGAAAGTCTTCTATATTCCTCCGGGGGTCATAGAGGAGGGAATTTCTCTAAGGAAATGATGTTGGGGCTAAACTGTATAAAAGATGAACAAGAAAGGATGTGTTATTCACCAAAGGTTACAGCTGAAAGACACACACACACACACACACACACACACACAAACCATCTAGTATAAGTCCTCTATTTATAGGTGAGGAAACTGAGGCCTAGCAGAGCTAAATGATTTGTCAAAGGTCAGAGCTAATTATAAACAAAGCCAGAACTTGAAACCAAAGAGCCCAACGCCCAACCCCTTCCTACTAAATCACATGGATTTTATTTATATCCCAGCTGTAGTTTACTCCACTTGAGCCAATAAACTCAAAAGACTAGTGAGTTAAAACCACATCCCTGAAGACCAGCACCAATAAGGATCAACTTTCATTGTGGATAATACCTTTTCATTTTTTAAAATCCAAAGAGTTCTCATCATATCAAAATCCAAGGCAGTCTGTAAGAATGGGAAGGTCATAACCCTGTCTAAAATGTCCTGGCAAGTTTCTTGAGCAGTGCAATGCTAATTCGGGCGAGGGCTGTGTCCAAGCTGACTCCACGCTCCCGCTGGAGTTTCAGATCTGCACATGGCGATTTGGGTGTCTCTTTGCTGTCTCCCAGATTCGAACAACCAGGAGTCCTTCCCTGGGTTCCTGGGTTCCCGGAGCCTCCAGGGATTTACCTCTGCGGACGCCGCCGTTTCTCCCATGGTGTGTGGTGTAGAGCCTGCACAGCAGGTTGGAATGTTCTTTTGAAAAGCCGGTGGAATCCACTTGCAATAAGTGAGTGCGTGTAAATGCGCAGAACAAGGGCTGGAAAGAACCTCGGCGGAGCACACCCTAACCGAGGTTACCTCTGAAAAACCAAAGCGATACTGAGAGGGCGCGATATAGCGTCTCTTTTTTTTTTTACTCCAGATACTCCTGTGTTGTGTCAAATTGTATTCAGGAACGGATTCGTGCATTGCACATCTAATGCATATGTATTGATTTTTTTAAGTAGATTCTTAAACAAAAATAACATCTCAATAGAACAAAGGTGCGTTCCAGCAGATCGCAGCAGCGTTTCCCCAGGAGGGAAAGCTCAGAGTAACTCCCCTTGAGACATTAAGGAGCTGAAGGTGGAAATCTAGTTCTCCACAACATTCCAGCGGGGGGGTCGGAAAGTTGGGAGGCTCTGGGGTCGGGGGGGGGGGGTCGCCGCACTTGGTGCCGGCATACCCCGAACCCGTGCGTTTAGGAAAGTCTCCTTGCGGGCGTACGCACACTTCCTCCCCAAAATTGATGCTGATGAGGGAGGGTGGGGCTGAGACGGGGAGGTGGCAATTCGAGCTCTCACCCCGACTCCCTCTCCCGCCCCCTCCCCGACCGCCCCGCCCGCGTCCAGGGCGCCCGGCCCGCCCCCTCCCCTCGGCGAGCAAACCAACCTCCCCGCGCGGCGCTCGGTGACTGCGGGCGGGGCCCGGGCGAAGGAGGGGGCCGGGCCGGGCCGCCCGGCTCTGCAGTTGACTCCCGAGCGCGGGCTGCGCTGCCGGAGCCGCTGGGTGGGGAAGGCTCCTCCAGGCGCTCGCAGGCATGCGGCCCGGGAGCAGGCGCGCCCCGGGCTGCTGCTAAACCGGCTCGGGCGGCGGGGCCGAACGCTAGCCGAGCCCCTCCCATCTGGCCCCGGGGTAGACGAGCAGAGCCCTGGTACCCCGTCGTCGCCGTCAGCCCCGCCAGTGCCACCCCCACCGCCCGAGGGCCGCGCGGGCTCATGCAGCCCCCAAGGTAAGCGCGAACGGGAGCGGGGTGGGCCGGGCGATCGACGTCCACTAGGCGCCGGAGACACTTGGCGGGGCCCTGATCCTCCGACCGCGCGTCTTGTCTTGCTCCCAACTTGCCTGAATTTGGCGCTTTACTGCACCGCTATCGCTCGAACTCTTGGCAGAAAACTTTGTTTGGTTTTTTATTTGCGCTTTTTCTTTTTTTTTTTTTTTAAACTAAAGCTCTCTCCCGACAGCCAGCAGCGCGCGTAGTTGGGGAGACCCGGCACCCGTCCTTTACACTGTGTGCTGGAGGCTCCTCTCGGGCATTGCCGCCTCTTCTTTAGGCGGCAGTTCCACCCCGGCCCGCGGAGCCGCGCACGGAGCTGGCCACCTGGCTGTCCCGCCGTGAACCCCCATTGGCCTGCGTCGCCCGGCCCCCGCCTTCCACTCTGAGCCCGGCTGCGCCCTGCCAGCTGCGGAACCGCGGGGCGAGCGTCGGCTCCGCGCTCTGTGCGGCGCGGGTCCAGGTGGCCCTCTGCTTGGGCGCTGCTGGGAGATGCGGGACTTGGGTTGAGCGCGAACAGCTAGGATTCTCGAGCGACGCTAACATCCCTAAATGAAACGGCGGACCTGGCACGGCGACGACTCCGCGCCAGACTCGCGCCGTCGCTCATACCAGGAATCCGGCTGGGACTAGGGGACAGGTGTATTTAGGGGGAGGGCTGACGTGGAGGATCGCTCAGATGTAATCCTTGATTGCAGCCTGTTAGTGTAATTGCATTAGATTTGCTCGGAGGTAGGATCAATTCCCCCAAATTGAGATTTTAATGGGCGCCTGCGAGCTATTATGTGGTGCGGTTTCAGAAGGCGTTGGATTGTATTTATAGATTGGGTGTTATGCAGATGGATTAAGTGACAGAGCGCCACCTAGTGGAAGTGGTGAGCTTCGAATTCCTTTTAGACCCCGAAATTGGGTGTTCTTGAAGGAAGACTCAATTAATTGCACGCCAGGTGGGGAGGTGGGGAACTAGTCCCCGCAACGCGGAAAGAGCCGTTTTCCATGAATCTATGGTCCCCCGATCTCAGCATGCCAGGCGCCAGGGTCAGAATCGCGCGTCCTACTGAGAAGCGGACTTGAGTCTACGAAGCACCTTCACTTTCTACACCGGATTTGAGTTCCTCAGGCAAAAAGCACACGTTGCTTACTGTAAGAAGGTATCCCTTTTTCGCGTGTCTGTCTTAGAGATCCCCAAAACCTACGCACGGATCTTGCTTTTCTCCCGTGTACCACAGACAGGTGATTTGTTTTCAGGTGGCTCTTGATCTGAAGGGCATCTGAAGGGGAGTTGGGGTAAGCCTCTTGTCAGGTTGTGCTAAGAGAGAGCACATATAGGACTCACTGCAAAATGGCATTTCGTGCTCTGCCACGCCCACATCAGGTGACAAGCCCCCTTTATAAAGGAAGTCGTCTCCAGTTAACAACTGGACAGTCCTTTGCGGGTGATAAGCAGAAAAGACAAAGGCTTTGGGTGGGGTGCCCACTCACTCACAGAGCTCCATGTTCTCCGTGGCTGGTTTTTACTGCCACCTTCCAGGTCAGATGATAGAGCAACCAGCTGGGTTCTCCCTATTTTGGTTCCTTGTGTTCAGCAGCTCGGTGTTCTGTTGTAATAAAGAGCTTTTGCCCTTGGAGATGATCTGAGCTATGAGAATGCTGAGTAAGGTCCCTGCTTCTTACTACTCCTGCAAGGTGACGGACAGGTGTTTACACTCATAGATACACTGGATCGTCCCCCTACCACTCATGCTGCCTCATGGTCTCTCCATTGCTGGGGTTTATTCAATAACCGTCTTGTGGTGAAAGGGATCTGGCTTCCTCATCAGAGAGGATGTCTCAGGCCTTTCCTAATAAATCTGTCTGCTTTCTCTCCTTTGTGTTGTCTCCCCACTGTGTGTAAAAATGCAAAACAGAGGTGTAGGAAGCTCCTGTTGAATATGACCCATTGAGTAGTCCTTCAGCAGCCCTATATGGGGCCCAATAGAGGAATTCTTAAATGAAGTGATGTGTAAAGTGCCGTGAAGAGGTCTGACATTAGGAGAGAGTTGTAAACCACCCTCACAGTGAGCCTCCCTGTTCCCGAAAAGCAGGCAAGAGCAGGAGCTATTATTTACATTTCTCAGAAGAAACTGATGCCCAGCAAGACCAGGGTTCTGCTAATCTGAAATGCGTGTGTTTTGTTTTCCCTACAACCTCACTACCAAACGGATCAAACCCAAGCACTTTCTTTTACCAAGTATGGTAGCAAAATGTGGTCACACCTTTTGCATGCAGTATACGGTATGTAGGAGTCCTGGTGTGGCGCTGTGGGTTAACGCACCAGACTGCAAAGCCATTTGAACTGCAAGGTCGGCGGTTCAAGCTCACCAGCTGCTCCTCAGAAACCCTATATAGGGTCTCTATGGGTCAGAATCAACTCGACAGCACTTCACAACAACAACAAATATGGTATGTAAGTATTTTACATGCAGTGTATGGTATGTAAAGAGACCCAATCACCGGTCCATCCAGAAGTGTGTCATCCAAGAAAAAAGACAGGACGTGCCCAATGAAATCAAACAGAGACAATGAGGACTATCAGAAACTGTTGTTGTTGTTGTTAAGTGCCGTTGAGTCAGTTCCGACCCATAGCGACCCTGTACAGGGTTTCCGAGGGTGTAAATCTTTACGGGAGTAGAAAGCCTCATCTTTCTCCTGCGGAGCGGCTGGTAGTTTCAAACTGCTGACGTTAAGGTTCACAGCCCGATTCGTAACCACTACGCTACCAGAGCTCCTTTATCAGAAACTAGTACAGGCTAATTGGAATCTGTCAGGTATGTGAAACGGAAAGGCCCTTCAAGTGGCTTGTTCTACAGCTTGACTTATATCTGAAAGCTAAGTTCACCTAACTTGTGCTGGAGGTGTTCTTGTGATTTTTAAGAAAGAATGGCTGCGCTGTTTAAACAAGTCATTGTTTATTCATTTAACAAACTTAACTCTACCTATGTTTAACCTAAAGAAAAGAGACTCCCAAGTTCTCCTTGCAGTCTGGTATCCAACCGTATTCAAATGACAAACCAAAACCCCACCCAGTGTTTCTGAGTCCTTGCCAACTCACAGTAAGCCCATGTGTGCGGAGGAGAACCACACTTTGTGGGTTTTTCAAGACTGTGACTTTAGAAGCATGTTGCCAGACCTTTCTTCTGAAGTCAAACGATTGGCCTTTTTTTTATATTTTGCCCAAGTGATAGATCCATTTCAATGGCTTTTCTCTTAATAACAGAACCAGGAAGGAGTAATGAGCAGGGTAGTGGGAAAAATTAAAGCTGCCTTAACCAAATGGTGACAAATGAACAAAACTTTTTTTTTAAAGGGTGCCTAATTTCTTAGCCAGATGTGTCCTATAAGCAGAACTTGCTATATTGTACTAGAAACTGGGAGTCATGAGGCAGAATGCCTAATGACTGTGAACCTTTAAAATTCTAAAGGCAAGAGAAAGAAGAAACTTTGAAATTCGAATAGAAATCGACACTTTCTATTTGACAGTCCTATTAAGAGAAGTTTGTTGTTTAAGTCATTGCTAACTGACAAACATACGAATGTCCTGGGTAGCTACCTCGTTTATAAAATGGTTACTTCCAGACTGCCGGAGTCAGAGTGGAAGTGGAGCCAGCAGGCTTGTGCCGGAGTACTTACAGAATTGGTGGTTGCGTATACTTCTGGTTTTCAATTGTTTGTTTAAAGCAATGCTACAAAATGAAGAACTAGCAGAAATCAAGACTCTGGATGACCAAAGTCTGGAAAGCAGGTCAAAATTTAGAAACAAAAGACCCTATCAACAATCTGGTAAAACAACAGTTTAAGTGGGCTCTGTGCTCTCCATGGAACAAAGCCGGTATCCGCAAAACCCATGAGTTAAAATGCCCTAAAACATTGATTTCTCTCTCACTAGGGCATTGGTCAGTATTTACCATCTATTGTAGTGTTTCACTTTTTCTTCTTTCTAAATTGTCACCACTGTAGTAAGCACATTCTTAATACCAAGTAGTACCTCAGACCTCTCAAACAACAGAGACATTGTTTAAATTCCTTTTCTTACATCCAGCCCTGTTTGGTAACCCAGGGCTCTCTTTACATAGATTTTTAATGCTGAATCTTCAAACCAAGGTCTTGGCAGCAACATGCCCTGGCTGATGATGTTCTTAGTGCCTTCATCGGATTCCGGCTCACAGTGACCTCATGTGTGCAAAGCAGGACTGTATTCCAGAGAGTTTTCAAAGCTGTAATCTTTTGGAAGTAGTTTGCCAGGCCTTAACTCTGAGGAGCCTCTGAGTTGAGTAGCGCCTTCAACTTTACTGTCAGTCATTCAGTGCCTACCTATTTGAGCCACCAGAGGAAGGAACAATGTTTCCTGTTTCCTAGAATACACTGCTTGTATACAGACATATTCTGCCTAAATCCTCAGCAAGCCTATAGGCTCCATTACTCTACCCTTAAGCGTGCTTTCCTTTATGAAGATTGTTGTTAAATGCTGTCGAGTTAGTTCCGACCCATAGCGACCCTGTGTGGGGTTTCCAAGGAGTGACTGGTGAGCTTGAACTACCGCCTTGGTGGTTCCAACGACTTTGCAGTACAGCACATTAGCCCATTAGCACTAACCATTTTTTCTTCCAATGTTGTTGTTGTTACGTGCCTTCGAGTTGATTCTGACCTATAGCAACCCTGTGTAGGGCATCCAAGGAACAGCTAGTGAGCTTGAACCACCGACCTTCTAGTTCAAATGACTTTGCAGTCTGATGCATTAGCCCACAGCGCCACCCTTAAAGACTCATCCCTGCTAATGTGTCTAATGACCCCCCTTCACTGGCTCTTAGCATCCCCCCCCCCTTGTGGGGCAAATGCAAGAATTCTTAGGTCAGCTGCAAACTGTAGTCAACAGGTTCTGAGAGTCCCTGATGATGTTAAGTCCTGTTGAGTCAGATCCGACTCAGCAGTCTAGTGCTTATCCAACAGCGCCACAGAGTGTTTTATGTATTTATCTCTTTTCACTTTTTATTGTGGTTTGGGGAGAAGTTTACAGAGCAAATTAGTTTTCCATTCAACAATTTATTCACAGTTTGTTTCATGACATTGGCTGGAATCCCCAGAATGTACCAGCACTCTCTCTTCCCACTTCCTGCTTGTCCTTCTTCGCCCAGCTCCTTCCTGCTTTCTGGGCTCTGGGGCAAATGCCATCCTTTCTGGTCTCATTGTTACAAGTAGTGAGTTCTCCTTGTGGTGGTTTTAACTTTGTAGACTTTTCTGTTGTTTGGCTGAAAGTTCAACTCCAGACTTGACGTGTGTTCTTAAGGTTCCACCAGTGTCTTAAAAGACCAGTATGTCGGATCTTTTTCATGATTTTGAGTTTTGTTCCACATTTCCTCCTACTCTATCCAGGACCTGCCATTGTGGTCCCCAACAGAGTGGTCAGCAGTGACAACTGAGCACATCTCGCCCTCCTGGACTCAGGGTCGTGGACACTGAGGTCAACGTGGCCCATTAGTCCTTAGGACTAATGGTTTCCTTCCGTCTTTGATTGTCTTCACTCTTCTTGGCTCAGGATGGGGGGTTTCTTGGATTACCACTCTCAAACTTTGAAGATCCTAGCCACCTGTTCACCAAAGTAGGATGTAAAATATTGTAGGACAGAATTTTTTACAGTTTCCCACACAGTGGTCCTTGCTGATCCCAGCCAGGTTAGGTCGAAATATACAAGCAAATCAAGATTTGTCTGCTGCGATCACTAATTTTATGTGGTCACTTGGCTAGGCTGTGATTCTGAGTGATTTGACAGACACGTAGACTGGTGGGTTTTCAGTGATGTAATCACTTCATGATGTGAGCAGACATGAGCCACCAATTATTGGAAAGGGAAGTTTCCCTGGCTGTGTGGTCTGCTTCTATAATATAAAATCTTGTAAAATTTCTTCTCTTTCTTGTCTCCTGACCTCTGGATCTTGGGACATAAGCTTATGGAAGTTTCCAGTCTGCCACCTAAGCTGCAGATTTCGAATCCTCCAGCTCTTGCTCCAGCCTGCTGCCTCACCTACGGGTTTGGGGCCTGCCAACTCTCACAATTGTATGAGCCATGTACTTAAAGTAGACCTCTCTCTCTTTCTGTCTCTATCCCGTAAAGATTTACAGCCTTGGAAAACCTTTACAAGGTTGCTATGGGTCGGAACCAATGCCACAGCACGCAACCACCACCGCATTTGTGTGTGTATATGTTGCTGTTGTTGTTAAGGGCTGTCCAGTTGATTCCAACTAATAGCGACCCTGTATAGGGTTTCTAAGAAGTGGCTAGTGAGTTAGAACTTCCAACCTTGTGGTTCAAACCGACGTTGTGGTCCATGCTTTCCCCTACAGCGCCACACCAGGACTACGCCTATCTATCTGTCTGTCTATCTATCTATCTATCTATCTATCTATCTATCTAATTTATCTATTTGTTGTTAAATGCTGTGGAGTTGGTTCCAACTCATAGCACAACCCATAGCAACCCTGTATAAGGTTTCCAAGAGTTGCTGTGAATCGGAAGCAACTCCATGGTACTTAACAAGAACAACATTGTGTATGTATGTCATTGTTACTGTAGAGTACCACTGAAGTCAGTTCTGATTCCTAATGACTGTATATTATTGTTTACAGCTCAGACCCTCTAGAGTTGAGTCTCCTTTTATACATTTTACATTCCAACTTTGTAAATTTGCTAGTGCAGGCATAAGAAAATATACCACAAGTAGATAGTTTTAAAGAGCAGAAACTTATTTTCTCATTGTTTTAGAAACTGGAAGTCCAAATCAGGGTGTCACCTCTAGGGAAGGGTCCTTTCTGGTCCTCCTTGACCTTCTGTGTTTTCCTCTGTGAGTCTCTGCATCTGTGTTTCATGATTCACAAGTGACTAGATTTAACACCCACCCTTAATTAACATAATTAGCATAACATAACACAGAAAATGGTCTTTCTAAATAGGATCCTGGGTATAGGGACCAAGCTTCAACATTCCTATCTATGAGGGTAAGTCAAAAAGTATTGCTACATGATGACAGAAACCTTTATTAAATAAAAATATCAAAATGTAAAGCTGTTATCACTGCAATGAAATGAAGAGTGTAAAACCAATGTTCTCCCATGTAAACTGCCACTTAATTCACAATAAAAACTTAAAGTAATAATAAAAAAAAACAACAAGAAAAAAAAAAAAAAACTGGAAACATCTTCTCAAATCTTGGGCCTGGTTTTACAAGGCTCTTTTTTAAAGCAAGTTTTACAATAGTTTTTTCATCAGGTATTGCTTTGTCTGGGTTATATCCTTCAATTTGTATCAATTTATATTTTTGTATTTAAATTTTAAAATATCTTTAAAAAAAAAAAAAAAGTAAAGCTATTGATTCTCAGCATACCCTCCATCTAGGTCTAGATACTTTTGAAAGTGGTGTTTCCATCTCTCTTACCCTTCCCCAAAAGAATTCTGCGCTCTTTTGATTTACACCACATCAGAACGGCAGTTTGGGGCATCCTTGAGGCATTCACACCATGTTCATTTGAAATGGTCTTTAAGATTGGGGAACAAAAAAGTCTCTAAGGCCATGATCAGGGCTGTAGGGTGGGTGGAGTAAGGTTTCCCAAGGAAATTCTCAGAACAACCCTTGCTACTCTCAAGAATGAGCCAGTGAAATGTTGTGATTAGAAAAAAATTCCTCCCTGTAGCTTTCCTGCCTTTTTCTCACTAATGCAATCTCCAGTCTTAAAACTTTCCCATAACAATTCCCCATAGTCCTGTGTTCTCCAAGAAAATCTGTCAAGATTGTTGTCGTTGGAATCACAAAAAAACAGTCGTGATAACCTTCTGAGCTGAACTAGTCTGCCTTGAATTCATTTTTGGGATCTCTCTGCCCCTCCTTAAAATGATTGGTCCCTCTAGATACTGTTGTTTAATGTGGGGCAGCATTCCATAAACTTGTTGCAAAGCATCAGTGACTTGGGTAGATGTCCACTTGAGGTTTATTAAAAATCTGATCTTAACATTAGCCTTGCAATTTTTTTTTTTTTTTTTGCCAACTCATGTTTCTTTTTCAAAAGCCCCCTAACGAAACTAAGGCAAGTATCTTACTGAGAAACATTTGTCTGCATCTGCCCACTGGTTACAGAGACACTCAAACATGTTTTTTTGTTGTTGTTCATGTTTTTATTTTTCTTTTCACAAAACCCCATGCATGTATGAACTGGAACCTTAGTAGCAGTAGTGTTTGACATACCCTTGTGTTTTGGAGGGATACAATTCGTTTAATAACTAATCTGTACTGTTACCTGTCCCCTCCAGATTGCCTGTTTAAAAACCTCGATATCCAATTGTTTAAAGTTCATTCACAAAGTTTGATTCTCTTTCACAAAGTAGCTTACCCTCTCACAAGGCTGTTGTTTTTAAGTGCCATCAAGTCGATTCCCACCCATAGTGAGTCTGTGTATAGGGTTTCCAGGGAGCAGCTGGTGAACTTGAACCGCCGACCTTGCAGTTCAAAGGGCTTTGCAGTCTGGCGCATTAACCCACAGCGCCACACCAGGACTCTCACAAGGCTATTGGACGAGGTAACTTTCCCATTGTAGGTATACCACGGCCTGTTTAAATTCTGGCTCTCAAAGGTGCTTGTTCAAAACTCATCTGCTGAGCAAATGCCTAAGTTCTTTGGAAATTTGCCATCCATGTGCATTTCTGCTCCTGACAGAGGATAAATTGTTCTTGCTAGAACATGTCTTTGGGATACTTGCTTCTCTGTGCCCTGATGATCTAAGGAGCACTCCGAAATGCGTATTTCATTCACGGAATCATAAAAATTGCAGGGTTTCCTCCAAAAAACTGAAAAGAATAATTAACGCTTGTTTGGAAGTTGTAGGTGTATAATGTCCTTGCGTTTTAACTTGATTTAATATCCTTTGTGAAAAGGAAGCTCTGGTGTGGCAATATAGGATAAGCACTGAACTGGTAACCGCTGCAAGATTGACAGTTCAAGCCCACCAGTTGCTCCTGGGAAGAAAAGATGAGACTTCTGCTCTCATGAAGATTTGCGGTCTTGGGAAGCCTACAGGATCTCTGTGAGTCGGAAGTCACTGGTGGCTGCAGGTTTGGGTTTTTTTTGTTTTGTTTTGTTTTGGCTGGTTTTTGGAAGGAGGTGGAATATAAAAAACAAACATTTTTTTAAAGCTATTGCGTTTTCTCAGATGGTCTTCTTTTACACACGGGAGGCAGAGCAAAAACCAACAACACAGAGCTAGAGGCCAGGCTTTCCTGGATCCCTCTTCAGGGTCCTGATTACCTCACAGAACTCACTGCTGAGTTTAGGGGTCATGCTGATAGGGACAGACTAGGGGTAGCCTGAGTCCTCTGCCTCGTCTGACCTCAGAGGGACAGCCTAGGGACAAGGAGAACCTGGGACCCTGGTAGGGACACTAACACCAGGTGCGAGAAAGAGACAGAACCGCAACAGCCAAACCGCCAAACGGAATCAGCCAATCAGAGAAGAGGAAACCCCAAGGGGCAGCACTCCATTCCCGAGAAGCCTGCCTGCACCCCTTTACTAAAAATCGAATCAATATTCCTTCTCTTTATTAAGACGTGATCAGCAAAAAGTGACGTCAGACCTGCCCCTGGGGGAGGGCATCTGGGACCAGGAAGAGACACTGTCGTTAGTGCTCCAGCCCGACTCCACCAGGTCCTCTCCGCTCGCAGAGACAGGCCCACGTCTCTGTCTGAGGTGTGCTTTGGCATTGCAGTAAACAACCTCTGAGTGAACGTTAATCGTGGGTATGCATTTGAGAAATGACTCCTCAGTCGAGACTATTCTTCAGACTGCTGAGAGAGGGGAGCCCAGGGAATGGGACAATGAAAACCATAAAGTCGGCAGTTCAAACCCATCAGCTGTGCCTCAGAAACCCGGTACACAGTCGCTATGAGTCAGAATTGTCTTGACAGCACTTAACAACAACAACAACGATCTGTACTATTACTCTGTGCCAGGTATCTGCTCTGAGTGGATCATTGTTGTTAACCCATTTAATCCTTAAAACAACTCTCTGAGGAGGTACAGGTATATACTGTTTTATAGATGAAGTAACTGAAGTCTTAAGTATCTGTGTTCAGAATACATGTTTTTAGCTAACATGCTATATTGCCTCTCTAATGCAGAAGTGCAGTCCTGATGTGGGCTCTGTAGGATAAGCATTGAACTGCAAGTTCCGTTTGAACCGCAAGGTCAGCGCTTCAAAACTCACCAGCCACTGGACCGCATTTAACACCACAAATGTAGAAGTGAATTGGATCTATAGCCTGCTAACAATGCGATTGTCATTTCAAACCAACCATCTGCTTTGTGGGAGACACATGAGGCTTTCTGCTCCAGAGAAGATTTACAGTTTTTAAAACCCTCTACAGGGAAACCCTGTACAGGGTCGCTATGGGTCGGAACCGACTCGAAGGCACTTAACAACAACAACAACAACAGGGTCGCTATAAGTTGGAACTGACTCGACAACACACAACAACTATGTAGAAATGAAGACGTTCCCTCAGCCTCCCACAGATTTAAAATAAATCATCATGATGGAGGAGAACGTTGCATAAATTGACACATTTGTTCTGTCTGGGTTGGCCTTCTTCCCCACCTCCCATCATCTTTGGATCTTCTCTGGTTTCAGCTTTGTATTCGCCATTCTAAACAATTTTGAACTTGATGAATAATTTGGTTATCTGTTCCTGTTGCTAAATGTCCTTGGTATTTGCGCTTGGCATCAAAATTGTTCACTATTCCAAATGCTGTAGCCTTTGGAGAATCTTTGAGAGAGACAGAGACTCAGACTCGCTGTCAGTTCAGACAGTTACCATTTGGTAGATAAATGGTTCCACGCTGGTTCTTTTCCCAAGAACTTACTGGAATGGTGAGAGGTGGAGGCTGCATGGTGTCTTGTCCTCCAGAGGACCCAGTGCGTGTTGTATGGGTCCCTGAGCTGCTTTTCATTGTGACTGAGATGGTTTCAGAGGGAGCTCATGAAGAATAGCACTGTGGGTAATTTTGTCATTGTTGTTAAGTGTCATTAAGTCCATTTTTATGCATAACAACCCTGTATAGGGTTTTCAAGGAGCAGCTAGTGAGTTTGAACCACCAACCTTGAAGTTAGCAGCCCAGTGCTGATCCTACAGTGCCATACCAGGGCTCTGTGGATGCCACCAAACCAAACTCTGCACATCTGGTGCAGGGTGAGCTGGTCTTGGCAGTGGTTTGGTTTGTTAAGAAGTCACCAACAGAGATTTGTGAGTTTTGTAAAGGCCTCTGCTGATGTTCAGTAACGGGTCAGGAGCAAACCCAGTGGTTCCTGAGACACCCCATAAACACTCCTCTCAGAGTACCCATCACACCATATTGAAAATTATTTCTCTCCGTATCTGAAGCTCCTCTAGGGGTCCCAGAGAAACATGGCCGTTGGCTGCTCCTCTCAAGAGTCCCCAGAAGCCACCTCAGAGCCTGGCCCAGAACAAGGACTAAGCGATTGCTTGTTGAACAAAAAATAATGAAGATAATTTGATTGATGTGGGAAAAAAATAGTACGAATCTCCTAACACTCATTTAAAGTACATATCCTGGAGCAAATAAAATCTACTAAAGTGCTTTCAATCCACTTGAGCAAATTCACATAGAAATAGTGATATATTTCTTCAGCATCTAAGGAGAACTATGAGAATACTAAGGAAATGTGTTTCTTGAAACCATTAAAATGTCAGAATAACTCCAGTATGTTTTAATTACAAAGAATAAGAGTCCCCAATGGAGGGAGGAAATCTTGCTCACAGACAGAGAGAAGGGAAGCTCTCAGGAAAAAGCTAAGAAATTGAGAGAGATCAGAAAAAGGATTCAAAGACCACTTTGTAGAATCTCCTGAATCAAAAGTGTTGTTGCTGTAGTTTGTTGTCCAGGAATTGCATTCATGGTGGGATTGGACCGTTGTGATCTCTAAGTTCCTCATTGGCTGATGTTTAGAAGTAGACCACTATGAATTTCTTTCATCTAGAAGCTGTACAGAACCCTTTCAACATCAAGTTGTTGAGTGCCATCAAGTCAGCTTCGACTCATAGAGACCCTGTATAGGGTTTCCAAGTATGGCTGAAGGGTTTGAACTTCCAACCTTGCCGTTACCAGTCCTATAGCACCACAACACAGTCTCCACCGACAGGTGGGACCACTGGCCAGGACGGGAACCAAACTTCAGCCTCTCACACACATGGAAGATGAGGATTCTTCCACTGGCCCATCACTGTTTCGTAAATCAACAAGAAAGATATTCTTAATGTCAGAATGGAGTCCTGCTGTGGCACTCTAGGATCAGCACCAGACTGCTAACCGCAGGTTGATGGCTTAAGCCCACTAGCTGTTCCTTGGGAACCCTATACTAGGTCACTATGAGTAGGAACTGACTCGGTGGCAATTAACAATAACAATACCAGAGGGAATCGAATAACAAGACTCACAATGCTTTGGAAGAAGACCCCCATAGACAGACGCCCTCTCCGAAACTGTCATGAGAACAGAGAGGTGAAGGAAGTTCCAGGAATGGCCATCCCAGAAACCACCTGGCAGTGACATCCTGGTGACTACAAGTTCTTGTGCATTGTACTTCCTGCCACAAAGGAACAAATTTCCACGAACTAAGTAGCTTAAAACAGGAACTTGTTCTGGAGGTTGGAAGTCTCAAATCAAGGCGTCAGTCGGAGTGGTTCCTGGAGGCTCAGAGAGGGAATCTGTTCAGGATCTCACGTCGAGCTTAACGTGGTTGCCAACAATTCTTGGTATCCCTTGGCTTGCACTATTAGATTGTTAGGTGCCATTAAGTCTGTTCCAACTCATGGTGACACTCCATACAACAGAATGTAACACTTCCCAGTCCTGAGCCGTCCTCACAACTGCGTGTCTGAGTTCATTGGTGCTGTCACCACCTCCATCCATTTTGTTGAGGGTCATCCTCTTGTTCACGGACTGTCTCCCAAGCATTATATCCTTCTCCAGGGACTGGTACCTTCCGATAACATTTCCAAATGATGAGAGACAAGCTGTCACCATCCCTGCTACCAAGGAGCATCCTGGCTGTACTGCTTCCAAGACAGATTTGTTTCGTCTTCTGACGGTCCATGGTATATTCACTATTCGTCCCCAACACCATAATTCAAATGCATCAAATCTTCTTTGGTCTTCCTTATTCATTGTCCAGCTTTCCCATGATAGGAAGTGATTGAAAATGCCGAGGTGTGGGTCAGGCACACTGTAGTCTTTGCTCTTACACACTTTAAAGAGGTCTTTTGCAGCAGATTTGCTCTATGTGATCATGTCAGGCACTTAGAACAGAGAAAGAAGAGGATTTCATGTCACACACACACACACACACACACACACACACACACACACAGCTGTCTCAGCAGAAAATCAGACCAACCTCAGCAATAGGAAGATCCTGACAAGGAAAGTTGTTTTTGTAAGATGGTGGGGGTAGTAAGGGAAGAAAGTTCATCAGTAGTCATGAGACTGGGGGAGAAGACTCAGAGTAAGCATCTTTAGACAAATTCCCCAAATCAGAACCAGGAATACAGCTCATTGCCCTTACAGAAGGATATAGACCGGAGATGCCAAATTGTATTCAGGGCGCCTCCTCTTCACTGTCAAGGAAGAAAGCCACTCATCTGTCTGTAAGAACCTCCATGCTTCCATGCTTAATAGATCTTTTTATCTGCCGAAGCTTCTTGTCTCTCTAACCTCTTTTCCATGGGGTAAGTGTGTTGCACCTTCCAAGCTCTTTGGAAGGAGAGTAGCCCTGATTCAGGGACAACATGTCAACACTGACAGTATGTCGTTTGTTGCTTTAACCGCGGCTTCCATGGGCGTTGATTGTGGGTCCAAGTTGACACCCTCAGTCTTGTCTCTGTTTATGAGGCTTTCGTTGGTCCAGTGTATCCAGAGCATCATTCCAATACCACCTTCCACAGAGCTCTCTATCATGTGTCCCAATGTCTTCATGTGACCTTTTTATAAGGTTCTTTGGATTTAAGGCCCATGCTAATCTTATGTTGATTCAACCTGCAAAACCCTACAGATATTTCCAAATAAGGCCAGATTCATAGATATCTGGGGGTCAGAACTTTGAGTTATCTTTTTGAGAGAGACAGTTCAATCCACAACACACACTCACACACCTACCTAGGAACTATCCCTTCTAATGCCATATGGAAGAAATATATCACCAAAATAATATCATAAAGCATGTTTTTAAACCCCAAGTAACTGGAAGACACACACACGATGCTTTCTGAAAACAATCATCTCTTAGCATTCTTTGAGGAGGTAGAAAGAATCCTGGAGGGTGGGGAGAAACCCAAGGATGAATTATGTTTAGACTTTCAAAATTCCTTCCAACAAAGTTCCACCAAAGGTCATTGCAACATTTAAGTCCCCCAGAATGTGGGGGGAAATCATCGTGGATCAGAATTGTCCTTAGAGACAGGAAACAAAAACCTAGGATAAACAGGTACTTTTCTACACGAAGAATTATAAACAATGGGGTTCCCCTAGGGTGGCTGGTGCGCCCAGACTTAGTTTAGATTTATATAGATTATCTGAAGGAGAGAATGCTCAGATGGTCCCAGGCCTGCAGATGAAATGAAGGCTCTGGTGAGAGATGGCAAACAAACTGTGATTAAGTAACTACAGATCCCACCTGCCTGTGAGTTAGCAAGAAAATACATATGAAGCCTTCGCAGGGCAAGCTTCTGTTAAAGTATATAGAACAGCCTCCAAATTACAAGAAAATAGACTCTGGTGTGGCGCTGTGGGTTAATACGCCAGACTACAAAGCTGTTTGAACTGCAAGGTTGGCAGTTCAAACTCACCAACTGCTCCTTGGAAACCTTATACAGGGTCGCTATGGGTCGGAACCAACTCAACGGCACTTAACAACAACTTTAGCGTAGTGGTTACAAATCGGGCTGCTAACCTCAAGGTCGGCAGTTTGAAACTACCAGCTGTTCCGTGGGAGAAAGATGAGGCTTTCTGCTCCCGTAAAGATTTACAGCCTCGGAAACCCTGTGCAGGGTCGCTGTGAGTCGGCACTGACTCCACAGTACTTAACAACAACAACATCTTTGTTTACAGCCACGAAAAGGGATTTGGGAATTTTTACAGAATGTTTGTTTTCTAATGGCTGTGCAGAAAAGGCTAAAATGCTTTCAGAACTGGTAGTGGAAACTAAGTCAAAAGTAATATTCCACCCAGACTCTCCCCACACCTGGCAGTTTGATTGCCTTCTCCTCGAAAAACATCTCTGGGGTCTATAGAGGGTGCGCAGAGTCATCACCTGGTCGAAGGTTCCACCAGAGGCCGCCTGCTTTGTCTCCAAGGCTTCTCACTGAAGGATGAAGCCAGAAAGGTGGTGTTGTCATCAGTGTATAGGAAATGTGCATGTTTGCAAAGAAGGTGCACAGGACTTGCTCATCAGACCTGAGATGGTCAGATCCCAGACAGAGGAATTTGAGGGTTAAATTAAATTAAAGGATTTGTTCCCACTCTGACTTTTAAATGTAAGTAACTCAGCTCCTCAAGACAAAGGACAAATATTTTTCAACAAGTAGAGGATCTGGGGCTATTCAGTTAACGAATAATGGGTTAACAGCCATTTAGCAACATATTTCTGCAGAAATCTTGTCTGGGACCAGGGCTGGACCATTCACTTCCTCTGTTTGTCAGGGGTCTGTTCATGCAAGTGAGAGAAATCTAAATCAAAACTTGTTTACGCAAAATAAGGAACTTTGTTGGCTCACACAGCTGGAAAAGATAGAAAGGGGCTTCAGAAGATTCATGGAAAAACAGGATTAAGAGATAATGGAATTTTCCATGAATTTATTGAAGCCCTCTCCTATTGGTGTGGTTCTCAAAGGATCTAAGGAGTCACATGTTGAAAGGGTCACATGAGGAAGGCTAGCCTTAAACACCATTAAGCTCAGCAGATAAAATACCAAAACACCAAAACTAAGCCCATTGCTGACTAGTAGATTTCAGCTCATGGCAGTCCCATGCGTTCCAGAGTAGGACTGTTCTGTAGGATTTTCTTCCCAGTGCTCTTAATGGAAGCAGATTCCGTGCAACACTGGATGAATTTGAACCACCAGTCTTTTGATTAGACGTTTAGCATGAACTATTTGTACCACCCAGGAACCCTAGGTGAAATGCAAACAAAAATTTTAAAGGTGGGTTACAAAAGGGCAAATATTATATGGCCTCACTTTTAGAAAAAGCTAAAAGACAGCCACTGCCATGGAGTCAAATCTGACTCCTGTGATCCCACAGGACAGAGGAAGGCTGTAAATCTGGGCTGAAGCCAGCTACTACATCTTTCTCCAAGTACAGCTGCTCGGGAGCCACATAACAACTGTGCCACTAGGGCTCCGGTATAAAAAGACAAGAGTAGGCGAATGTATAGAGACCAGAGTTTATTAGTGGTTACCAAGGACGGGAGGGAGGGAGGGATGGGAAGGGTGTCAACGTGGTGGGAAATCATGTTGATTGAAGATAGGGCCGCGTGAATCGGGGTGGAGACCTGGTTGGCCAGCAGTGTGGCAAGACCTGGGGACTCTTAGGCCCAGAGTCAGTGACATAGCCACAGAGGACTAGAGTGGAGAGTGAAGTGTCCAGCTGATGAAAGGGCATATGCATAAGAACACCCACACTTGGGGATAATACCCACTTGACCTGGTTTCAATGACTGCATGATCAGAGCTCAACCAGAAGAAGAAAGAAGAGGAAAAAAGAGTAATCTGATACAATTAGATGAACTTGACCTACACCTATGGATGCAGTAGCTCAAAAGAGAGATCAAATCTTTACAGCAAGGATGATTCCCACCCCCCCCACACACACACACAGAGTAGACAGGGATG
>NW_006408619.1:230685-236701 GCF_000296735.1 Chrysochloris asiatica
TCTTGTGATACAGTAGTGAATAATTGTTATCAGGACTTATTGTAAGTGTTGGAAATGTAAAGGTAGACGTTTTCTAGCAAGGAGGGGAGTGGTTAACTTTTCAGCCTAGGAACAGAGGTCCCTGGGACCACCAACGGAGAAGAGTGGAGAGCGAGACCCTACCCAGAGAAGCAGTGATGCCTGAGATGGAGGCAGAGACAATGACATGGAGAGATGGAGCAGTTGGGGACTTTAGATACAGAGAGGGAGAGGGGCTGTGTGCTGATGACCAGGGGGCAGGCTTGTAGTGTATACCCTTTGGTTGGTTGATGATGCATGGAGGGGATTATAACCATGGCAATGAAACGATATACAATAGGATAAATGTAAAACTAATGTTCTCTCATGTAAACTATCACATAATTCACTATAAAACATTAAAAAAAAAAAAATGGTAGGGCCGCACCCTCAGTAATTGTAACACTTCCAGTAAGCTGTGGATCACAGACACCTGGAAAAAGTGGAACTGGTAAAAGTGGTGTCATCTATATATTTGCCAATAATAACCCAAAAAGTAGCTGCTGACGCTGCTTCTGTACAAAGACCTCGTGGGATTGGGTTTCTTGGCTCCGAGGTTTAGGGTCACGGTGTCATGGACACCCCAGTTAACTGGCCTGATGTGTGTAGTGCTTCCGTTCTAACCCCCTAGCTCTTTGCATGGCGCCTGAGGCCTGAAAAGTGGTCAGATGTGCACCTTCCATGTAAGAGATCCAAATTTACCTTCCAGCCAGTTTTGCTCATAGGGACCTGTCAGTGGAGACTTGCATGCTGCCACGGTGCTGACGAGGCATTAGCAGAGCTTCCAGACCAAGACAGACTGGGAAGAAAAAGCTGAAAAATCAGCCAGTGAAAACCCAGCCGACCAGGGGTCAGTGGGGTCTCCAGGAGTTAGCTACTGTCTACAACTTAGCCAACTGACAGTTCTGGAAGAATGCTGATGCCCAGCCCCACCCCCAGAGATTCAAGTTCAGCTCCCCAGTGGTCTCCCAACAGAATAAATTCCTTCCCTACCTGAGGACTTGGGTGGGGCTCCCAGGTGCCAAAGCCTGCCTTGCTCCCTGTGCCACCCCCCCGCCCCCCGCAAGTTTCTCCAAATCCCCTCCTTCCAGTCTCACCTCCCTCTCCAGATCCCCAGACAGGCCACACCTTCCTTCATGCTGTCCTCATTGTGCCTTCTCCCTGGAATCCTCTCCTGGCACCCCCCTCCCTGCCCACCATCTGCCCTTGGCATACTCCAGCCCACCCCAGCCACGTTCACCCCAGACTGGGCTGGCAGACCTGGCGCCTGGACTTGACGCTTTGTTGAAGTGGATTGTGAAAGGATCTGTTGTTTCTTGTCTCTAAGCCCCTTGAGGACTTGATCACCACCCTTGGAGTGACAGGCACTTAGGAAGCCAAGCTTGGGGCCTCTTCCACTTATTAGCCAGGAAATCCAGTGAGGACTTACGTGGTCTCAGCCTCAGTTTCCTTATCTGGAAAATGAGCATGATATGAGGACCTACCTCAATGTAAAACATATAAAAATGTAAAGCGCTTGGCTACCTTATCAAAACACCATTACTGTCGTTATACTATAAATGAATCCTCCAAGTCACCTTGCGAAGGTGGCCCGTCACTCATACCTTCCCCAGGCTTACCTGCTTCTTCTTTACCGCTGTCTCCTGTTTGTCCTACCAGCCTTACAGTCAGGAGAAGAGAGCCGGGCTGCTTTACAGCAGTGTTGACATGACTTGGAAACACCCTATGCGTAGTACCCAGGGTGAGTACTGCCATTGGGTGACTTCAGACGTGTACAGAACCTTTCCTTTCCATGACCTTGACTGAGGAAGCCCTCCTCTCCCTCTCCTGCCCCTTCATCAGCAGTGGGGTCTCCACAGCCAGGACTGGGGTAAGGGAGTAGAAACCATATGTGAGAACAGTTCTGTGCCTGGTGACAAGTTTGGGGAGACAGGGAAGGTGATCCGACTCAGTGAGGTGATTTGTTTGAAGCTAACCACCAAGTTCGCTGTCCTAGAGTCAGAGCTGAACTCTGCTTCACAGGGCTTTTAACGACTGCGTTTTGGGAAGTAGGTCATAAGGCGGTGGACTCAGACCTTTCTGACGGCAGCTGAGAGTATTAACCACTCTACCTGGATACTCTAAAGTCCACTACAGTTTGGGTTAATGGAATTCCTATGGCAAATGGATGGAGTCCTGGTGTGGCGCAGTGAATTAATGCACCAGACTGCAAAGCCGTTTGAACTGCAAGGTCGGCGGTTCAAGCTCGCCAGCTGCTCCTCGGACACCCGATACAGGGTCGCTATGGGTCGGAACCAACTCGATGACACTTAACAACAACAACAACAATGGCAAACGGATAGCTGTGTTCCTAAACCCACTGTTTTTTAAGAGTTTATTCCTGTAGAGAGTTGGGGAGTTGTCAATAAACCGGTTGGTTTGGCCACTTAGACAAGCTGCCTCAAGATTGGCACCATCCCATACTGCTCTATCTGGGCTTGACTTTCTCTTGGTAGTCTCAACAGTGTGATGGCGAATTCCTGCTCTGTGAGGTTCAAATGCAGCCTTAGTCAACATACATTTCTCCTCCTGAAGGAAAAGCTGCTTCCTCTTTCTTAAATTATTTTGCTTATGTTGTAAAACTTGAATCTTTGTCCAAAATGGTGGTCATCCCCCTAGCAGGGGCACTGGGGAACCCCATGGCTGGAATCCCCTCCCTAGTTGTATTTGGTTGCAGTCCAAAGGTGATAATTTTTCACCATTCTCCTTGCAAATCTGAAGAAGCAGAGGTAGAAATGTTAAAAGTTGGCACAGTGGTCCAATCTTGGGCACGAGGAGCTCTGGAAGGACCTGAGCTCAGATCTTCTAAATCTGCAGGATTCTGCTGGGTCTGGAACTGCAGATGCCTCAGCGCTGGGGGGGTTTCCTTCACTGTTGTTCTTGTTGTCGTTAAGTGCCGTCGAGTTGGTTCCAACTCATAGCAATCCTGTCTAGGGTTTCCAAGGAGTGGATGATGGGTTTGAACTGCCGATCTTACAGTGAGTCTACCGTGCCATTCCTGGACTCCAAGTCTCTGCTGTAGCTGATTGGAATGCTAATGGGTCTGCGCTCACTCATTAGTAAGAGGCTTTGGAACTAGCTTGTAAAAGGCAGAGTCCAACAAAGGGTGTTTAACGGAGGACCTCGGAGATGGGAAGGCCACTCCATGGCCCAGTGCCAGCTGACCTTGTGTCTGGGTCAGTGTCTCAGAGTACAGCTGAGTGAGGGGCTGCCCTGTGTGTGTGCACTGAAGAATGAATTGTTGCGTGTCTGCCCAAGGTCTGCCAAGTTGGACACAGTGAGCCCTGGATTTCCAGCTGGTGGCCTTTCCCTGGGAAAACCCATAGCATTTTGCTAACTGGTGCCCAAAATCAACACCAGTTTGGGGGAAGTCTTACTGGAGCGTGTTGATCTTTGTTGTGATTATTAACTACTGCTGAGTGAGCCCCTGACTCGTGGTTTCCCCGTGCATAATGAACTCAAACTCTGCCACCCCTGTGCCACCCCATGATAGGCTGCAGATCGGACCACTGTGACCCATTGGGTTTTCATAGGCTGATTTTCAGAAGTAGATCACCAGACCATTCTTCCTAGTCTTAGTCTAGAAACTCCAGTGAAACCTCTTCAACATCCTAGCAGCACACAGAACACTGCTAACAGTGGTGGCTGTGCATAAGGTACTATAAGTCAAACCTGGGTCTCCCACATAAAACCGAAAACGATAAACCCTCGAGTCAGGTTTATAGTGACTCAGTGATGCCTAGTGATCCTCTATGGCGGAGAAGAACAGCTCTTTAGAGTTTCCCACACTGCAGGTCTATAAGAAGTAGGAAGTCTCATCTTTTTCCAGAGGAGCTGCTCTTGGATTTGAATTACAGAACCTGTGGTTATTGGCCCAGTGCTTAGCCCATAACATCACCAAGGGCTCCTTTGGTCTTCCACATTGTAGTTGTTGCGCCGTCAAATCGGCTCCAACTCACAACGACCTTGGGTAGGGTTTCTGAGAGCAGCTGGTGAGTTAGAACTGTGAGGTTAGCAGTATACTGTTTATCGTAATAATGCTGAACCACCAGTTTTTTTTTTAGAACTCCAGTTGGTTTTAGAACTAAATGTTGTTGTTGTTGTTGTTAGGTGTAATTGAGTCAGTACCGACCCATAGCCACCTTATGCACAGCAGAACAAAACACTGCCCGATCCTGGGCCAACCTCACTGCTGTTGCCACACTTCAGTCCATCGATGCTGCCACTTGGCCAATCCATTTCACTGAGGGTCTTCCTCTGTTTCTCTGACCCTCCACCTTACCAAACATGATGTCCTTCTTCGGTGACTGGTCCCTCCTGCCAATATGTCCGAAGTATGATAGACAAAGTTTGGCTATCTTGGCCTCCAAGGAGCACTCTGGCTGCACTTCTTCCAACATGCATCTATTGGTTCTTTTGGCAGCCCATGGCACTTTCAATATTCTCCTCCAACATCATAACTCAAAAGCATCAATTCTTCTACTACGGTCTTCCTTATTCACTGTCCAGCTTTCACATGCATATGAGGTGATTGAAAATATCATGGTTTGGGTCAGGCACACCTTAGCCCTCAAGCTGACATCTTTGCTCTTCAACACTCAGTACATGAGGACAATTTAGTGCAGCCACCACTACTGCTGAGCATTTCCATCCTTGACATTCTGACTTTTGAAAACACTTACCTGGTGCTCCAGTGTACAGGTGTGAGTTAGCTCTCTAAGTTCTTCGGGTTTAGTGGATGTCCTATCCAGAAGTCTCCCCTGGGTGTACCTTCACAAATAGAGAGTCTTGTTCCCCACAGCCTGCTCATCCCTAGTGTCCCCCCTGGCAGGTGGAATCCCCCAACTCAACAAGTGAGGACCACAAAGATGACATCAAGTGAGAGAAATATCTCAAATTTGATAAAAACCCAGAATTCTACCCCAATCCCCAAAGAACCAGATGGTTAAGCTTGGGAGTGGAGTGAAAGGGGCCTACGGGTAGAATTCGTTTGACTAAAACTACTTGCTCTGGCCTGTGTGTGTTTTATACAACAGATTCTCAGGGGCAGTTCCCACCACCAGCCCTTTAAACAAAATTAACGATGGAGACATTGTTTTCTGTTGGGAAAATAAGCAGCTGACTTAGGAGAGTTCATCACTGATGCCCTCCCGGGCCAGGCCTTCAGACCCCTACGCCCCGCGAAGACGGCTGAGTCCACACTGCCTCTGGATGGCAGCTGTGCCCTTTGGCCACTCTCTTCCGGCCTGCAGGCCTCCTGCTCTGGGGTACAGCCAGAGCTAGGTTCTTGACTGAGATGCTGGAGGTCTGGCTCGGGCAGGATGGATGGCTCCGGACAGCCCTGAGGTGCACTTATGGCTGAGATGCAGACCCGGAGTGCCCGCCAACCCAGCCACAAATAACTCTGAAGTGGGTTTTTGACCACTTGTCACCTCCTGTGCCAGAGACATATCTGAGTGCGAGAAATGAGACCCGGCTTTGTTGGTGGCGGCTTTGGGATCGAAGTCTGGAAAGGATGCCGGGGCTTGTCTGCAAGCAGAGTTTCTACTTGAATTTCAGACTTATGGGGAGGATTGGGGACGCACTCTCGCCCTTGCGCCCTACGGGGTTTGACCGTCCCGGAAACCCGGGCCTTTTCTGCGTTGGCAGCCTAGAACTTGGAGACCGGGGGGGGGGGGGGGGAGGGCGCGGGGGGGGGGGGGGCACTAGGAGCCCGGGTACGCCCTCCACTCTGGGGCCGGGGTTCCCCATGTTTTTTTGGCGAGCGCAGCCTCCAGGCCGCCTCGATCCCCGGCGGGCCGCCTTCCCCGCGGGCGGCGCTGAAATCCGAGCGCGCGGGGGCGGAGCGCAGCTGCGGGGCCGGCGGGGCCGCGTCGACATTGGAAGGGGACTGAGTGATGGATGCGAGGGAGGGGCGCCG
>NW_006408619.1:236801-264827 GCF_000296735.1 Chrysochloris asiatica
GAGGTGGACCGAGCCGCCCGGCTCGCTGCTCCCGCCGGTGGCGCGAGGCAGCCGTTTTGGGGCAGCGTGATTGATCTCCGTCTCCTTTTCTTCTCAACTCTTCTTCCAGGGAGAGGCTAGTGGTAACAGGCCGAGCTGGATGGATGGGTATGGGGAGAGGGGCAGGACGTTCAGCCCTGGGATTCTGGCCGACCCTCGCCTTCCTTCTCTGCAGCTTCCCTTCAGGTAAGACGTTACCCTGACCAGCAGGGACATCGACGTCCCCAGGCCCCTGCAGCACTGGGCCTTAAGTCTGCGCGTGAGCTGGCGCTGAAGTTTACCGAACCCCCCCCCCTTTCGGGGCCCCTGGGCCCCCTATCCCCCTCCCAGTTCCTCGGGTCTTTGTTTCTCCCAAGTTCCTCCGACCGAGCGGCGGATGCCACTGGGGACCCGGGAAGGGATCCCTCCCAGGCTGGCAGCCGGGCCGGAGCTCGCAGGACCCAGGGCGTCTCCCTCCCTCTCTCTCCTTCCAAAAATGGGGTGCCAGGGACGCGCCCCTTGCACCCCCTTGGAGAGAAAGGAGGGGAGGCGTGGACTCGGTGCTGGGGGTACTTGATCAGGCTCCTCACCCACCAGTTTGCAAACCTGCCCGATGCCCGGGGGTGGACCCGGGGGCGTCCGAGGTCCGAGACGTCCCTTCCTTCCGCTGCTCGGGGACCCAGTCGGTCCCCACACGCGTGTCCACACGGGGAAGCCCACGGCCCCCGGCTCAAGTGAGACCAGATCCCTGTTTGATAACATTCGGCGTCGCCCCCTGTTTGTTTTTATTGTGTCAGAAAGGGAGAGAATTTCAGAATTACAGCTGAGAAAGCCCATCTGTTTCCAATGAATCCCCCATAGTTTTTCACAATGTTTTTGGCAGATCGCTACTTTCAAATTCCTCGGAGCCCGGACCTCTTGTTTTTGTTGGGGGAAGGGAGACCAACTCCACAGAGAAGCATTTGTTCCTTCCCAAACTCTCCAGTTTCTTTACTTTTTTTTTTTTTGCTTTTGCTTTTCGGGGGGCGGGTGGGGGCGAGGAGAGAGCTGGGGGAGAGGCACGAAACTTAAATCCCTAGTCTGTTTTCTTTATAATGTTTCCTAAAACTTTTATTTCATTTTTGCCATATGCTGCTCACAGCCTGGAAGCGCCAGTTAAAACTTTTTATACTCATTTTCCTCCTGCTAAAAATATAAATAAACACAGTGTCAGGGCCAAATGGTCCCCTTCGCAAGGCGGGATCTCCTGGTCATTTCTATTGTGTTTCGGGGTTCAGAGGTCTTCTTTTGGGGGGAAAATGAGAACTTACTCGGTTTGCGGTGGTTGCACCTTCAGGAGACGCGGACCCGCAGCCCAGGCGCACAATTAAGCTTAGCAAGAAATGAGTTAGTGTTGTTGTCTTTGCTGCTCACCAACTAACTGGGTTCCAAGGAACTAGCAGAACTGGGCAGTCCCTGGGTCAGTCTGGGTGCAAGTGGTAGATCCAAGCAGGAGGAAGAGAGATCCGTCCTAAGGCAGCCCTATGGGGCCCCCTCAGGAGCACCCTAGAGAACCACAACCACCTCCATAGCCTGGATTCCATTAGCAAGGCCCTGGACCTAGGACAAGATGAAAGAAGGGTGTCTGTGCCCCCGTAAGACTTCACCCACCTTCCCCACACTCGTTCTTAATAAAACCTCCACAGAGGGTCAAGCAGAAGCTTGTTCTCCCCTACCCACTCACCTCTGGCCATTTGCCCATCTCTAGAAAGGTCTGCCCAAAGACTGGTTGTGTTCCCTCCCCAAAATAAAATCCGTAAAACAGAAATTAGAAATTATCCTCTTCTTGAAAACAGAAGAGATTCCTTCTTTCCAAGAAGCAGACCCTTACAGTGTGTGCTCATCTCAGTGAGGGCTAGATAAAGATCCAGCCCCATTGGAAGTTTTATCAGATGGGTTGATAAATGGCTTTTGTCCCTTGTCTGCAATGTGGGATGTGATCTCAGCTCCAAGCTGAAATTGAGAAGGGGGGCTTAGAGGCCTTTAAAACAACACCTTCCAGTTCTTAAAGTGGCAGTACTTGGTAAGGTCTTGGGCTAAGGCTGTAGGGTGAAGAAAGGAAGGTTCTAGAAGGTTAGGAGGGAGTTGGAAGGTCTGGATGTTGTTTTATGTGTCCATTTCTCCATCTTAAAAATGTATATATTTTATATGTTTTTATAAGTATACTTCATTTTAAAGAATCTCAACATGGTCTGAGGAAAACTGGTAGATTATTCACAACCCAAATTCCATCAGTTTTGTTTCCAAGAAACCCATTTCTTGTTGGCTTCCAGACTGGTAACTGAAACCTGGCAGATAACAGAGATAGCTGCTGTGCTGCCGTGCCAGATGGCTAAGGTTTCTTCTAATTTGAGCCCTTGACAGCTGCCTTTAGTGAAAATTGCCCACCTTACTGAAAACTGAGATTCTGGTATCCCCAAACTAAATCAACAAGGGCCTGTGAAACTTGTATGCTCCAGAAGCCTGGGTCAAAAGACAGTTTCTTAAGAAAGAGAGATGGGTGAATTCCATGACAAAAGAGACAGACTGCCAATGTGCCCTGACATGTTGGCCCAGGAGAGAAGGGTACTTTAGAAAAAGTCAGAGAACCCGCAGGCATTGGTAGGGGTCACGGAGAGTGGGGTGGGAATTAGAGCTAAAGGGGGAAAAAGAGAGAGAGGGCGGAGAGGAGAGAGAGAAAAGAAAGAATAACAAGGAAGTGTGAAGCACCAAGGCTACACTTGGGTGCCCCTGCTTCTCCCAGGGAAGGCAGGTGGGAAGTGTCTGGGGGAGCTACGTGAAAGCACAAGTTTGTTCCGTGTGGTAAACTTGGAAGGCTGCCAACAGTAAACCCAGAGAGCGGTGTAAATTAAATTTTACATAGTCATGTGAGAAAGAGGCCTTAACCACTGCTAGACTGAAAGTATGTATACTTTTTTTTTTTTAAGTGTTTGCATTCATTTAAGGTGAGGTGCATCCGGGAGCTTCCTGACTCCTTGGCAGCATGCAGGCTCTTAACTGCCTGAGGCTTGTCTTCTTAACCGAAAGCCTGGTAACGAGAACTGTGCAGTATCCCCCAGGCTGTGGGGGTGTCTGCTCGGGCAGTGCTACAAGTTCAGAGAAGGGACAGACAAGAAGTGGTCACATCTGTCTAGGAAGGGGCGAAAGTCACAAAAGGCTTTTTAGATGAGTCTTCTACAAATAGTGCCCACCTACAAATACAGTCAGTGTTGCTGTGTGCCCTCGAGTCAGGGTTTCGAGGAGGGCTGAGTGGGTTTAAACCACCAACCTTGAGGTCTGCAGTTCAGTGTTAATCCGTCAGCACCAGAACTCCAGTACAATGAATAGATAACTTTTCAACACCTGAAACCATTATGACTTAGTCAAGGAAATGAGTCAAAGATGTGTATTTCAGACATGTCGATGGGACTCTTGGACCAATAGCATCAGCATCCTCTGGGATCTGATCAGATATGCAAATTCTGGACACACTCCAGGCCTACTGAAGCAGATAATCTGGGAGTGGGGCCCTCAGTCTGTTTTAACAAAGTCCACGGGGTTCTGATAGGACTCAAGGACCACTGTTCTCTAAGACTCTTTCCCTTTGATTTTAAATTGCAGCTGTTTTAGGGATGTTAGTCCTCAGAGGGGAAACTGAGGCTTTGGGAAATGAACTCTCAACAGTGTTGAGGCCCAGTTCAGTGCTCCAGCAGCTGGGGGCTGAGTGTAGTTCCCAGGGAAGGCGCTCGGTGGCGCCACTCTCCCCGATTCTCTGGCTGTTCTGCTGCTTTGATGCCTCTCTGCAAAACAGATGCTGAGCCCTAGTTTCACTTTTTGCAAAAGCTAAACTCCTCTTCGGATTTCTTTTGATTAGAGGAAAAGGGTACTAATGTAGGTCTTGGTAAAAATGAAGTGGTTTAAAGAAAACTTTCCAAAAAGTGGGGGGTGCCTGCCATTCAATCAGAGCTGCTGTCCAAAAATATGCCAACAAGTCACCTCGCTGCTTGCTCCACCAGTTGGAGTAGGTGTGGCTGAGACGGGGATGAAATAATGGCTAGTGGACAGAGCCACTGGTGGCAGCTTTGCGACAGGATGGGGTGATAGTGAGCTGAGTGGACAGTCAGCCTTCAGGAGAGCAGGGTGTGAAATCCCCTTAGGTGGAAAGCCCCTTCTGCCCTGAGGATGAATTGAAAGTGGAGAGAATCTCCCTGCCCCCTCCCCTTCTGATTTGAAGATGGTGACCCTGTAC
The DNA here is from genome assembly GCF_000296735.1 of Chrysochloris asiatica. NCBI lineage: Eukaryota > Metazoa > Chordata > Mammalia > Afrosoricida > Chrysochloridae > Chrysochloris > Chrysochloris asiatica. Next base: position 241,087 of record NW_006408619.1, read on the forward strand.
TAGAGGCTGGAGAAGTTGGGGCAAGGAGGGATGTGGGGAGAGGTGATGGATAAGTTACTGGTCCCAGGTAAGGATGTTTTGTGAGGTGGGTGGGGAAGGGGTCCCTGGCTGGCACAGCCTCATGTTTGTCTGCTAACTGAAAGGTTGTTTGGAAGAAAGATCACAGCCATATAAACCCTGCGGAGTGCGGCTTTACTTGGATACAGTGATGGTCAGCTAGATGGCAGCTGGCTTGATTGTTTTGTTTTGTTTTTCATATGATCTGGGGCAGAGAGGGTTTCAGGGCCCTGTAGAGTTAAGAGAGTTTACATGTTGCCAGGAAGAAACTACTTCTTGTCCAGTCAGTTCTGATTCACCGTGACCCCTTGTGTGTCCATAGGGTTTCAAGGACTGGGTTTTTGGAAACTGACCTCCAGCCCTTTCTTCCAAGGGGCTTCGGCCTGTCTTTGGATTAGCAGCAGCAAACTGTCTTAACCATTTACACTGGCCAGGAATTTATTTTTAAAAAAAGACCAATGCCATCGAGTTCATTCCAATGTATAGTGTCCCTGTGTAGGGTGTCCAAGTCTGGGAATCTTTACCGGATAAGAAAGCACCATCTGTCTCCTGAGTTTTGTAATGAAATGTAAATGACAGAAAGGGTTTCTAACCTAAACTCAGCCTCTCATGGGTAACCAACCATCAGGTACCAGCATTTCCATGAGCCCTTCAAGATGTAATTATGTTGCTTTGCTGTCTCCAAAACAGGACATTTGGAAGGACAGTAACAATTGTAAGAGTTATTCCATTTAGGAAATGTCCACAGTACATAATACATCAGGCACACCATGAAACAGTTTCAATGCATCACTTCATAAAATCATCACATCTCCATCAGGATTCTTTTCTGTTTTATTGACGAGAAACAACATTAGAAAGGTTTCCCAAAGTGATAGACGGACAGGAATAAAACCCAGAGACCCCTTTCCTCTCTTAACAGATTCTAGATAAATACAATGATTAAGTTTGCTATGTAGTATATCTAAATCTCATCTGTTGCGGTTGAGTAGATTCCAACTCTTAGTGATCCTGTATTGTTGTTAAGTGCTGTCTAGTCGGTTCTGACAGGTTGCAACCCTGTATAGGGTTTCCAAGGAGCAGCTGGTGGATTTGAACTGCCGACCTTGTGGTTAGCAGTCTAGTGCTGATCCTACAGAGCCACATCAGGAGTCTTATAGAACAGGGTAAAACTACCCTTATAAGACTTCCAAAGCTGTGCATTTTTATGGAAGCAGACAGCTACAGATTTCTCCTGCAAAGCGGCCAGTGGATTTAAGCCAACAGCCTTTCAGTTAGCGGCCTAGCCTTTAACTACTGTGCTCCCAGGGCTCCTCCTCTTCTCTGGAAGCTGTGGCCTCTGAGTTGATCCCAACTCACAGTGACACTTTACAGGGTTTCTGAGATTATAAATCTTTCCTCGGCCAGACAACAACCTCATTTTCCTCCTGTGGAGCAGCTAGTGGGTTTGAACCACTGACTTAGCAGTCCAAGGCCTAACCCACAGGGCCATCAGAGGCCTTAAGACTTTGCGTTGGGGGGAGGAGAAGAAGAAATGAACTTTGGGAATATGATTGGGCAATAGACTGAAGAGTGACCACATTTTCCATAGATGTAGCGTTTATACTTCCTCCAAAAAAAGGCCCCCTCTGCTCCCTATAGAGTCCTGGTGTACCACAGTGGGTTAATGAGCCAAACTGCAAAGCCCTTTGAACTGCCAGGTCGACAGTTCAGGCTCACCAGCCGCTCCTCAGAAACCCTATACATGGTCGCTATGGGTCGGAACTGATTCGATGGCACTTCACAACAACAACAACTGCTCCTTATCCACCCTGAGTCTTGGCATTCCAGAGAGCGCAACCGATGCCACCCAGCCAGAGGTGGGGAAGACAAGTTGGCAGGAACGTAACTGCAAATTTTTTCAAATTCCAAGTCAGATGTGTGTTTGTTGGGTCACGTTGTGCACCATCTCATCCCAGCAGTCAGGACGCCGAGTCCCCTAAGAAAGGACTCCCCTGCTCCCAGGTGCCCACAGAAAGGGGCCCACTTATTGCTATCCCACAGATGGAAGGAAGGTGGAAGAGGAAGGCGGGACTGGGGACAGCAGAGAGGGACGAGAGCCACTTCAAAGGGATTGTGAGCAGGAGCATCAGGCCAGAGTAGCCAGACAGATGCCCAGGGTGGTGCTGGAGGAAAAACTGGACTGCAAGGTCAGTTTGAAGCTCGGCAGCCCTGTTGCTGTAAAGTGCCGTCAGTTCCAACTAACAACAACCCTGTATAAGGTGTCCAAGGTGCAGCTGGTGAGTTTGAACCGCCGACCTTGCAATTCAAACCAACCTTGTGGTTCAGTACTTAATCCTACAGCGCCACCAGGAACCCCTATACAGGGTCCCTATGAGTCAGAAGTGACTCGACAGCATGTATCCATAACCAGAGCTACCTAGGACTCAAAGAGAAGGGGCAATGCCTCCCTGCAGCAGAACAATGAAGGTCCCTGTCACCCTTGAACAATCCGGGCCAGCACAAATCTGTGGCATCCCTCTTAGCTAGAGAGGCCCTCAGCCCTCTGACTCAGGACATGCTTGCCAACAGTCATCTAGTCCTGTGTGCTGTTGATCTGTCCCCACAGGGCTTCGGGTGCTAGGGAACTGAGGGAGGGTGGCCTGTTTGGAAAGCTGAGGTGTGCCTTGGCACCCGCTGTGGTTTCTTGCAGTGACTGGGTTTGTGGAGGCTGGGGCCAGGCTGTGCCTGAGGACCCAGTGTCCAGGAGGAGCCACGCCTCCTGCTGCCTCCTGACCTCCTCTGACACCCCAGGCGGCAGAGACTTAACCATCTGCTGCCCAGTTTCCCCAACACACATCTTCCCTTCCTAGTCAACAAAGATGCTCTTGGGAGTGTCCTCGTTCTCTTGTAGCCATTTCCTGACAGAAATTCCCAGTGGATTGAAGGGGTGGGAGACACCCTTGGACCTGGGGGTGGGATACCATTTAGGAAAGATCATCAATTCTGACTGCTCGGAGGTTAAATAAGGTAAGGTCTGTTGCATGTACTGAAAAATCCAGTCAGTCACTTGGGTGTGTTCTTTCGGTATCTGCTGCCAAGCACCTGGATGTTGACGTGAGGGTGCTGGAGTGAGCTTCCAACAAAAGTTGACAACAGACAGGCAGCCTTAGGCATCTCCCACTCCCGGAGACTCCAGAACACAGGCCAGCTTGTGAAAGACCGGGTAGGTCCCTTCCTAATCCTGTCCTAAGAGGGATGGAAACGAGGCTGTCACAGTGAGGCTACTAGCTGGGTGAGAGCATGTTGCTCCTTCCCACATCTCCTCAGGACTAGGAGGACAAGGCGGTGAACCGGGTCTCCAGGCCAGCAGCTCCACAAAAACTGCTACAGAATTGGTTTTCTCTCTTGAGCCACTCTCCCTCCCCTCATACACCTGCCTTTGTCCTCGTTCAAGCCCTTTTCACCCTTTACATGATTCACCTTCCAAAAATAATGTTCTGAACATGCCATGTACTTGTCAAAAAATTGTTAGGGGTCCCCCCCACCCCATCAACTGAATCAAGTCTGAGTTCCTTAGGGTCTGGTTAGAAGAACCCAAACCACACAGGATATTTCCACAGAGAAAACTTAATAGAGGGAGTTGTGAAATGGGGTTCTTTAAAACACATACCTTCCAATCATCATTGACCCATCAAGAAGTTAGGTGTGTTCAAGTTGAGTTGTGCGTCATATGGTTTTCCGGGAATTATTTTTTTTTTAGAAGCAGATCACCACAGTGGCTCTGGGAGGAATCCAACCTTCAGCTTCCAGTCATTCAGTTAGCAGACAAGAATGGCACATAGATCATTGCAAGAATTAACCACTCTGGTAGCGTAGTGGTTACGAATCGGGCTGCGAACCTTAAGGTCAGCGGTTCGAAACTACCAGCCGCTCCACGGGAGAAAGATGAGGCTTTCTACTCCCGTAAAGATTTACACCCTCGGAAACCCTGTACAGGGTCGCTATGGGTCGGAACCGACTCGACAGCACTTAACAACAACAACAACACTGAGGAAGCAAAGGGAAGAGAAGCTTAGAGGAGGGTCTGTCAGGAGGAGACAGTGTTTAGTGTTAGTACCAACAAGTACACATCGTACAAAGATGCCGGACACTGACATCAGTTGCTGCACTGGGCACAAGGGCCATTGCTTTGCAGCCGTGATAGGAGCAGCCCCAGACAAGTTACTGGTCTTCCTCCAGCCTGGCAGCAGTCTCGGTCTAGTGCCCCCTGGTGGTGGAATCTAACAGGGAGCACCAAAAGAGAAAGGCAAATTACTGAGAGGCCACCCCATGGAGCAGAGTGAGGAAAGTGACTTGATGCTGGGGAATACTTGCTTGGTAATGGGCACAGGTGCCTGGCCCCAAACTCTTGGCCACACCCTCCCAACCAGCACTTTGCCATCATCCATTCTCATTTGTCCTGGAGGCCCCTCTGACTTTTCTGCCTCCTCACCTTAGCCCCACCTCCCCATGTCACCTGTCCAATCCTACTTGTCTTTAAAGGCCTGGTTCTCTGAGACCCTCCCATACCCTCCCATATGTGTGTTGTAATTGTTTCCAATTCAGATGAATTGCTTTGCATTCCAGAAGTTTGTAGGGCTGACTCTGTTGTTGTTGTTATTGTTGTTAAGTGTCCTGGAATCAGTTTCAAATCATTGTGACCCTGCATATGGTTTCTGAGGAGCAGCTGATGAGTTTAAACTACCAATCTTGTGGTTAGCAGTCCAGTACTTCTCCTTCAGTGCCACACCACAACTCTCTTGTTAGCTGCCTTCAAACTGGCCCCTGACTCATGGTCACAGAGTAGATGAGCTCTTGGCTGTGATCTTTATGGCAGCAGATCACCAGGCCTTTCTTCCGCAGAGCTAACTGAGTGGATTTGAAACACCTGCCTTTATGTTACCTTGCTTATTGCTAAGTGTCATCTAGGGTTTTTGAGGAGTGGCTGGTGAATTTGAACCACTGACCTTGTGGTCCAAACGGACCTTATAGTCAAGTGCTTATCCTGCAGCACCACACCAGGATTTGTTTCGGTTAGCATTTCATCACAAATGACTCTACTAGGACACAAAGGCCAACTAACTGGGGAATGACCCAGGAACGCTTTTATTACTGGCCTGTAGTAGAGAGTCTAGAATGTACCACCACTGACTACAAAATGCTGGCAGTTTACTAGGCAAAGTACTTAGCTGCACAAAAATGGTGTGGTCCTGGGACTTGTACTCAACATGAGCCTTAGGCCTTTAAGAGGAGACAGCCTTTCTCCCTACAGGCTCACCCTCCCACAGGACAGCAGAAACCCGATCTAATCCCTTTGCACATGGGTAATTTATTGGTCTGTTGGGCTTTTCTTGTTGGCAAATTGCATTGTCTTTATTCCTGGGTTCAGGCTCCGGAGAGATTGCTGCATTCCTAAGACTCCTTTCTCAGGACCGACTCGTTCACACCCGCTCTGTGCACAGCAGACTGTTTTATTGGCTCCTTTGTTATGCAAACAGGACGGTGATAATCAGTCTATTCTTTGGAAAGATTGGGCTTGATTAACAGTTCAAAGGAGGTGTCTGAAAGCTGCGAATGCTGAACTTGTGTTTAAATAGTCTCACCCTGATGGGGTGGATGGAGCTGGTAGTCCCAGCTAGTGCCTTCTAGTCAGTTCTGACTCATAGTGACCCTGTATAGGGTTTCCAAGGAGTGGCTGGTGAACTTGAACCACCAACCTTGTGGTTCAAACTGATCTTGTGATCCAGTGCTTTATCCCACAGCACCAGGTCTATAGGACAAGCTGTGAAGTTGTTACTTCTTTTGGCCACCTTCCCTAACAGTGAGATTTTAAACCCACTTATACATGTGGTTTGGGGGCCCGGCGTGTGGAGCCTGCAGCTCCAGGTCAGTGATGGGGTGTAAAAAGCCTTAGACCTACTGTGAGGCTTTGTGTGTGCAGTGTGGGTGTCAGAGGACCCCAGGACTCGAGTCAAGAGGCACCTGCGCTGGGCGGGCTTCCTTGCTTGGTGATCCTTAGCTGTGCAGCCACAGTTGAAATGGAAGACAGTAGGAATCTCCCATTCTGAATGGTGGCTTCTCAGCGTAACCCACTTTACCAAGCCCACTAGATCGTTTCCCAAAATGCACCGTGACATTTTAGGACCTGGGAGCCTAGGAGCACCAGAAGTCCCCGATGTCCACCTGTGGCAGGCCACTTCCACTGCCATGGAAACTGAGGCAGCTCAGCTTTAAGTAAACCTTCCTCTGTACCTCTCATCCCCAAGCCTTCGGCCTTCTTCCAGGCCAAACTACTTCATCGGTTATTATGACGTCAACTCTGAACCATGGTGCTCACAAATGGTTAAAGCACTCAGCTGCTAACAAGAGGTTTGGAGTTCATCTAGGGGCACCTTGGAAAAAAAGGTCTAGCTGTCTTTATCTGAGGGGTCCTGGTGTGGCGCTGTGGGTTAATGGTGTGGACCGCAAGGTTGGTTTGAACCAAAAGGTCAGCAGTTCAAACTCACCAGTTGCCCCTCAGAAACCCTATACAGGGTTACTATGAGTCGGAACCGACTCGACAGCACTTACCAACCAAGCAGCCATCTATAAGTGAAAAATCGACTGCTGAAAATCCCATTGGGCAATATTCTTCCAACACATACATGGGTCACTGGACCCTACAGAGAGGGTTAAAGTACACCCCCTACCTTAATAATTACAGAGTATACGAATTGTTGATTGCCCCCCAAAGTCAGGGAGCCCCTCCTGTAAGCATTGCTGGGACCCCACCTCGTGAGCCATGGGTGGACAAGTCCCCAAGAGGCAGTGAGCAAGAGGGGCCCATGACCCCCACGGAGCCTTCTCACCTCATCTCTGGTGGGCTCAGAGGGACGGAGATTGGAGACTTGAGGGTAGCTGAGGGGTTCCTGCTGGTGAGTCCTGGGCCGGGCTACTGTCTCTCTGGTGCCTCCGAATTCTCCTGTGCTTGATCCCAGGAGTTCGTCAAAGCCAACCATACAGGGACATACCGGATCTGAATGCCGTTCTGAGAAGCATGAGTTCAGTACTTCTTCTGAAGTCCTGTGAGGAGCGGAGTTCCTGTGTGGCATAAATGGCTAATGCACTTGGATGCTAACAGAGTGAAGGTTTGAATCCACCCAGAGGTGCATTGGAAGAAAGGCCTGGTGATCTTCTTAAAATGTCATAGCTACTGAAATTTCTATGGAGCAGGGCATTTCTACTCTGAAACATATGTGGGCTCCATGAGTCAGAGTCAACTCGATGGCAACTGTGGGCTCCATGAGTCAGGGTCAACTAGATGGCAACTGTGGGGGGTTCTCTGTGAGATGGAACTCCAGGTACCAGAAGGGAGCTGGGGCTGAGAGGCACCCTGCCCAAGGGTCAGGGACAGATTAGGGGTGTCCTGAACCAAGGGTAGAAGAGATAACACCAGTTTCAAGTAAAACAACCAATCGACCAGCCTTAAGGGCAAGACTACTTAAGTAGTTGTTAAGTGGAGTGTCAGGTGAGCTTGAACTGTCAACCTTACAGTTCAAACCAACTTTGAAGTCTAGCACATTAACCCGCACCGCCACCAGGACAGCAGGACCACCAAGTAGAATCAGCAACTCTGATTAAGTGCAGCCAATCACAAAGGAAAGAGAAGTGAGTGGGTGGCTCCCCACTTCTGAGAAACCTCCACCCCTTTATTAGGGATTAAATAACTATTCTCCCCTTTATGACCATATGTGAGAGCAGATACATTAAAAATGCGACGCAAAACCCACCGGAGCCTCTCCACTTGGCGGAGACAGACCCACGTCTCTCTCGGAAGTGTGCTTTCACTTTGCTGTAATCCCCTCTGTGACTGCGAAACAGCGGCTCCTGAGGGGGACCAGGGAGGTCATAACAGGCCTGTTGAAGGAGGCATTTATTATTATTACTGTTCCTATTATTATTCTTTGGAGGCTTGACCCAGCACATGTGCCCGCCGCCTGGCTGTCTCCGCTCCACTCCCAGGTACATGTCCCAGTGCAAAGCGAGGTGGAGACCCTCTTCCTCAGAAGTCCTGGGAAGCAGAGTCTTGTCTTTGTCCCCCTTTATTTTTCCCCTAAAGCACCTGGCTGGGCCTGGCATGGAGTTTGTAAATACAATGAAGAGAGGGAAGAAAGAAAGCAGTTTGGGATTTGCATCCTGCCTCCATCTTGGGTCAGGGTTTGTGATTGTTGTTGTGAAGTGCTGTCCAATGAGTTCTGACTCATAGGGGCTGCTGTTCAGTGACTGTTGAATGAGAATAATAAACTCATGTGTGAGACCCTCGTGAGGACTAAATGAGACACATGTAAAATGCCTGGCACTTACTAAGTATCAAGTCTTAACTTGAGGTGCTGTAGGATGAGCTCTGGACTGCTAACTGCGAGGTCGGGGGTTCAAACCCACCAGCTGCTCCTTGGAAACCCTATACAGGGTTGCTGAGTTGGAAGTGACTTGACATCACTTAACAAGGACATGTTCCCACCACCTGTGACTCACAGAGGCCCCTTGTGTGTCCGTAGAACTGTGTCCTCATTGGGTTTTCAATGGCTAGGTTTGTAAAAGTACATTGACAGCTTTCCAGTTAGCAGCTGAGCGCATGAACCACCTGGGGACTCTGAAATGAGAAATGGAGCCCGTGACACGCAGTAAACCTGGCCTCCAGCCAGAGGAATTCTCCTTGGCAAGGCTTCTCCCTCTCAGGAAACTGAGGCAACGGGAGGAAGCCACCCTGGGAGCCCCAGTCAGGTGCATTATGGAGTGGGCTGAGAAAGCCCCTCTTAGCTGTTGGGGCCGTGGCACAGAGCACAAGGGACGGGGGTGGTCCTAGGCTGGAGTACTGAAGGGAGGAAGGCGGGGCTGGCTCTATACATTCTCTTCTTACCCTAAACCATGGCTTCTGACTTCGGACTTCTGACCTCACCTTGTGAGCACCTGTTTCTTTCTGAGGCCTTTGTTGGGGACCCTGTTTATTGAGGGTGGACTGAGCCCCCTGCCTACCATTAGTTCTCATTTCATCCTCAGCAACACTGGAAGGAGGGGTATTTCTGACGCTAAGATAAGGAATCAAGGTGATCCAAATCCCCTCCCTCCCTCCAGTGCCCACTCGGCCCACCACACCACGTGATGGCAGCTCTCTCCGTGGCCACCTTCTTTGGACGTCTTGTTGTTACACGGTTCTGAATAATAACATGAGACCATTCTTCAGATGGTTGAGAATGGGACCCACAGGGCATAGGGAGCAAAGGTGCAAAGCTCTTCCTCAGTGTGGAGGCTGAAGGGCCCAGAGCTCTGGCCCCAGAGGACCAGGCCTAGGTCTCAGAAGATCAGCGTTTATCGCCCCCTGTGGGCAGTGGACAGAGCTGCCACGTCTTGCGCTTCTTGCCTGTGTATGGGCTCTGGTGGAGAGTGGTGGTTGTGTGCCACCGAGGTTTCTGAAGCTGTAAATCTGGGAGCAGAAAGTCTCATTTTACTCCCACGGAGTGACTGGTAGATTTGAACTAGTGACCCTGTGGGTAGCAGCCCATTTTGTAATCCACTATGCTACTGGAGGGGAGAAGAGAGAAGGTGGAGGGGCTTTGTCTGTGGGCAGACTTCTGAATAAGGCCTGGACCTCCTTGGCCACAGGGTTGGCAGTAAGCCGCGGTGCCCCTCATGGGGAGAGCTGTCTCCTTTTGCCCCCCAGTCTCCCTGCAGCCTCCTCCCCCTCTGCTGAGACGTTACCACCAGTTCCCTTCCTGCTCCAGGGAAGTTCTGAGCCTGCCAGCCACACACACACACACACCACACTGGCCAGGCTCTGCAGATTCTAACTGGACTCCTTTGTGACTGTTAAAACAACCTGAAATGTGGTTGTCCCCACCCCCCCACCCCGGGAACCTGACAGAAATGCAGACTCTTAGGCCCACCAGACCCCACCTGCTGAATCGTTGGTGGTGGTGGTTAAGTTTCCAAGGAGTAGCTGGTGAATTTGAACTGCCGACCCCGTGAGCCACGGTGCTGAGGGGCTTCATTCTGGCACATTCTGCCCATAACCCCAGTGCATGGAAACAACTCCCTTGGGGGCTCCTGGGTGGGGTTTTCTTTTTTCTCACACACGCTGGGGTGCAGGAGACAAGATACTGCTCCATGCCGGTTTTCACAGACACAGGCACAGCAAACCCTGGTCACCACCTCCCCCCATAAAGTGCAGAAAGCTGTGGAGTCACCCATTTGAAGGGGAGAGCCACACACGGGGGGAGGGGGGTCAGGAGTGGGACACGTACACTCTTGTGTGTGCTAGCCCCCCTGCCTGGGCCCTGCCTTCAAGCACTTTGTCCACCCTGAAAGCAAGAACTAGGCTTCTAGTCAGGGCCCGAGACACCACGGCCATGTGGTCCCAGGAAGAGGCCCAGCTCACCTGGAACCACAGGGCAGTGGCTGAGGGAATTGGAAATGCTTCAAGATTGGTCTTGCTTTCCATCCCTGGGGCTGGTTTGAATCCTGGATTCCTCTCCTTCCCACTAGAAGTGAGGCCTTGGGGAAGAAAGTTAGCCCACTACCATTGTTGTGACTGGAGGAGACTGAGAGAGCTAGGGCACACATTTAGTGACCCTCACGTTGCCTCTGGGGGAGTTGGAAGCCCAGGTCAGCTCCTGATGGTGTTGCAGGGAGTTCAGATGCAAAGGAACAGCCAAGTCCTGTCCCTGTCTCTGTCCCTGTCTCTGTCTCTGTCCTGGCTCCTGGTAAAGGCTGGAGTTGGGCCCGAATCAGGATGTGAGCAGTGCTCCCCCTGCTGGTAGGTTGTGGGCAGAGCCGAGGAGGCCAGCCTGTGTCCCTCCCAGGGTGATTCTTTGATTGATTCCTGAGAAAGCAGAGTCCCGGTTGGTTGGCACATTAATGAGGGTCTCTGGGTGGGCACTGTGTGGAGACCGCTGGTACCAGAGATGAGGGTGGTAGCCGTAGCAGAAAGTCTCTGTTGTGTGCCATCGAGGCGTTTTTCCACTCATGGTGCCCCCAGTGTGACGGCAGAAATGCCCCTCCCATACCCTAGGCTGTAATCTTTAAGGGTCTGTTTATCTTTAAGGAGCTCCGGTAGCGTAGTGGTTACGAATCGGGCTGTGAACCTCAAGGTCAGCAGTTCGAAACCGCCAGCGGTTCCATGGGAGAAAGATGAGGCTTTCTGCTCCCATAAAGATTTCCAGCCTTGGAAACCCTGTTCAGGGTCGCTATGGGTCGGAACCGACTCGACAGCACTTAACAACAACAAATTCTGCACAACACCCACTCACTTCACTGACACACACACACTGTACCACCACATCCCCATCCACCCTGAGAGGCCACCTTCTGGCTGAGGAGCCAGGAAGACCCAGGGCAGGAAGATCTTGTCGTAGTAGCCTCTGGGGGACGCTCAGTGTATCCCATCCACGCCCCCCACACGTGCCCTGCAGTGCTGTCTCCCGGTGACCCTTCCGTCCCCTCTGCTTGTTTCTGATACACATTCCTCGTGTTGGGTAGCTCGGACGTGTGACAAGTAGTGCCACGAGCCGAATCCGTGCTGTTTGGAGTTTTTTGAATTGATTACAGAGAATTTCAGAAGCTGTTACAGAATGGTCTAATCGTCCTCAAGATAACCCGCCACCCAGACCCCACAATGATCGACTTGGCTAGTCAATCATTTCCAGCTAGTCTCACTTAAGTATGTGTGTGTATGTGATTTCATTGTGGTAAGACACATAACTAAACATTAATTCTCACCTTTTTTAAGTGATGGTAATTACATTCACCATACAACTGTGATCACCTCAACCAATTTCCAAATGCTTTCATCACCTCAAACTGAGTGCTCCCTACAGAGCCACCCCAAACCCCTGGTAACTACCAGTAAACTTTCATTTCTATGTATTTGCCTATCCTAGCTATTTTGTAATATGATTTAAGTAAATATTATAACTTCTCAAATTTAAAACATACAAATTCACCAGAAATCACCTGAAGTGACTGTATTTAGCAGCATTTGTTAGTGAGACAAGATGCATTTGTGGGGATGCAGGTATAGTGGGGGAGCCTGGATTGCACACCAAGGCCCAAGGTTGCATGACGCAGGCTGGCACCTCTGCTCCTTGCAGTTCTGTCCGAGAGCATTGTCTGTCCACCTATGGAGGCCAGGGAGCACAGGAGGACCCATGCAGGGCAGCCATTGGGTGGTAAGGTACTCCGGTGTCTCCTTGGCCTGCCCTCAAATGAGTCTGCCCCTGGCTTCACTCTTAACTCATTTGTACACGCAAAAACCCAGTGCCAGAGAAGTAAACTGCCTGGTCCTACATCACAAGCCATGTGCCTCAGCCAGTAGTGGTGAGGGTTGTGGTCCCCCAGCCCCTTTGCTCCTAAATCTGTCCAGAAACTCCCTTCCTGCTGCCCATCTGTATGCTGACCACTGTAGTCATTATGGGCTGTTGGCAGAATTCAGAGTTCCAGAGAAGGGCAGCTTCCATATGTCAAGGAACAAGGTTTTCTGTTAAAGCCACTCTCCTTGGCTGTGCCATGTTGGCTAATTATCACTAAGGTCTCAAAGTTTACGAATTACTGTTTTTAAAAAGGATGAATTAGAGCAGATCCAAGGTCATCACTCAGTTTGCCAGTTTGCTTTCCAGAGCAGGTTAGAGAGCCGCAGGAACAAAACAGAACGCCGTGCTCCACAGAGGAGGTGACTGGCCCGACCCTCGGTGACAAGTGCCAGTACAGGGATCATAATAGCTGACGTGCATTAAGCTTTCACTGTCCTTTAGTGATGACTAATTTAATACCCAACAGCCCTCTGTGATACCTCATCCCATGTTCCAAATGCATATAACAAGGCACAGAGTTTAATTAGCACCAGGTCACACCAGGACAGAGCTGGGAACGTGTACATGATAATGGGGCCTAGGTGCTGAGCCAGAAGTCTGTTGGTTTTGCCCAAATCCTTGGGGATGGCCCCAAAAGTATGGACAGATATCCAGCACCTGAGGGTGGCCTGTTAGCTCCCTCAGCCAGCCTACCTAGAAGTTCTTTCCTCTTCCTTGCAGGTGAGGAATACCGCCAGTCCTTCATCACTTTTGTGTTGTTAGAGAAGGGGGGGGGCACCTGCCATTCACCTTCCAGAAACTTCTCACCACCAATGTGCAGACCTGCAGTGTGGATCGCATTGTCTTTGATGAGATCAGGACCCTTGCCCCATGCTTGCTTGCACACCTAGACCGCAGAGGGGTACAGAAGCTGGGGGCCCCGGGCCCTGCCCTAACGCTGTGTCCGTTCCTCTCTCCACAGCCACCGTGCCGTGCAAGATCCTCAAGTGCAACTCTGATTTTTGGAGTGCCACGTCGGGTAGTCACTCGGAGGACGCCCCTGAGTTCTGCACCGCCCTGCGTGCCTACGCCTACTGCACAAGGCGCACGGCCCGTACCTGCCGGGGAGACCTGGCCTACCACTCAGCTGTCCATGGCATAGAAGACCTCATGAGCCAACACAACTGCTCCAAGGATGGCCCCACCTCGCAGCCACGCCTGCGCACGCTCCCGCCGGCTGGGGATAGCCAGGAGCGGTCCGACAGCCCCGAGATCTGCCACTATGAGAAGAGCTTTCACAAGCACTTGGCCGCCCCCAATTACACGCACTGTGGCCTCTTCGGAGACCCGCACCTCAGGACTTTCACAGACCGCTTCCAGACCTGCAAGGTGCAGGGCGCCTGGCCCCTCATTGACAACAATTACCTGAATGTGCAGGTCACCAACACACCCGTGCTACCAGGCTCTGCCGCCACCGCCACCAGCAAGGTAAGGGTCAGGACGCCTCAGGACAGCCCTCAGGCTGCGCCACCTAAGCCTGCTGTCACCTAGGCCCACGCACGGCTCCCATATGCCGCCTGCAGCCATCCTGCTCGTATTTCTCTGTAAACAGACGGATCGTTTTAAAAAGAATGTTCTGGAAATGCTGTCTTGAGGCAAACCATCCTGGAGCCTCCTCGACTTAATGCCTAGTGTGGTGTTTTCCAGTTTACCGGACACAGCCACTAACGGACTGTACAATCAGTATTCTGTGCCACAAGCCTGTGTGTGTGTGTGTTTGTTTGAATAACACCACATAGCCTAGGAGCTTAGCACTTGGCTACTAACGGAAAGGTTAGTGGTTTGAATCTTCTCACAGGCACCTCAGAAGAAAATTCTGGCAGTTCACTTCTGAAAAGTCACAACCTTGAAACCCCTACGGAGTATACAGTTCTACACTGAAGCTCACGAGGTCGCCAGGAGCTGGAATCAATTCAAGGACATGGTTTTAAAACTGCATAGCATAGAGTAGACAGGAAAGGTAACATGTGGGCCCGTTATACAGAGTAAGGGTAAATGTCTTAGGGAATGAATGAGTCTGATACACAGTAGGCATGTGCATACAGACTCCTTGTGTGGTGCCATGGGATAAGCACTCGACCTCAAGGTCTGTTTGAACCACAGGATCAGCCATTCAAACTCACCAGCCGATCCTCAGAACCCCTATAAAGGGTCGCTATGAGTTGTAACTGACTCCACGGCACATAACCACCAACCATGCGTGTGTAGGTATATACATGTGTGTGCATGTATGTGTAGATATGTGTGGATATGTGTGTATGTGTGTGATACATGTGTATTCCAAACCAACCAGTTGCCATAGAGTGCCTCCCAACTTGTGGTGTGTCTTGCAGGTCAGTAGAGCTGCCCTTCGTGGGCCTTCAGTGGTGGCTTTCCCAGTAGATTGCTATGGATGGACTCCACCTTTCCTTAACAGCCGAGTGCAGTAACTGTTGACACTACCCAGAGACCCCTTGTGTAGACACACATACTCGTGCATGGCCCATATAACCTAGGCAATGGGGATTTTCTAGGGCTCCCGACCGTCTACTTCTGAGGGAGGAACCCTTGTCCCCATATCCAGATTCTACCAGAAGAGGCTCCAGGGTCCAGGCAGTGGGACACCGTCCTCCACAGCACACCCCTAGTCTGACCACCAGAGCCCATGGGTTCTGGGCTAGCAAGAGGAAGCCCATCACAGCCGTGCGTGGCCCTGGACTTGCTCTGCCCTGCCCATTTCCCCGAAGCATTTCCACACCCTGGTGCTCCTGGCCTGGGAGCTCCATGAAGGGACTGCCCTGTTCCCTGGGGTGTCTCTTGACTCCGGTACAGCACCAGGGCATTGGGTTTCAGCTCATTGGAGAGGGTCCTCACCTGGCAGATGACAGTGAGCCCCTTGGGGGAGCTCATGCAGGGGCGGGGGCCACACCTGCGGACCGGTCGGCAGCGTGCCACCTGCTTTTCGACAGGCCCCCTGCGTGCTGGTACTTGTGGTTGATTCCCTGGCACGGGTGCCAGGCTAGCTTTCCAGAAAGCTGTCTCCACAGCCATGGCGGTTAGTCAAAACCAGCCTTTCCTGTTCAGGCTTGGAAAGCAGGACCCTCCATTCCCACCCCCACCCCTTGTCTGTGTGGCCCTGCTCAACAGCACACCAGAGTCTTGCTTCTCTTCTCCCCCCCACCTTTAGTGACAGGACCACCCACCTCCCAGCCCCCTCCCTCCTGCAGGCAGCCCCACATCAGGCCTAGGGGGTACGGGGAACGGGACTGGGGAGGAAGCAGGACGTTGATTTGTGATTTGTTTGGAGCTGCCTCTTTTGTCTGTCAGAGATAGTGACAAATTCATGTGGTGCAGTACTTAGGACTGCAGGCTGGGTGGAGAGACAGCCCACCTCCGCACACCTTCGAGCAGTTCCCTGGAACCGGGATCTATGAGGAGGGCAGGGACCAGGAAATGGAGTCTGTGCTCAAGGCATGTTCCGGCCTCCCAGTTGAGTGCTTGGTCCCCTTCTGCAGCTGCAGGCTTCAGAGCCAGCCCCCCCTCAATGCCATGATGCTGTCATTCAGCCAGCAGAACATGCCCAGCTCCAGGACAGCCCCCGCATCCGGTTGCTGCACCAAGAGCCACAAGACACTGAGGGGCTCCAAAATGTCATGTCTGTTGAAATCCAGAGGAAAAAAACTAATAGCATTCCAACTCGGGCAATAGTTAATATTTCTATGGCCATTAAGTCAAAAATGCCTGAAACTCCCCAAAGTCCTACTGCAGCCCTGTCCCCTGCTGACTCCTTCCTCAGAAGCCTGACTCGAGTCTCTTGCTTGCTCAGCCATTCTGAAGATCTCTGGTTCCTCGTGTGCAAGGCCCCCTCGCCTGCCAGCACTCACCGCCTGGTCACCCCTAAGCTCTGCTCTGATGTGGGGGCCCAGCCAGACTCATTACCCGCTCATACTAGAATGTCTCTGTAGTCCCATTCTTGTCCTTTTCCTGAGGTCTCAGCCTCTGAGTCCCTGGAGACAGGGCAGTTCCCTCAGCCACCCTGAACGTCAGCAGGGCACTGTCCCCGGTCTGTAGGCCTGTCCCCTGTGACCAGCCTTTACCTGGACCCTCAAGCCTGAGGTGAGCTCTGTCTGTCGTGCTTCCTGCTGCCCATCCCCCATCAGAGCTGCGCTTTGTTTGGTCTTGATTTCTCCTACCTGGAACCCGTGATCACTGACTTGGTGGTGGTGGTGATGTGCCGTGGAGTCTCTTCCAACTCATAATGACCCCGCAGAGAGCTTCCATGGCTGTAAATCTTTACGGGAGCAGAAAGCCTCATCTTTCTCCCGTGGAACATCTGGTAGTTTCGAACTGCTGACGCTGAGGTTGGCAGCCCGACTCATAACCACTACGCTACCTGAGCTTAGTGGTGATCACAGACAGTGGTTTAAAACAACAGCTTTTCCTCCTAGCGTTTTGCGGTCGAGTGTTCCCCTCCCCGCAGGAGAGCTGAGTCCCGTTAGCAGCCAGTGTCCCTCATGCATAGCCTACGCCTCTGTCAGGGCAGGTGTGTGTGGTGCTGTGATTCTGAACAGGTTTCAGCAGCACTTCCAACCTGTGACTAGGAGCGAAGTCCTGGAGATCCAGTTCCAAAAATCAGCAGGAATTCTGTAGATCACAATGGTCCAGCCCACAGCCCATCCTGAGGATGGCTCAAGACAACTTAGGTTCTGCTGTGCATGGCATTACCGTAAATCAGGGTCTGACTCAAGGGTTGTTGTGAGGTGCCATTGAGTCGGTTCCGACCCATAGTGACCCTGTAAAGGATTTCCAAGGAGTGGTTGGTGAGCTTGAACCACCGACCTAGCAATTCAAATCGACTTTGTAGTCCAGCGCATTAACCTACAGCACCATAGCTAACAATGACAAATAATTCTGGAGGAGAGATCTGAAATGAGGCTCAAATCAAGGTGTCAGCAGGGCAGGTTTCTTTCCGGAGTCTCTAGGCAGGAAACCTGCCTGCCTTCTAGCTTCTGTGACCTTCTGTTCTTAGTCACTTTGCTTCAGCTCACGATCCTTAACTTAATCACGTCTGCAAAGTACCTTTTCCCATATAAAGAAATAGTCATAAATTCCACGGATTAGGACTGGGTGTCTTTGAGGCCATTAGTCAGCCCACCGTGTATGTAGACCAGTGGGTTTTTTAATTAGCTGTGTTTTTATTTTCATGGTTTCCTTATGTGTAAAATAAATAAGGTTGGTTTTCTATTACAGTTGTGATCTAAGGTTTTCCTTTCTAAGGAATTTTTTCTAAGTAAAAATAGCAAGTTGTTGTAAAGAACAGTGTTAAAAACCAACTAAGGCAGTTACCATTCAGTCAGTTGCAACTCAAGAGATGCGTTGTGTGCAAGAGTAGAACTGTGTTCCATAGGGTTTTCAAGGCTGTGACCCCTCGGAAAACATCACCAAATCTTTCTTCTGAAGTGCCTCTGGGTTGGTTCTGTTAGTTGTCAAGCGCATAACTATTGTCACAACTGAGTGTCTCTGTTAAGTCTGTGACCACAATCGTACGTCCTCTAGTCCTGAATATCTTGAGGATATTCAGAGAAGGAGCCATGGGGGACCCTCCCGCTCTACATTGTTGGCATCACCTAACCCCCTCTCCTGTTCCCTCCCCACAGCTCACCATCATCTTCAAGAACTTCCAGGAGTGTGTGGACCAGAAGGTGTACCAGGCCGAGATGGACGAGCTCCCAGCTGCTTTTGCCGACGGCTCCAAGAACGGTGGGGACAAGCATGGAGCTAACAGCCTGAGGATCACGGAGAAGGTGTCAGGCCAGCATGTGGAGATTCAGGCTAAATACATCGGTACCACCATCGTGGTGCGCCAGGTGGGCCGCTACCTAACCTTCGCCATCCGCATGCCTGAGGAGGTGGTCACTGCCGTGGAGGACCGGGACAGCCAGGGCCTCTACCTCTGCCTGCGGGGCTGCCCCCTCAACCAGCAGATTGACTTTCAGGCCATTCAGGCCGCTGCCACCGAGGGCCATGGGGCCCGCAGGCCCGCAGCCTCCAGCCCCGCACCCCTGGCCCCGGAGACCTTCCCCTACGAGACGGCGGTGGCCAAGTGCAAGGAGAAGCTACCAGTGGAGGATCTCTATTACCAGGCGTGCGTGTTCGACCTGCTCACCACGGGCGACGTGAACTTCACGCTGGCTGCCTACTACGCCTTGGAAGACGTTAAGATGCTGCACTCCAACAAAGACAGACTCCATCTGTATGGAAGGACTCGGGAGCTGCCAGGCCAGGCGGCCGCTGCATCACTGACCCTGGCCCCCCAGCCCCTCCTCAGTGCCCTCCTCTTTGCCCTGCCCACCGTGTTCTTGTAGGATGTGCAGGTTCCTGCACCCTGGTCTCTTGGTCCAAGGTGCCGGCCAGCAGGTACGGAATGGCAGGTATTTCCTGCAGCCAAGCAGTCTCCGTGGGACCTGGCGATCGGAGGCAACCACTAACCCAGTGGGCTGTGGGACAGTTATACCTCAGAGCTGCTTCGGCCTGCCGGCCTGCTGGCAAAGACTCAGGGCATGGGACATCCCCTCAGCCCCTCTCGCTTAGTGCACGTGACAAGGTTGTGGTGGCTGGTTTTGTGATGTCTGTGACTTTAGAGATGAGTGAGAGGGAGAGCAGCTCCCCTTCCCCCCACCCCCACAGTGTGAATGTGTAAACCCAAGCCCCCAGGCCCAGCGCCTCCCTCCCCACGCCCCAGAGAGACACTGGGACCATCGGAGTCTGTCTTCCCCACTTCCCTGAAATGCACTGAAGCAGGCTGGACCGTGGAGCTCCCTGTGCCCACTGCATGCACACACCCCACAAAAGCACACTCAACTCACACGCCCTGATTCATAAAAGACACCCCACCTGCCCCGCCGCCCGAGGGCTGAGTGGGGCTGAGGCATCAGTGAACACCCATCCCTGGTAGGGCCATTGGCGACTCCCAGGGTGCCCCTCAGCCTCTTTAACAAATTGGGATCTGCTGGCCACAAGCTGGTGCCTTCCTGACCTCGACCACACATCTGCCCACCCACCGGAAACCCCTGCTGGAGAGACAACAACTGTGCCGGTCAGATACTTTTCTCTGGCCCTTCCCTCCACCCACCCCGCCGTGCGTTGAAAATCAGCCCTTGGTTCTAAGTGTTTAAATGGAGAAGAGACCCCGTTGACTGTTTCTTCCTCTCCAGCAGAGCCCCTGGGCAGGAGCAGGAGACACTGGACAGGGCCAGCTGGCCTGCCCTGATTCTCTGCCCTCTCCTCGCCTGCCCTCCACCCCCTGTGTCTGGAGCCTGAGGAGGGGAGCAGGGTCTCCTCTCTCTTCTTCATGGAAAGAGGTCCCATCCCTAAGTTCTGTGAACACACAGTCAGGAGCCCTAGTCCTGCTGTTGTTCTGAGACCCCTGGGCAGTGAAGGCCTGGGCTCTGCTCCCCATAGTTGGACCAGCCCTAGACATCTGCAGCCCCGCACTGTGTGTGTTCCCAGGCAGCCCCTCTTCTGTTCCCCAGGGACCTCACATACACTGGCCCCGGAGGCTGCGGAACATGCGTCTCCTCACCCTAGCCCCGAGAGGTCCCGTTCTCTCTGCCAAAAGTGCGTGGTCTGGGCAGGAGGGGACTCGGCCCTGGCCCCTTCCTGCTGGTTCTTAGATTGCCCCTATGTTGGAAGTAAAAAGTGAAGCACTTTATTTTGGTTGTGTTTGGTCGTGTTCTGCTTGGAAGTGAGGACCCCTCACTGAATCCATGCATCTAACCCGTGTGCAGTTGTCACCGCATGTACATACTGTAAATTATTTATTAATGCTAAATGCAAGTAAAGTTTGGTTTTTTGTTTTGTTACTTTCTTTGGGCCAATATCTTTGAGTTTCTCTTCTGAGCAGGCTTAGGTCCTCTTGGGGAGGGTGGAGGTTTGACCCACATTGTGATGCATGTGGACTTCGGGTTAGGTTCACACATGCACACGTCTGTGTGTGTGTGTGTGAGAGAGAGAAGAATGTTGTAAGAGTGTGTTGAGGACTCACCAGTTTAACAACCAAAGCCCTCTCTTTACAACAAGCTCTCTGGGGCTCGGTGAGCCCAGGTTTGTCCTCTTGCTCTAGACAAGTTAGGACATGGCAGTGGAGCCCAGTGGCCACACAGTGGGGCGCATAGACTGCCCTTGGGACGAGGCTGAGTGGGCTGGCTGGGAATCCAGGATGACCCCATCTCTGCAGCTAATCATCAGTTCTGTGAGTTCTAGAACTGGGGGCACTTGCTGATACCTTCATTCCTTTTCCCCTCCTGGGGTCTACCCCCACAAAGGCATGGCCAGCCCCAGAGGCCAGTCCTGGACACCTTGCAGCACCCATACTGTGTCTCTGCCCGTCCATCTGCATCCCTGGGCCGAGTCCACTCCCTGAGATCTGGGTCTATGAAGAGGGTCCCATGTGGGGGCTACCATTCACATCAGTACAGGAAGGACCAGAGCATTCGTGGGACCAGGTTCATTGTTGGGCAGGGCCACATTTTATCCTTAAAAGCTCTTCAAAGACTCAGGAATGAACTCATCTCCATGTGACAGGTGAACATGACTGTCTGAGCCATGACTTGGCAAAGGTAGGGTAGAGGTGTGCGTGTAAATCTGTTTTGCCCAAAGACCCTGTCCTTCACATTAAGCCCACTGACTTCATGCACAGTGAAGTCAGGCTGCATCGCAGCTCCCTTTCGCTGTGTGAATTTCCATCCCCCTCCCGCTGTAGAATGAGGCCTGTTACATAAGGTTGCTTAAAGAGCCCAGGAGTGACTCTTGTCCAATATTCAGAGCAGGGCCCAGCTCAGTGTCCAGTGGTGCTATTGTCATTCTCCCAAAGCAACAGGAGTAACAAGTGGGAGGGACAGGAAGAAGACCATGCCAACCCTGGAAGCTTGGGAGGGAGGTGAATTGGAAAAGTTGGCAAGGGGGCAAATCCTAAGAGTAAGCATTTACACCAATCCCAGACAGAACAGGAAGGCCAAAAACAGAAGGGGAGAACGTTTTCAAGCCCTCATCTTAGACAGGTTCTCAGTGAGAGCATGGGAGTCCAGGGTTGGAAAAGACCAAACAAAGCCATCCAGCTGCCCAAACTGGCATTAGGAGTCCAATGCTCACCCTTAGAAGTACTTGGGATGAAATAAATAACTTACCTGGTGTAGGCAGCACAGAGGCGGCAGAGCCATTGGCTCACGGGCAGCTCAGAAGAAAAGATTCTAGAGTGGCCAGGACAAACGAGTGGAAAAAACATCTCTAGTCTGCCATCACATGAAAATGTTGTGGGCACTTACCAGAAAAGAGTCTTGGTTTGGAGTTTTTTCAGGACACTAAATTTATCCAGCTGGAATTCTGTTCCAAGTACCAGGCTACTAGTTGCCCTCATGAACATGGAAATTTGCATTTCATCACGAATATGGAACACAGCATCTTTAGCTAAATAGTTCCTAAGAAGCAGCTTCGTTGTGCGCTGTGAGCTGGGTTTGGAGCAAAGACCCCTCAGTGCCAACTTAATCCAAGCCAGTCAGCCAGGAAGAAAACACATTAACAGATGGAGGTATAGGCCCACCACGCTTTATCCCAGCTTCCTCGCTGATGTGTGACGAGAACTATTGGAGTTCTTGTTTGGCAAAGCATAATGTGTAAGTATAAAAGAAAGCAGGATGAGCTATTAAAATGAATGAGAGTCATTGATAATGAAGAGGCCAGGTCTGGGATGACAATAATGATCAGAAAACATACGCAGAGGCCAATTAGAAGATCCAAGTCGTGCCAGAAAGTGGTGCTGAGCCAAGATGGTGCTTGGGCTCAGGCAGCGGGCAGATTTGGCATCAAAACTGACTCTGCCCATTGCTAGCTGTGTGGTCTTCCTTGGATTTTTTGAGTCTGAGATTCCTTATTTATAAAATGAAATTATGAGTCCCTACCTCCCAAGGTCAGTATGAAAATCCAGTGAACTAAAGCTCATAAATTGCCTCACATGTTGACAGAGCATAAGAATGTCAACAAAAATGGCGGTCCTCAGCCTGAATAAGTATTCATTCATTCATTCAAAAAGCATGTCATGATCAGTTACATTTGTCAGGCATTGTGCTGGGGAGATACAGCAGTGGCCCACAAAGACAGCCTTTCATTCTCTTGACAGAACAGTTATTTTAATAAATAACTTCTAGTAGATTTGTAATATAAGGCTGCATAGTGACAAAGACAGCAGGTTAAAGGTTCTGAGAGACAGCATGGAACGGGGAAGGATGGGTACATGTGGTCTGGGAGGATCTCTGACTAGCTATAGCTTTAGGGAGTAAGTCATGCAACGATTTGGGGAGAGAGAACATTCTCAACTGAGAACTGTGAGTGAAAAGGCTGTGGCACCCGGGCAGGCCTGGAGAATCCAAAAGTGACCAGAGGGTGTGAGTAAGCAGAGTAGGTCCAAGGTGAGGTTTCAGAGAGAAACCACATCACAGTGGCCTTGTAGGTGGGAAGAGGACTTGGGGTCTCCTTCCAAATGCCACAGGAAATCATTAGCAGACTTGGAGCATGGGAGTAAGACATCTGGCTTAAGTCTTAAAGGAATTACTAAATTGCAAAGGAGCCCTGGTGGCACATTGGTTAAACACTCAGTGCAAACAGAAAGGTCGGCAATTCAGACCCACCAGCTGCTCTGCGGAAAGCTGTGGCCATGTGTCTCTATAAAGGCTACAGCCTTGGAACGCTAGGGGACAATTCTATTCTGGTCTGTAGTGTTACTGTGAGTTGTAACCACCTGACGGCAACCAGTTTATAGAAGAACCACAAAAGAGACCCAGGAAGTCAGAGGAGACACAGGAAGTCAGAGGTGATACAGGAAGTCACAGGAGATGCAGGAAGTCAGAGGAGACGCAGGAAGTCAGAGGAGACGCAGGAAGTCAGAGGTGATGCAGGAAATCAGAGGAGATGCAATAAATCAGAGGAGACGCGGGAAGTCAGAAGAGAAACCAGATGCCTGGTGCAGTCCAAGCCAAGGTACAGGTAGCAGGATGGAAGAAGGCTGCTGGGAACCATAAGAATTAAGGTGACCCAACGGAATGTGGAAATCATCGGACAAGCTCTTTAATATCTCAATCCAGTAAAGTTTTGCTAAAGGTCATATAGAAACGGCTACAATCCTACATTGACAGAGAACTTCCAGAGGTTCAAGCTGGATTCAGAAGAGGCGGGGGAAATGAGAGATATCATTGCTGATGTCCGGTGGATCTTGGCTGAAAGCAGAGAATATCAGAAAGATGTTTACCT
>NW_006408619.1:265829-271654 GCF_000296735.1 Chrysochloris asiatica
CAGCGGTAGTGAGGTTGGCCCAGGATCGGACATTGTTTCATTCTGCTCTGCATGGGGTCGCTATGAGTCGGTTCCGACTCGATGGCACCTGACAACAACAATAACAACAAGAGTTTGCCAAGTGTGTGGGGTATGAGAGTGCTTAAAGGAGACCAAAAGAGGCTTCAGGGTGGAGGAATTTGCTGATGGTAGCATAGTGCTTAGGAGTCGGGCTATTAACCTCAAGGTCAGCAGTTCAAAACTACCAGCCATTCCACGGGAGAAAGATGAGGCTTTCTGCTCCCTTAAAGGTTTACAGCCTTGGAAACCCTATGCAGGGTCTCTATGAGTAGGAACCAACTCCACAGCACATAACCACCACCATCACCAAGTAAATGGTGGCACTTTACCCGAGACTGGGCAGGTCATTGGAAATGCAGGTTTGGGATGCTGGGACATGAACAGCTTGACTGTTTTTAATTTTTAAATTTAATTGATGCAAACTTGGCAGAGCAAAGTTTTAAGAAGACCGATGTGTCCTTAGAATAAACAAGAAACAAAGCCAACCTGTTGCTATTGAGATGATTCTGCTTCATGTTGATGCATGTGCTGCTGGGTGAAATTGCTCCCTAGAGTTCACCAGGACTTTCTTTCATGGCATTGCTAGGTGGGCTCAAACAACTAACCTTTAGGGTAGTGTTGTTGTTAAGTGCCATTGAGAGACTTTTGACTCATGTTGTTGTCAAGTGCCGTCGAATAAGTTCCGACTCATAGCGACCCTCTATAGGGGTTCCAAGGAGCAGCTGGTGAGTTTGAACAGATGACTTGACGATTCAAACCGACCTTGCAGTCAAGGGCTTCTCCTACAGTGCTCTGTAGTATGCCTTTGGGTTAGTGGCTGAATGTAAACTGTTTGCACCACTCAGGAACCTTTGCCCATAGAATAAATTTCCAAAATAAAGGAAAATGTGTTATTTAATAGTTTAACAGCTGACTACAAAGATGCAGTTCATGGAGAGACAGCAAGGTGGCAGACTAGGCAGAAAAACAAATGAAACAGATGCAGGTGACCGTCCTGGAAGCCTGCAGTTGAAAGAACAGAGAAGTGGACTGAATGCTTACTAGAAGAGGAAGCTGAACAGACGTGGCAAAGACAGGAGATGGGCAGGTGACTGTGCTAGCTGACCAGATTCGGTGTGACCATGTCAGCCTTTCATGAGCACTTTTAGAGACAAGACAGAGGCCGGGTGGTCCAGAGGTGAACTGGTGTCTCATGGAAGTCTAGATGGGATCTTTTTCTCAGAGGCCTGGCTGGTGGCCAGCTGCGTACACTCCTAACAAAAGTCCTGCTCTCCCGGGGTTGGAGCCCAACAGCAGTGAACCCCCTCAAAGTGAGGTGAGAGCTCTCTGCACCAACCCTGGAGGCTGGATTCAGGTACGTCCTAGTAGCCCTCATGGGACACGAAGCTGAACAGATGCAGAAAGAGAGGCTCTGGTTGGCCACATGCAGTGAGGTCGTTTGAATTTTCACAACTGCTTTTTGATGGCAGAGGGCAGAGGCATACCACTTACTGACAGAGAGAAAGGGGTGATTTTCTCTTGTACCCCAAATTACTTTGGTGACCAGAGGCATAGTCAGTCCTCAACCGCATACACCCCAGTGAAGCTCCTATTCAATTCCGGCCGTCAGAACTGCACAGCGGTGAACCAAACAGTAGAAGTATGGTGCTAGCCACATAGCCTGGCCCCTGGACTCAGTTGAAGCTAGCTCCAGACATGCAGATCCAGCTCTGAATTAGCGGGACTCACCCCTGGGTGCCCTCTGGGATGGAAAGGCCTTGATCCCAGCTTTGTTAGGGTCTGCATGAACTACTTCCCAATTGGGTGCCCAGAAACTACGTCATCTCGGGCCAAGCGCCACTGGCTCAACCCTCGGCAGCCCGACCTCCCCAACACGTGAGCCCATTGGTCGACAGGAGCCCCCAGGGGTTCTTGCTGTCTGCGTCTGGTATCTGCCCTGGTTTTTCCTTGCCATGTTTTTGCTTGTCTTTTCTATCTCCCTCTTCTTCCGTTCTGTACCCTCTCTTGCTTTTTAATCCTTTCTATCTCTGCCTTGATTTTCCCTCCTCTGGTTTCTCTTCCCCCCTCACCAATTCCACCCCCACCACTTCTGCTCTTTTTCGGTCTTGATTTTTCCTGCCTCCTCTGGTCTCTTTCTCTTCTAACCCCTCTCCCTAATTGTATTTTGTGTTTTTTCTCCTATGTGCTTCTTACTTTATTTTTAATTTTCTCTCCCTCTTTTATTCTTTTGGTTACTGTATTCTTTATCTCACTTCTGCCTGATTTTTTTTTTTTAATTTCCTTTACTATGTTCTTTTTCTGCTGTTCTCTCCTTGTTTTGTGTGTGTGTATGTGTGTATGTGTGTGTATGTGTGTATGTGTGTGTACGTGTGCATGTGTGTATGTATGTGTGTATGTGTATGTGTGTATACATGTGTGTATGTGCATGTGTGTATGTATGTGTGTGTATATGCATGTGTATGTGTGTGCATGTGTGTATATGTACGTGTGTGTATGTGCATGTGTGTATGTGTATGTGTGTACGTGTGTATGTATGTACGTGTGTGTATGTGTGTATGTATGTGTGTGTATGTGTATGTGTGTACGTGTGTGTATGTGTGTATGTATGTGTATGTGTGTGTACGTGTGTGTGCATGTGTGTGTATGTGTGTGTATGTATGTGTGTATATGCATGTGTATGTGTGTATGTATGTGTATGTGTGTGTACGTGTGTGTGCATGTGTGTGTATGCGTGTGTATGTATGTGTGTATATGCATGTGTATGTGTGTGTATGTGTGTATATGTACGTATGTGTATGTATGTGTGTGTATGTGTATGTGTATACGTGTGTATGTATGTACGTGTGTGTATGTGTGTATGTATGTGTATGTGTGTGTACGTGTGTGTATGTGTGTATGTATGTGTATGTGTGTGTACGTGTGTGTGCATGTGTGTGTATGTATGTGTGTATATGCATGTGTATGTGTGTATGTATGTGTGTGTATGTGTATGTGTGTACGTGTGTATGTATGTACGTGTGTGTATGTGTGTATGTATGTGTGTATGTGTATGTGTGTACGTGTGTGTATGTGTGTATGTATGTGTATGTGTGTGTACGTGTGTGTGTGCATGTGTGTGTATGTATGTGTGTGTGTATGTGTGTGTGTGTATGTATGTGTATGTGTGTGTACGTGTGTGCATGTGTGTGTATGTGTGTGTATGTATGTGTGTATATGCATGTGTATGTGTGTATATGTATGTGTGTGCATGTGTGTGTGTGCTGTTTCTCATGTGTGTGTATTTGTGTTCTCTTCTTGCCTCACCCCATGGAAACAGCAGCCTGCCCCTACAGCAGCCACAACCTTACCCTCTGTGGCACCATCCACTGGGCAAAAGACAATACCAGCTGCTAGGTTAATGACAATAACCCACATCAGCCGAACCCATCCTATACTGAGCTGCATGAACAGCAAACAGAGGGCAGTGCACGTGTCCCCATTCTCTGCTCACACCCACCAGGAGGCAGTGAGTGAGTGGGTGCCTAAAACACACCAACTTACAATCATCCACTAAAGCAACAGACAGTTCCATTCACACAAAGTAACAAGACAGAGTGACTCAAACAAGTGAACAAGAGGCAGAGATAGAATGCATTTTTTGAGGGAAAAAAGACAGGAGAACTCTTTTAAAATAATTCAAAAGAATGATATTTAGGTACCTTGAAATGATTGACAGAAAGGTCAAGGAAAATTTCAGGAAAAACACTACAGGAACAATCAAAAGAGATAAAGGATTGGAAACACTACACAACCTACAAATAGAAATCTAGATGAATGAAAATTAATACAATTAAGAATTCAGAAATGGGCAATACATTGAAAGGACAAAGGAGTAGATTGGAATCAATGGAAGCCTAAACTAGTGAGCTTGAAGATGAATATCTCAATAGTCTTGTTGTTTCTAAGTGCTATCAAGTCAATTCCAACTCATAGTGACCCTGTATAGACTTTCTGAGGAGCGACTGGTGAATTTGAACCGCCAACTTTGTGATTCAAATGGACTTTGCAGTCCAACACATTACCCTACAATGCCACACTAGTTAGACTAACAATCAGAAAAAAGAAGGAAAAAATCTGAAGAAAGTCTAAGATTCATGTGGGACACTATCAAGAGGAATAACTTACAGGTTATCAGAATTCCAGAACAGGAAGAGACAAAGAAAAGCACACAAAAAAATAGAAGACTGTTGGAAGGAAACTTCCCTAGCATCATGAAAGACAAGAAGATAAGCATTCAAGATGCTGAGTAAGCGTCAAACAGGATGCTGTTGTTGTTGTTAGGTGCGAGCGCTCAACCCAACAACAGCACAGTACACAGTCTTTTCCAATGCACATGGAACATTCTTCAGAATAGACCATATGTTAGGTCACAAAGCAAGTGTCCAGGTCCAGATGGATTTGCTAGTGAATTCTACCAAACATTCAGAGAGAAGCCGACACAAATTCTACTTAAACTATTCCAGAACATAGGAAATGATGGAAAACTTCCAAATACATTTTATGAAGGAGCCCTCATAACAAAACCAGGCAAAAACATGTCTACAAAAGAAACTTATAGACCAAAGTCCTTCATGAACATAAATGCAAAAATTCTCAGCAAAATCCTAGCCAATGGAATTCAGACACATATCCAAAAAATAATAATACATCATGACCAGGTGGGATTTATATCAGGGATGCAAGGAAAGTTCAGTATAATAAAAAATAATCAATCCACCACATAAATAAAAGGAAAAGAAACACATAATTATATCAATTGATTTAGAAAACATATTTGACAAAATACAACATCCATTCGTGACAAAAAAACACCCAACAAAATACGAATCAAAGGGAAATTCCTCAACATAATGAAGAGCATGTGTATGCTGTGGGTTAATGCGCTGAACTGCAAAGTTAATTTGAACCGCAAAGTTGGCAGTTCAATCTCACCAGCCACTCCTTGGAAACCCTATAGAAGGTCACTGTGGGTCAGAACTGACTCGATGGCACTTAACAACAACAACATACGAATCCAATAGCCAACATTACCCTCAATGGAGAAAAACTGAAAGCATTCCTTTTATGACCAGGCCCTTTATGACCACTCCTATTCAATATTGTCCATCACTTGTCTGTCAGTATGTTGTACTGTGTTGGCTTGCGTATTGCTGTGATGCGGAAGCTATGTCACAGATATTTTAAATACCAGCAGGATCACCCACAGTAAATAGTTTCCAGATGAAGACAGACTAGGAGGAAGGAGATATGGACTACTTCTGAATATTTTGTCACTGAAAACTTTATGAATATCCATAGAACATTGTCAGTACCATGATATTAAAAATTGAAACATGATGAAAAGCACCAGAGTATTACCATATATAGTGCCAGAAGATGAATCCCTCAGGTTGGAAGACACTCAAGATGCAACTGGGAAAGAGCTGCCTCCTCAAAGTAGAGTTGATCATGATAATATGAAGGGAGTAAAGACTTTGCTGATAAGGCACAACTCAAAATGAAGAGAAATAGTTGTAAACATCCATTAGTAACCGGAACATGAAATGTACGAAGTATGAATCTAGCAAATTTTGAAATTGTCAAAACTGAAATGGAACACATAAACATGGGGGTATCTTAGGCATTAGTGAGCTGAAATGGACTGGTATTGGCCATTTTGAATCTGACAACCACATGGTTTACTATGCCGGGAATGACAAATTGAAGAGGAATGGTGTTGCATTCAT
>NW_006408619.1:272735-275741 GCF_000296735.1 Chrysochloris asiatica
CATATGATCAAGAGCCAATGATACTGAAGGCAGAAGTCCAAGGTACATTGAAGGAATTGGCAAAGAACAAGGCACCAGGATTTCATGGAGTAAAAATTGAAATCTTTCAAGAAAGTGAGGCGGCACTGGCAGCACTCACTCATCTCTGCCAAGAAATTTGGAAGACAACTATTTGGCCAACTGATTGGAAGAGATCCATATTTGTGTCTATGCCCAAGGGAATGTGGAAATCATCGAACAATCTCTTTGATATCCCATGCGAGTGAAGTTTTACTAAAGGTAATACAGAAATGACTGCAAGCATACATTGACTGAAAACTTCCAGAGGTTCAAGCCGGATTTAAAAGAGGACATAGAACGAGGGATATCATAGCTGATATCTGATGGATCTTGGCTGAAATCAGAGAATACCAGAAAGATGTTTACCTGTGTATTATTGACTACGCAAAGATGTTCAATTGTGTGGACAAGCTCTGGACAACATTGCAAAGTATGAGTATTCCTGAATTATGCCCATGAGGAATCTGTACATGGGCCAAGAGGCAGTTGTTTGAATAGAAACATGGAAACACTGAATGGTTTAAAATTAAGAAAGATGTGCAACAGGATTGTATTCTTTCACCATACTTATTCAGTTTGCATTCTTTCATCATATCTGTATCCTGAGCAAATAATCTGAGAAGCTGGGTTATATGAAGAACGTGGCATCAGGATCAGAGAAAGACTCATTAACAACCTGCAATATGCAGATGATACAACCTTGCTTGTTGAAAGGAAAAGGACTTAAAATACTTACTGATGAAGATCAAAGAGCACAGGCTTCAGTATGGATTGCATCTCAATGTAAAGAAAACAAAAATCCTCACCACTGGACCAACAAACAACCTTATTTTCAATGGAGAAAAGATTGAAGTTGTCAAGGACTTCATTCTTCTCATATCAACTATCAACACTCACGGAAGCAGCAGTCAAGAAATCAAATGATGTATTGCATTAGGCAAATCAACTGCACAAGACATTTTTAAAGTATTAAAGAGCACAGATGTCAGTTTGAGGACTAAGGTGCACCTGTCCCAAGTCATGATATTTTCAATAATCTCATATGCATACGAAAGTTGGACAGTGAATAAGGAAGACCATAGAAGAATTGATGCATTTGAGTTATGGTGTTGGAGGAGAATATTAAAAGTATCATTGACTGCCAAAAGAACAAATCGATCTATGTTGGCTGAAATATAGCCAGAATGCTCCTTGGAAGCAGCCAGGATGGCCAGACTTTGTCTGTCATACTTTGGACATACTGTCAGTTGGGAGGGGGGGTTTGAAGAAAAAGAGGAAGAGCACCAATGAGATGGATTGGCCCAGTGACAGCAGCAATGGGCTCGGGCATAGTAGTGATTGGGAGGTTGATTCAGGACCGGGCAGTGTTTTGTTCTGTAGTGCATAGGGTCACTATGAGTTGGTACCAACTCGATGGCACCTAACAACAACAACGATGTGCATCAAAAAGTATAAAGAGAGCCCACAGGCTGGGAAAAAATAGTTTTTCAATGACATAACAGACAACAGACTAATCTCTAAAATTCATAGGAAACTACAACATGTCTACAAGAAAAACACAATCCAGTTTACAAGTGGACAGAGGACATGAGCAGACACTTCACAAAAGAAGGCATCAGGCAGCCAGCAAACATGAAGAAGCATTTGCTATGATTAGCCATTGTTGTAGTTAGGTGCCTTCAAGTCGGTTCCGACTCATAGCGACCCTGTATAGGATTTCCAAGGAGTAGCTGGGCATTTGATTTGCTGACCTTGTGGTTCAAACCCACCTTGTGGTCCAGTGTTTATCCAACAGCTCCACGGTTGTTACTGTTCTTGTTAAGTGATGTTGAGGTGATTCCAACACATAGCGACCCTGTGTAGTGTTTCTAAGAAAAGCTGGTGAGCCTCACCTGCCAATTTTGTGATTCCAAGCGACCTTGCAGTTCAGTGCATTAACCCACAGCGTCACACCAGGTCACACTATTAGAGATGCAAATCAAAACAACAATGAAATATCTCACCCCAGCATTAATAGCAAAGTTCAAAAAGACTGAAAGCACAAATGCTGGTGAGTGTGTGGAGAGATTGGGACCCTCTTACACTGCTGGTGGGACTGTAAAATGGTGCACCTGCGGTGAAAAATGGAACGGAGCTTCCAAATGCTGGAATTAGCAATTCCGTGTGACCCAGCAATGCTGGTGCTTGGCATGGATCCCTAAGGTATGAATCATGACACAAGTGGATATGTGCACACATGTGTTCACCACAACACTACACACAATAGCATAAAGATGGAGACAGTCTAATGCCCACCAATGGTCCATACACACAACAGAATGCTATGCAACACTGAAGAATAATGATGAAGCTGCAAAACCCCTCATAACATGAATGAACCTGGAGGACATTACGCTGAATGAAATCAGTCATTCACACAAAAGGACAAACAGAGTATCAGACCACTATTGTAAAAATTCAGGAAAAGGTCTCTGTGCTAAGGGAAACATTATTTGATAGTTACCAAGGGTGGGAGGGAAGGGAGAATAGTTTACTGACTAGCGGGTAGACCTGTGTTCACACGGGTGTCAGGGAGGTTAGTAGAATGATGAAGACAGGTGAAGACACAGGGAGGAATGGAAGTGTTCAAGGTAACAACAGTGTTCTAAGGTAGGTATATGGACACACAGACTGAGCAGGCATGACAGGAAGAGTGGGAACACATCCACAAATAGATGAGGGATTGACAGAGGATGTTTGTACCTTTGCTGCAAGCACACCTATGACTGTGGTGGAGCAGACAGGGAAACCTTCATGGCCATTAACAAACACCTTAAATCAATGAGTCGTTGGGCCTGGGGGCTTAGGACCCCAGTCTCAGGGGACACCATGGTCAATGGGCATAATCTAGTCCACAAAGACAATGTTCTACATCCTGCTTTGGTGGGTTGTTGTTGTTGTTGTCAG